>NC_092751.1:29218329-29530596 GCF_047496795.1 Chiloscyllium punctatum
TCAGAGTGGTTTATGTACAGCATAACAGATATCCCGGAGTGAGTCACAACCTGGAATCTAATTGAGGCGTTCAGAGTGGTAAATATACAGAATAACAGATATCCCGGAGTGAGTTACAGCCTGGAATCTAATTGAGGGGTTCAGAGTGGATAAATAAAAAATAACAGATATCCCAAAGTGAGTTACAGCCTGGAATCTAATTGAGGGGTTCAGAGTGGTTTATATCAGAATAACTGATAGCCCAGAGTGAGTTACAGAGTGGAATCTAATTTAGGGGTTCTGAATCATTAATACACAGAATAACTGATAGCCCACAGTGAGTAATTGGCTGGAATCTATTGAGGGGTTCAGAGTGGTCTATGTACAGAATAACAGATGGCCCACAGTGAGTAACTGCCTGGAATCTAATTGAGGGGTTCAGAGTTTTTTATATGCAGAATAACAGAGAGCCCAGGGTAAGTTACAGCCTGGAATCTAATTGAGAGAGTCAGAGTGGTTTATCTACAGAATAACAGATAGCCCGGGGTGAGTTACAGCCTGGAGTCTAATTGAGGGGTTCAGAGCGATTTATATACAGAATTACAGATATCCCAGAGTGAGTTACAGCCTGGAATCTAATTGAGGCGTTCAAAGTGGTTTATATAGAGAATGACATATAGCCCAGTGTGAGTTACAGCCTGGAATCTAATTGAATGGTTCAGAGTGGAATATATACAGAATAACAGATAGCCCAGAGTGAGTTACAGTCTGGAATCTAATTGAGGGGTTCAGAGTGGTAAATATACAGAATAACAGATCGTCCAGAGTGAGTTACAGCCTGGAATCTAATTGAGGGGTTCAGAGTGGTTTATATAAAGAATAACAGATATCCCAAAGTGAGTTACAGCCTGGAATCTAATTGAGGGGTTCAGAGTGGTTTATATCAGAATAACTGATAGCCCAGAGTGAGTTACAGAGTGGAATCTAATTTAGGGGTCCTGAATCATTAATATACAGAATAACTGATAGCCCACATTGAGTAACTGCCTGGAATCTATTGAGGGGTTCAGAGTGGTTTATATACAGAATAACAGATCGCCTACAGTGAGTAACTGCCTGGAATCTACTTGAGTGGTTCAGAGTGGTTTATATGCAGAATAACAGATAGCCCAGGGTGAGTTACAGCCTGGAATCTAATTGAGAGTTTCAGAGTGGTTTTTATACAGAATAACAGTTAGCTCGGGGTGAGTTACAGCCTGGAATCTAATTGAGGGGTTCAGAGCGGTTTATATACAGAATAACAGATATCCCAGAGTGAGTTACAGCCTGGAATCTAATTGAGGAGTTCAGAGTGGTTTATATAGAGAATGACATTTCGCCCAGGGTGAGTTACAGCCTGGAATCTAATTGAATGGTTCAGAGTGGAATACATACAGAATAACAGATAGCCCAGAGTGAGTTACAGTCTGGAATCTAATTGAGGGGTTCAGGGTGGTTTATATACAGAATAACAGATAGTCCAGAGTGAGTTACAGCCTTGAATCTAATTGAGGGTTTCAGAGTGGTTTATATACAGAATAACAGATAGCGCGGAATGAGTTAAAGCATGGAATCAAATTGAGGGGATCAGAGTGGTTTATGTACAGCATAACAGATATCCCGGAGTGAGTTACAACCTGGAATCTAATTGAGGGGTTCAGTGTGGTTAATATACAGAATAACAGATATCCCGGAGTGAGTTACAGCCTGGAATCTAATTGAGGGGATCAGAGTGATTTATATAAAGAATAACAGATATCCCAAAGTGAGTTACAGCCTGGAATCTAATTGAGGGGTTCAGAGTGGTTTGTATCAGAATAACTGATAGCCCAGAGTGAGTTACAGAGTGTAATCTAATTTAGGGGTTCTGAATCATTAATATACAGAATAACTGATAGCCCACAGTTGGTAACTGCCTGGAATCTATTGAGGGGTTCAGAGTGGTTTATATACAGAATGATGGATAGCCCACAGTGAGTAACTGCCTGGAATCCACTTGAGGGGTTCAGAGTGGTTTGTATGCAGAGTAACAGATAGCCCAGGGTGAGTTACAGCCTGGAATCTAATTGAGAGATTCAGAGTGGTTTATATACAGAATAACAGAAAGCCCGGGTTGAGTTACAGCCTGGAATCTAATTGAGGGGTTCAGAGCGGTTTATATACAGAATTACAGATATCCCAGAGTGAGTTACAGCCTTGAATCTAATTGAGGGGTTCAGAGTGGTTTATATAGAGAATGACATTTCGCCCAGGGTGAGTTACAGCCTGGAATCTAATTGAATGGTTCAGAGTGGAATATATACAGAATAACAGAGAGCCCAGAGTGAGTTACAGTCTGGAATCTAATTGAGGGGTTCAGGGTGGTTTATATACAGAATAACAGATAGTCCAGAGTGAGTTACAGCCTGGAATCTAATTGAGGGGTTCAGAGTGGTTTATATACTGAATAAGAGATAGCGCGGAATGAGTTAAAGCCTGGAATCAAATTGAGGGGATCAGAGTGGTTTATGTACAGCATAACAGATATCCCGGAGTGAGTTACAGCTGGAATCTAATTGAGGGGTTCTGAGCTGTTGATATACAGCATAACAGATATCCCGGAGTGAGTTACAGCCTGGAATCTTATTGAGGGGTTCAGAGTGGTTTATATAAAGAACAACAGATATCCCAAAGTGAGTTACAGCCTGGAATCTAATTGAGTGGTTCAGAGTGGTTTATATCAGAATAACTGATAGCCCAGAGTGAGTTACAGAGTGAAATCTAATTTAGGGGTTCTGAATCATTAATATACAGAATAACTGATAGCCCACAGTGAGTAACTGCCTGGAATCTATTGAGGGGTTCAGAGTGGTCTATGTACCGAATAACAGATCGCCCACAGTGAGTAACTGCCTGGAATCAACTTGAGGGGTTCAGAGTGGTTTATATACAGAATAACAGATAGCCCGGGGTGAGTTACAGCCTGGAATATAATTGAGGGGTTCAGAGCGGTTTATATACAGAATTACAGATAGTCCAGAGTGAGTTACAGCCTGGAATCTAATTGAGGGTTTCAGAGTTGGTTATATACAGAATACCAGATAGCGCGGAATGAGTTAAAGCATGGAATCAAGTTGAGGGGATCAGAGTGGTTTATGTACAGCATAACAGATATCCCGGAAAGGGTTCGAACCTGGAATCTAATTGAGGGGTGCAGAGTGGTTAATATAAAAAATAACAGATATCCCAAAGTGAGTTACAGCCTGGAATCTAATTGAGGGGTTCAGAGTGGTTTATATCAGAATAACTGATAGCCCAGAGTGAGTTACAGAGTGGAATCTAATTTAGGGGTTCTGAATCATTAATATACAGAATAACTGATAGCCCACAGTGAGTAACAGCCTGGAATCTATTGAGGGTTTCAGAGTGGTTTATATACGGAATGACAGATAGCCCACAGTGAGTAACTGCCTGGAATCCACTTGAGGGGTTCAGAGTGGTTTGTATGCAGAGTAACAGATAGCCCAGGGTGAGTTACAGCCTGGAATCTAATTGAGAAATTCAGAGTGGTTTATACACAGAATAACAGTTAGCCCGGGGTGAGTTACAGCCTGGAATCTAATTTAGGGGTTCAGAGCGGTTTATATACACAATTACAGATATCCTAGAGTGAGTTAAAGCCTGGAATCTAATTGAGGGGTTCAAAGTGGTTTATATAGAGAATAACAGATAGCCCTGGGTGAGTTACAGCCTGGAATCTTAATGAATGGTTCAGAGTGGATTATATATACAGAATAACAGATAGCCCAGAGTGAGTTACAGTCTGGAATCTAATTGAGGGGTTCAGGGTGGTTTATATACAGAATAACAGATAGCGCGTAATGAGTTAAAGCATGGAATCAAATTGAGGGGATCATAGTGGTTTATGTTCAGCATAACAGATATCCCGGAGTGAGTTACAGCCTGGAATCTAATTGAGGGGTTCAGAGTGGTTAATATACAGAATAACAGATATCCCGGAGTGAGTTACAGCCTGGAATCTAATTGAGGGGTTCAGAGTGGTTTATATAAAAAATAACAGACATCCCAAAGTGAGTTACAGCCTGGAATCTAATTGAGGGGTTCAGAGTGGTTTATATCAGAATAACTGATAGCCCAGAGTGAGTTACAGAGTGGAATCTAATTTAGGGGTTCTGAATCATTAATATACAGAATAACTCATAGCCCACAGTAAGTAACTGCCTGGAATCTATTGAGGGGTTCAGAGTGGTTTATATACAGAATAACAGATAGCCCACAGTGAGTAACTGCCTGGAATCTAATTGAGGGGTTCAGAGTGGTTTATATGCAGAAAAACAGATAGCCCGGGGTGAGTTACAGCCTGGAATCTAATTGAGGGGTTCACAGCGGTTTATATACAGAATAACAGATATCCCAGAGTGAGTTGCAGCCTGGAATCTAATTGAGGGGTTCAGATTGGTTTATGTAGAGAATGACATATAGCCCAGGGTGAGTTACAGCCTGGAATCTAATTGAGAGAGTCAGAGCGGTTTATCTACAGAATAACAGATAGCCCGGGTGAGTTACAGCCTGGAGTCTAATTGAGGGGTTCAGAGCGGTTTATATACAGAATTACAGATATCCCAGAGTGAGTTACAGCCTGCAATCTAATTGAGGCGTTCATAGTGGTTTATATAGAGAATGACATATAGCCCAGGGTGAGTTACAGCCTGGAATCTAAATGAATGTTTCAGAGTGGAATATGTACAGAATAGCAGATAGCCCAGAGTGACTTACAGTCTGGAATCTAATTGAGGGTTTCAGGGTGGTTTATATACAGAATAACAGATTGTCCAGAGTGAGTTACAGCCTGGAATCTAATTGAGGGGTTCAGAGTAGTTTGTATACAGAATAACAGATAGCGCGGAATGAGTTAAAGCCTGGAATCAAATTGAGGGGATCAGAGTGGTTTATGTACAGCATAACAGATATCCCGGAGGGAGTTACAGCCTGGAATCTAATTGAGCGGTTCAGAGTGGTTAATATACAGAATAACAGATATCCCGGAGTGAGTTACAGCCTGGAATCTAATTGAGGGGTTCAGAGTGGTTTATATAAAGAATAACAGATATCCCAAAGTGAGTTACAGCCTGGAATCTAATTGAGGGGTTCAGAGTGGTTTATATCAGAATAACTGATAGCCCAGAGTGAGTTACAGAGTGGAATCTAATTTAGGGGTTCTGAATCATTAATATACAGAATAACTGATAGCCCACAGTGAGTAACTGCCTGGAATCTATTGAGGTGTTCAGAGTGGTTTATATACAGAATAACAGATCGCCCACAGTGAGTAACTGCCTGGAATCTACCTGAGGGGTTCAGAGTGGTTTATATGCAGAATAACAGATAGCCCAGGGTGAGTTACAGCCTGGAATCTAATTGAGAGATTCAGAGAGGTTTATATACAGAATAACAGATAGCCCGGGGTGAGTTACAGCCTGGAATCTAATTGAGGGGTTCAGAGCTGTTGATATACAGAATAACAGATATCCCAGAGTGAGTTACAGCCTGGAATCTAATTGAGGGGTTCAGAGTGGTTTATATAGAGAATGACATATAGCCCAGGGTGAGTTACAGCCTGGAATCTAATTGAATGGTTCAGAGTGGAATACATACAGAATAACCGATAGCCCAGAGTGAGTTACAGTCTGGAATCTAATTGAGGGGTTCAGGGTGGTTTATATACAGAATAACAGATCGTCCAGAGTGAGTTACAGCCTGGAATCTAATGGAGGGGTTCAGAGTGGTTTATATACAGAATAACAGATAGCGCGGAATGAGTTAAAGCATGGAATCCAATTGAGGGGATCAGAGTGGTTTATGTACAGCATAACAGATATCGCGGAGTGAGTTACAGCCTGGAATCTAATTGAGGGGTTCAGAGTGGTTAATATACAGAATAACAGATATCCCGGAGTGAGTTACAGCCTGGAATCTAATTGAGGGGTTCAGAGTGGTTTATATGAAGAATAACAGATTTCCCAAAGTGAGTTACAGCCTGGAATCTAATTGAGGGGTTCAGAGTGGTTTATATCAGAATAACTGATAGCCCAGATTTAATTACAGAATGGAATCTAATTTAGGGGTTCTGAATCATTAATATACAGAATAACTCATAGCCCACAGTGAGTAACTGCCTGGAATCTATTGAGGGGTTCAGAGTGGTTTATATACAGAATAACAGATAGCCCACAGTGAGTAACTGCTTGGAATCTAATTGAGGGTTTTCAGAGTGGCTTATATGCAGAATAACAGATAGCCCAGATTGAGTTACAGCTTGGAATCTAATTGAGAGTTTCAGAGTGGTTAATATACAGAAAAACAGATAGCCCGGAATGAGTTACAGCCTGGAATCTAATTGAGGGGTTCACAGCGGTTTATATACAGAATAACAGATATCCCAGAGTAAGTTACAGCATGGAATCTAATTGAGGGGTTCAGAGTGGTTTATATAGAGAATGACATATAGCCCAGGGTGAGTTACAGCCCGGAATCTAATTGAATGGTTCAGAGTGGAATATATACAGAATAACAGATAACCCAGAGTGAGTTACAGTCTGCAATCTAATTGAGGGGTTCAGAGTGGTTGAGATACTGAATAACAGATAGCCCGGAGTGATTTACAGCCTGGAATCTAATTGAGGGGTTCAGAGTGTTTTATATTCAGAATACCAGATAGCGCGGAGTGAGTTACAGCCTGGAAACTAATTGAGGGCTTCAGTGTGGTTTATATACAGAATAACAGATATCGCGGAGTGAGTTACAGTCTGGAATCAAATTGAGGGGTTCAGGGTGTTTTATATACAGAATAACAGCTAGCCCGGAGTGAGTTAGAGTTACAGCGTGGAATCTAATTGAGGGGTTCAGCGAGGATAATATACAAAATAACAGATATCCCGGTGTGAGTTACACCCTGGAATCTAATTGAGGGGTTCAGAGCGGTTTATATACAGAATTACAGATATTCCAGAGTGAGTTACAGCGTGGAATCTAATTGAGGGTTTCAAAGTGGTTTATACAGAGAATGACATATAGCCCAGGGTGAGTTACAGCCTGGAATCTAATTGAATGGTTCGGAGTGGAATATATTCAGAATAACAGATAGCCCAGAGTGAGTTACAGTCTGGAATCTCATTGAGAGGTTCAGGGTGGTTTATATACAGAATAACAGATAGTCCAGAGTGAGTTACAGCCTGTAATCAAATTGAGGGGATCAGAGTGGTTTATGTACAGCATAACAGATATCCCGGAGTGAGTTACAGCCTGGAATCTAATTGAGGGGTTCAGAGTGGTAAATATACAGAATAACAGATATCCCGGAGTGAGTTACAGCCTGGAATCTAATTGAGGGGTTCAGAGTGGTTTATATGCAGAATAACAGATAGCCCAGGGTGAGTTACAGCCTGGAATCTAATTGAGAGTTTCAGAGAGGTTTATATACAGAATAACAGATAGCCCGGGGTGAGTTACAGCCTGGAATCTAATTGAGGGGTTCAGAGCTGTTGATATACAGAATAACAGATATCCCAGAGTGAGTTACAGCCTGGAATCTAATTGAATGGTTCAGAGTGGAATATATACAGAAGAACAGATAGCCCAGAGCGAGTTACAGTCTGGAATCTAATTGAGGAGTTCAGGGTGGTTTATATACAGAATAACAGATCGTCCAGAGTGAGTTACAGACTGGAATCTAATGGAGGGGTTCAGAGTGGTTTATATACAGAATAACAGATAGCGCGGAATGAGTTAAAGCATGGAATCAAATTGAGGGGATCAGAGTGGTTTATGTACAGCATAACAGATATCGCGGAGTGAGTTACAGCCTGGAATCTAATTGAGGGGTTCAGAGTGGTTAATATACAGAATAACAGATATCCCGGAGTGAGTTACAGCCTGGAATCTAATTGAGGGGTTCAGAGTGGTTTATATGAAGAATAACAGATTTCCCAAAGTGAGTTACAGCCTGGAATCTAATTGAGGGGTTCAGAGTGGTTTATATCAGAATAACTGATAGCCCAGATTTAATTACAGAATGGAATCTAATTTAGGGGTTCTGAATCATTAATATACAGAATAACTCATAGCCCACAGTGAGTAACTGCTTGGAATCTAATTGAGGGTTTTCAGAGTGGCTTATATGCAGAATAACAGATCGCCCAGGGTGAGTTCCAGCTTGGAATCTAATTGAGAGTTTCAGAGTGGTTAATATACAGAAAAACAGACAGCCCGGGGTGAGTTACATCCTGGAATCTAATTGAGGGGTTCACAGCGGTTTATATACAGAATAACAGATATCCCAGAGTGAGTTACAGCATGGAATCTAATTGAGGGGTTCAGAGTGGTTTATATAGAGAATGACATATAGCCCAGGGTGAGTTACAGCCCGGAATCTAATTGAATGGTTCAGAGTGGAATATATACAGAATAACAGATAACCCAGAGTGAGTTACAGTCTGCAATCTAATTGAGGGGTTCAGAGTGGTTGAGATACTGAATAACAGATAGCCCGGAGTGATTTACAGCCTGGAATCTAATTGAGGGGTTCAGAGTGTATTATATTCAGAATACCAGATAGCACGGAGTGAGTTACAGCCTGGAAACTAATTGAGGGCTTCAGTGTGGTTTATATACAGAATAACAGATATCGCGGAGTGAGTTACAGTCTGGAAACAAATTGAGGGGTTCAGGGTGTTTTATATACAGAATAACAGCTAGCCCGGAGTGAGTTAGAGTTACAGCCTGGAATCTAATTGAGGGGTTCAGCGAGGATAATATACAAAATAACAGATATCCCGGTGTGAGTTACACCCTGGAATCTAATTGAGGGATTCAGAGTGGTTTATATACAGAATTACAGATATCTCTGAGTGATTTACAGCCTGGAATCTAATTGAGGGGTTCAGAGTGTTTTATATTCAGAATAACAGATAGCGCGGAGTGAGTTACAGCCTAGAATATAATTGAGGGGTTCAGTGTGATTTCTATACAGAATAACAGATTTCCAGGAGTGAGTTACAGCCTGGAATCTAATTGTGGGGTTCATAGTGGTTTATACACAGAATAACAGATTGCCCGGAGTGAGTTACAGCCTGGAATCTAATTGAGGGGTTCAGAGTGTTTTATATTCAGAATAACAGATAGCCCGGAGTGATTTACAGCCTGGAATCTAATTGAGGGGTTCAGAGTGGTTTATATACAGAATAACAGATAGCGCGGAGTGAGTTAGTGCCTGGAATCAAATTGAGGGGATCAGAGTGGTTTATGTACAGCATAACAGATATCCCGGAGTGAGTTACAGCCTTGAATCTAATTGAGGGGTTCAGAGTGGTTAATATGCAGAATAACAGATAGCCCGGAGTGAGTTACAGCCTGGAATCTAATTGAGGGGTTCAGAGTGGTTTATGTACAGAATAACAGATATCGCGGAGTGAGTTACAGCCTGGAATCAAATTGAGGGGTTCAGGGTGTTTTACATACAGAATGACAGCTAGCCCGGAGTGAGTTAGAGTCACAGCCTGGAATCTAATTGAGGGGTTCAGCGTGGATAATATACAGAATAACAGATATCCCGGAGTGAGTTACAGCCTGGAATCTAATTGAGGGGTTCAGAGTGGTTTATATACAGAACAACAGAATTCCTGGAGTGAGTTACAGCCTGGAATCTAATTGAGGGGTTCAGAGTGGTTGAGATACTGAATAACAGATAGCCCGGAGTGATTTACAGCCTGGAATCTAATTGAGGGGTTCAGAGTGTTTTATATTCAGAAGAACAGATAGCGCGGAGTGAGTTGCAGCCTGGAATCTAATTGAGGGGTTCAGAGTGTTTTATATTCAGAATAACAGATAGCGCGGAGTGAGTTACAGCCTGGAATCTAATTGAGGGTATCAGAGTGGTTTATGTACAGCATAACAGATAGCCCGGTGTGAGTTATAGCCTGGAATCCATTTGAGGTGTTCAGAGCGGTTTATATACAAAATAACAAATAGCCCAGTGTGAGTTACAGCCTGGAATCTAATTGAGGGTTTCTGAATCGTTAATATATAGATTAACAGATAGCCCCGAGTGAGTTACAGATTGGAATCTAATTGAGGGGTTCAGAGTGGTTTATATAAAGAATAACAGATATCCCAGAGTAAGTTACAGCCTGGAATCTAATCAAGGGGTTCAGTGTGGTTTATGGACAGAATAAAAAGATAGCCCGGAGTGATTTACAGCCTTGAATCTAGTTAATGGGTTCCCAATTTGAACCCACAGAAGGTCAGTGTGGGAATTGAGAAACCCTTCAGTTTGGGATAACGCCTCTCCAGGCATTATTCTGATGCAATGCTCCAAATCTACAATTCAGTGGCTGAGCTCTTTCAGGTTTTGTATATTATGTTTCTCTCATATATTAGGACCTTGGAAAGTAAGGCAGACCTTACTGGAATGTCACATTGTCTCTCCACATTCACTGTAAAAAGGTTCTGGGATTTACATTTTAACCACCTTCAAAGAGCTGTCTCCATTTCCTATCTCGGCTGGCATCAATGAATGGAAATGGCTTTTGACACATTACCCCCTCTCCCTTGCTGAAAGTATTCCTGACACAAATCAGTCAGGCAGACATTTTAGATTTGTCCACAGCCACCATTTTATATCAGCAAAACGATGACATTGAGTTTATAAATAAGGAAAAGCAAGAGAGACTGGCAACATCAATACAGTTTGAAAATATATTAAACATTGAACATGCACACAGAATCACAGACACATCGAATCACACACACAGGGATACAGACACCTTCCAGAAGCTGTCTCCATTTCCTATCTTGCAAGAGAATTCATGTCATGATGATGCATTCATGCAGGACAGTAAACAGCTTTTGAGACTTTCCCCATTGTGACAGAAATTCAGCCCCAATCTGAAACTTGGAGATATGTAACAGGACAGAAATGAACCAACAGCTTTCTGTGTTCCTGCTCCCAATGTAACATTTGACCAGTTAGTTTATCTTGTCTTCGGTCTAACATCCAACAAGGATCACTACACAGATCCAATAACAGATCCCCAGGAGTGATTTCCAGACTGGAATCTAATTGAGGGGTTTCGGGTTTACATACAGCATATGAGGTACCCAGGAGTGAGGGACAGACTGAAGGGGTGGTTTATGTAGAGAATAACAGAAAGGCCGGAAAGAGTTACAGCCTGGAATCTAATTGAGGGGTACAGGGTGGTTTATATACAGAATAACAGAAAGGCCGGAAAGAGTTACAGCCTGGAATCTAATTGCTGATTTCAGGGTGGATTATGTACAAAGTAACAGGTTACCCGGAGTGAGTTATATCCTGGAATCTAATTGAGGGGTCAGGGTGGTTTATATACAGAATAACAGGTAGCCCAGATTGCGTTACAGCCTGAAATCTAATTGAGAGGTTCAGATTGGTTTATATACAGAATAACAGATAGCACAGAGTGAGTTACAGCCTGGAATCTAATTGAGGGGTTCAGGGTGGTTTATATACGGAATAACAGGTAGCCCAGAGTGCGTTACAGCCTTGGAATCTAATTGAGGGGTTCAGGGTGGTTTATATACAGAATAACAGATAGCCCAGGTTGAGTTCCAGCCTGGAATCTAATCGAGGGGTTGAGTGTGGTTTATATACAAAATAACAGATAGCCCAGCGTGAGTTACAGCCTGGAATCTAATCGAGGGGTTGAGTGTGGTTTATATACAAAATAACAGATAGCCCAGCGTGAGTTACAGCCTGGAATCTAATCAGAAGAATAACCCATCCAGACCCATTTCCCCATATTTACCAGTGACATTTCCACAACTGCACCATCTCCACATGCGGACCTATTGGAAACCACACTGAGCAGGTTATTTCTGTGCTGCTTGACAGCTCTGTCAAAAAGAACTCCCACCAATTTGACTGTCGTGATGGGACTGAAGGGGTGGTAATTGGTCAGATTGTAATTATTCCGGTCTTTGGGGACGTAATTTAGCTTAGTAATTTTCCACATTGCCAGGGAGATATCAGAGTTGGAGCTGGAATGTAACAGCTTCCCCCAGGGACACGGCTTGTTGCGCAGCACAAGTCTTCAGTTCTTTTGCAGGAATTGTGTCAGGGCCCATTGCCTTTGTCGTATCTACTGTGTTCAGCTGTTCTCCATGGCACATGCAGCCAATCAAATTGGATGAAGACTGGCATCTGTGATTTTGTGGGCATCATGATATGGGTGAGGTGTATCATCGACTCAACACTTCTGGCAGAAGATGGTGCCAGATAAAAGATAAAACATCCTTCTCTTTTACACTGATGTGCAGGTCTGTTCCATTATTTAGTGTGGGAATGTTTGTGGAGCCCTCTCCTCCAATCATTTGTTTAATCGTCCATCACCATTTTTGACTGAATGTGACAGGACTGCAGTGCTTCGTTCAGATCTGTTGGTCAAGTCTGGTAGCTTTAATGAGTTAGCATCAGGTTAAAGTTCATGTGATTCTGACTCTGACATGTTCACCCACACTCGTCACTGAGCCTTATTTTCCATTACCATGGTGTTCATGGTAATGACAGACTGAAGTGTTACCCTGGCAAAAAGATACAGGTTGTGGTTGAATGCTGTTCTGCTTCTCCTGCTGCTGTGGTCTACAGCACCACATGAATACACAGTTTCAAGCTGCAATACCTGCAATGCAATTCTGCTGTCTGTTCCCCAATTCTCACTGAGACCCATTCACCCATCAGCCCTGCACTCAGTGACCTCACCTGGTTTCTGATGTGGAAATACTTCCATTTTCAAACTCTTATTCTGCTGAGGGTCTGTCTCCCCGGGTCTTGCTTCCAATATGATACATTCCGCAAAAGCATTTAACTGATCTTAATTCAAATATTAAATTCACCTGAATCTTTTTCCTTGAGAAATACCATCTTCTGTGTTTAAAGTGAATGTGTTTCCTCTGTTTCTCTCCCTGACCACTATTAAGAGCTCTGTAGTGTCAGTGATGCCAGCGTTATGTAGTTTCAGAGCCAATGAATTCTCTGGATTCCCAATCATCTTCACCTCATTGTATGTTTTCCCTTTTGGTTTGATGCCTTATCACTCATGGCTGACTTGTTCTCCCATGAGTATGTTTCAAGTTCTTTGGCGTTGCATTTCTGGTATTATCTTCCGAATTATCCCCAGAACCTCCTCCCATTGCTGCTCCATGGTCTTTCCTGCTCAGCTCCCCTTCCAATTAACTCTGGCCAGCTACGCCCGAATGTCCTTGTAGTTACATTGCTTAATTATAACCACATTACATCTTGAAGAGAGTGTTAGATATAAACCGAAAGAAGGAGTTTTGGGAGATGGGACACAAAGAATAATTGGTGGATTTCTTAACAAGATACAAAGGGAGAACAACAGAGAGGATATAGATCTGGAGATGTGTAAAATGAGAAAACTACATTATCGAAAGAAGTAGACGAACATTCCCCAATGGTTTGGCAATGCCTGTGTGCTGTTGTCCTTGGTACAGTGCATGTACAACAGAGTAATATGTTCGAATGCTGAGTCTGATGCCAGAATATTTATCTCCCATTATATGACAGACACTAGCTTTGGAAAGAACCCAGCAGGCCAATATATTGAAGGGGATGAACTGGAATAATTTGGGACACTAGAATCAAGAATTTGGAGCACACATCCTGGTTAGAATGAGAGAGTAGAGTAGGGAATTCCAGAAAAGGAGGGAACGTTGAGAGGATCAAATCATGTTTTAATGTTTTATCAATTTTATACATCATATGCATCATTTTTCGTTAACTGTGTCTCTGTTGTTCATTTACAATGTGTTGTGGACATGTGAAAAATGCTACTTTACTGCACACAAACATTGATTAAACAGTGTGTATAAAATCACTTTTCGACAATTGAAACTGTCCTGTTGTCATGTTACGAGGATACATGAACACCAACTGGCCATCAAAAGACATGATCCACTATCACTATGTTCCATACATACAGACAAAGAAAGGCACAACTTTGACTGGGACAAAGCACACACACATACGAAGACACGCAAGGATCTCCTTAGAGGAATGGTATTCTAACCAGAAGTCCATTAATAAACGCATCAATTTAGATCCTGTCTACATTCTCTTGTTAAAATAACCGGAAATGACATCACCCACTTTAAGAAACCAAGACCTATAAATAGAGAGGCGGGACATACCACCAGAGATTCAGCGGAGACTCTCACTGATGATGTCACCTAGTCATGGTGACGAAACTTCCGAAAACATACCTTCAAGCTCAGTGAGTTAACTGGCAGAGATATAAATTATTACTTTTTGTTTATTAGTGGAATTTAGGAGTTCTCTGTCGCTCACGTTTTAACAGATTATGATGTGAGGTGAGTTTTTCTGGGTGTGTGGTTTAAATTAACAGAGGGGTTCGACATTGATGTCATAACAGTTTGGGGCCTTGCCGTATGGGATTTGGACAAACTTGAACAGATTTGGGGAAACAAAAGGTCCTAGCAAATTCCAACTCATTGCAATGAGTGACTTTGATCTTCAAATAAAACCAGTGGGAAAATTCGTTTAGTTTTGTTACTTGTGGTTGATTAAATCAAAAGTGAGGGAAATGGCTTTTAACATTACTAAAGAGGTTCCCAAATTAGAGGGGATCAATTCAGGACAGAAATGCAGAAACATTTCTTCAGCCAGAGAGTGGTGGGTCTGTGGAATTCATTGCCATGGAGTGCAGTGGAGGCCGGGACGCAAAATGTCTTCAAGGCAGAGATTGATAAATTCTTGATGTCACAAGGACTTAAGGGCTACGGGGAGAATGTGGGTAAGTGGAGTTGAAATGCCCATTAGCCATGATTAAATGCCAGAGTGGACTCGATGGGCCGAATGGCCTTACTTCCACTTCTATGTCTTATGGTCTAATACTTCCCTTTCTAATCACACACACACACTTACAGACAAAGAAACACACAAACACACAGACACACAGATTAACAAAGTTTTTGCAATTTTAATTTGAAAGAACTTTGTCCAGATATTAATGGAACTCATGACAAAAGTAAAAATTGAGATTGTCCAAAACGTTATTCTGCTTCTGAAGATATTGTACTCACACAGCTGCTAGCAATGGGATTTCATCATGGGACAGTTGGATTTGGCTGAATTCCCTTTGCTTTAGGCAGTGAGTAGATTCCAGTGAATTCTGGTCAGGGAGCACCCAAAGGGAAGCACGGTGGTTTGCACTGCTACCTCACAGCACCAGGGACTTGGGGTCGATTCCAGCCTTGGGTGACTGTCTCTGTGGAGTTTGTACATTCTCCACTTTCCTGTGTGAGCTTCTAATGGGTGATCCAGTTTCCTCCCACAAACTGTGTACGTTCGGTGGATTGGTCTTGCTAAATTGTCCGTAGTGTTCACTGAATTCTAGGTTAGGTGCATTGGTCAGGGGTAAATATAGGGAAATGGGTTGGGAAGGTTGGTATGGGCTTGTTGGGCCGAAGGGCCTAGTTCAACACTGCAGGGATTCCATAAAAATAAGAACGGCAACGATGACTGTCGAGGTTTTTTTTAGCTCGCACACATTGCTGTGATGAGGAACAATGAAGGAGAGAGAGTGCAATAGACCATTCCTTCTCAGGCAGATTACATTGTCTCCCTCACTGAGTTGAAACACGCAGTAATGTGTGATTCCCAAACTGGACCATGTGAGGTCTCCTTGTACATTGTCCAAACTATGTCTCCATCACATTCCCTGTTCCATGTAGGTGCATCATTGCTGCTGTCACACACAGAGCAATACCCTGAGCAGAAAAATGGTCTCGGCCGATTTGAAATATGTTTACATGGCCCTGCGTCATTAAAAAAATAAAATATTTAATGTATTCAGAATATCCGTGTTAAAATGCATGTATTTTTAAATACAGCAATTGCTGGAAAAGCTCGGCAGGTCTGTCAGCATCCAGATGCCTTTTACATGCTGTAGTTGTACCAGTCTCCACCACTTCCTCTGGCAGCTCATTCCATACGCACATCACCGTCTGTGTGAAAAGGTGCTCTTTAGGTCTCATCAAAACCTTTCCCCTCCCACTTTCCACCAATGCCTCTAGTTTTGGACGCCCCTAATCTGGGGAAAAACCCCTGACTATTCACCCTACCTATGACCATTTTGATTTTAGAAACCTTTACTGCTGCGAAATGTGACTCCAATCAACACGAATGGCTGTACTTTCAGTCATCCTGGGCCAAAATTCTGAAGTGCCATACTGACACCTCTTCCTTCTCCATCAGGTCACAATTCTAATTCCATTTAATCAGTTTGTTCAGATGTATCATGAGACACTTCTGTGAGCTTTACACCTCGACCTTTGTGCCCAGAGGTAGGGACGCAAGCATCACTCAACAATACCCATAAAGCTGTAACAGTATTCTCCTGTGTGTTTGTTCATCAGCTTGTTCTGACATACTGGGACATACCTCTGCAACAGGCAGGACTTGAATCCAGAACTTCTAGTCCAGAGCTAGGATCACTACCACAAAAGTTCAGGAATTGGAATCAAATCCAGACCTTTGGCTCAGAGACAGGGACATTACACACTACACGACCATACCCAGATTTTGGGTCATATTTTAAGTGTCAGCTTTCAGCTCGGTGTGGATTTCTTATAATCAGGTTACCATTACTGAACTACACAAAACACTTTGTATTGTTAAACAAATGCAAGATATTTGTCTCAACTGTAAGATATTGAGTGCACGTGCTGTGCCATCGAAGTTAACTATGAACAGCTTTAATTGCTGTTATCTGTAGTCTGCAATATTAGGGAAAGAAATCCTGCAGACATTCTGCACAATGAAGAGTCTCAAATAGATATTTATTACTGAACACCAGAGATGGAAGAAGAGCTTAATTTCTGATCCCAAAGCACCGATCACTCTTAGCCCCCTCCAACGTGTGACTGCCCTTTTCCTGGCCGCTGATTACTGTCCAGCCTCTCCTCCCCACTGACTGTGTCTACAATCTGTCCCTCCTCTCCCTAACCACACAAGGCAAACCAAGCTCAGGGTCTTTGTGAAAATCAAGGCCTGAGTGTGCAGGCCTCCTGGAGACGGATGGGTGTTTTAAAATTGAAGGGGGAGGGGGAGGTGGCAGTAATATCACTCACTGGGCTGAGGGGTGGCAGATGGAGTTTAGTTTGGATTAATGCGAGGAATTGGATTTGGTAAATCAAACAAGAGCAGGATCTATACAATTAGAAGTAGAGCCTTTGGCAGTGTTGTACTACAGAAACCTAGGCTGTCAGGTTTAATTCGTTAAAATTTGCATCTCATATAGATAGTGTGGTTAAGAAGGTATTTAACACACATGTCTTCATAGGACAGACCTTTGAGTATCGGAATTGGGACATCATGATGAGGTTGTACAGGACATTGGTGAGACCTCTTCAGGAATACTGTGTCCAGCCTGGTCATCCTGCCCGCTCACTCCATAGGCACACCACCCTCTGGGTGAAAAAGATGCCCCTAGGGTCACTTTAATATTTCCCCTCTCACCTTAAACCTATGTCCTCTAGTTTTGGTGTCCCCGTACCCTTAGAAAACACCTTGACTATTCACTTTGATATTACTGACCTTGATAATATTAAGCTGGAGAGAGTTCAAAAGAGATTAACCTGGAGGTTGCTGGGACTGGAAGGAGTGAGCTATAAGGAGAGGCTGGGTCTGATGGGACTTTTTTCACTGGAGAGGATGAGATTAAGGGGTAACTTTACAGAGGTTTATAAAATCGTGAGGGGGACAGATAAGCTGAAGGGCTGATATTTTTTCCCTAGAGTTGGAGATTCAAAACTGAGGGATATTTTAAAATGCGAGGAAAAAGATTTACAAAAGTCATGAGAGGTAATTATTTTAGACAGAATCTGGCTTGTCTGTGGAATGAACTTCCAGAGGAAGTGGTGAAAGCGGGGACAGTTACAACGTTTAAAGGACATTTAGATCAGTCCATGGATAAGACATCAGTTTGGATGGTGCTGTGAGCAGCTGTCCTTTCCCTCCCCATCTCTGAATCCCTGTTGGTTTTCACCCTCTGTCAAGGCCTGTGCAGTGGCGTGTGGAGGCCAGCAGAGGGTGGCATTGAATCACTTTAAGCACCACAGAGACAGCCAGACCTGCCCCACACAGAGACACACAGATACACACAGGGGAATGGTTTGGACACAGCGTGAAGCTCATCTGGTAACTTAAACTAAACATTAAAAAATGCTCAATTTGCCTCGTAAACTGTTCAAATATGAGGGACAGAGAACTCCCAAATTCCACTGTTTAAATAAAATCATCAATTTATTTTTTCACTCTGAAAGTGAACATTTTACATGAACTATTCACAACTCTGGGACCCCCTTTCTCTTAACTGCTTATTACCCGACTCCAGCTCTATAGCATTATACTGTTTCTGGGTCTGCCATCCTCTCATACCACAGGAGCTTGTAAGCTCTCAGTTCAGAACAGCATTCACCCTCTCTCTTAAAGGTACAGTACAAACTTTCAACTTCATCACATTATACCCTGATGAATATTGATAAGTGGGAACTAACCGGATTTCTCTTGCTCTGTGGTTTGTCAATATTTCATTCGCTCCATCTGGTGTGTGTCAGGAGTTTTGCTGCACGTCATTATTCGATTCCATCCGTGGGAATATATCAGTATTTCACTTGCTCACACTCGCGAGTGTGGGGCAGGATTTCAGTTGTTTCATGGGGACTGTGACGCTATGACAATCTCAATGTTTGTAGGTGGCACCGAACCTGGAAGAACTCTGAAGTCTATGGAGGACAGTGTGGAACTCTGACAGGACAGTGATACGTTGGAGTAGTTTTCGGGCAGATGGGGATCAGTGCAGAGCAGTGTGAGGTGATGTACTGTGGTAGGAAGGACATTGAAAGGCAGTTTGAAACAGGCTGTACCATTATAAAGGGACTGCAGGAGCAGACAGCGCTGGGTGTATATGAGCACAGATTATTGAAGATATCAGGACAAGTGAGGAGAGCAGTAACTATCACAGATTAGTTTCAGTATCTGAGCTGTTTACAGGGGGAGGTGTAGGAGGGAGCCTCTGTGCTCCCTTCCTGGGAGATGGTGGTGACGATGTGGTGTGACCCCACCCTCCTGCCCACCGAGACCGTGGGGATTCCATTTGTACCAGCTCGACACAAAAGGGAGATGGCATCAGGGCCACGGCTTCTAAGTTGTGCCGGGGGGAAACGGAGCTGCCAGTGGGTTTAAAGTGAGAATTGCCCTTCACTGAACATTGCTCCTTACTTGGTCGGTGGGACGTGGATATTTCAGAATCTCCACACGAGACGTCCTGGTCCTCTCCGGCTCGTACCAGGGTCCTCCCCACATTGGGGGGGGGGGGGGGGGTGGGAGGGGGGGTGGGAACGGATATGGGAGAAAGGGGGGGCGGGATGGAGGGTGGGAGTGGGTGGCCCTGTTGTTAGTGCTGGTGTAGGTGAGGGATGGGGAGAGTCAGTCCACAGTATTGTATTCATGCAGTGTTATTAGTGTAATGGAAGGGGTGACACAAAGAAAAAGAGAGAGAGAGAGATGGGGATGTGGGGGAAAGGTGCTGCATGCAGCAGTGAGAGTGGTGGACCATGAGCCTTGTTCAGCGATAGGTCCTATAACAGATATACAGTGAGTGTGAGGGAGGAGAGAGAATACAGTGACCCTTATCCTAACAGAACGGGGAAGGTTATTGATGCTTGTCCTGTTTTGATGGACATTTCTTCAGACAGCAGATACTGCACCGAGTTTGGTGGTGAGCACAGATCATGCTCGGTGGGTCTGGTGGAAAGTCCCCTCTGGGAAGGCAATGGTCCCGCACTGTACTAGCCCATCCACTATGCACACCATGCAGCGTCAACAAACTATGGTATAATTGCCGCTTATCTGCCATGCTCGGGGTAAACTATGCAGGGCAGCTCCTTACTGAGAAAACAACCATGTGCCCATTGGCCTTTTAAAAATGGCACCAGTGTCAGGGATCACCAAATATCCAGGAGCACGTGGGTGATGGTGAGGATCTCCAGCCATGATGGGTGGGAGAATCAGGCGGATATTGAATGAGAGAGATACTATGGGGTGGGCTGGGTAGTTCATGAGGTGAGTCCGATAAGATAGGACCAGGAAACTAGCTCAGCCTCGTGTGGACAATCCCTCCGTCACACTGAAGGAAAATCAAACAAAGATAAATTATTTGTTAGGATCTGCCAAATGAGTCATAGACTCTGTTGAAACTAATTGCAGTTACAAAGATGCAGAACGAATGCTCATCTGGCCTCACACCAATATCCCTTTTTCCCATCTTTCCTGGGAAGACAGGCTCATGTTACAGGATGCAATCGAAGTGTCTACATTTCTCCATTCTGAAACCTGGGAACACATCCTTCCATGACACTGTCTCAAGTCTCCCCCTCTCTGTCTATACCCCAAATCCCTCTCATGTGGTGATATTTAAACTGATTCCCCCGCCTGGTCTCTCTGGCAGTGATGTTCACACACACAGCACCCCCTTGTCGTGACACAAAGGAGAGATGGAGCTGGAAATGTATGGGAGCTGTACATCCTGTCATTTCCAGCATGGGCAGCAAGTTTCCCCACACTGGGCAGGGATCTAACACAGTGTTACTGAGCAATGCCCTGGGGTGGTGTACACAGTCCTACATGCTGGGAGGGTAACTGCTCCTGGTTTACAGATCAATGCACTGGGGTGGGGTACACAGTCCTACATACTGGGAGGGTAACTGCTCCTGGGTTACAGATCAATGCACTGGGGTGGAGTACACAGTCCTACATACTGGGAGGGTAACTGCTCCTGGGTTACAGATCAATGCACTGGGGTGGGGTACACAGTCCTACATACTGGGAGGGTAACTGCTCCTGGGTTACAGATCAATGCACTGGGGTGGATTACACAGTCCTACATGCTGGGAGGGTAACTGCTCCTGGGTTACAGATCAATGCACTGGGGTGGGGTACACAGTCCTACATACTGGGAGGGTAACTGCTCCTGGGTTACAGATCAATGCACTGGGGTGGGGTACACAGTCCTACATGTAGCCTGAATAGGTGTGACCAGCTCTCACAGATTAGGATATCTGGGTTTTGGTTTCTCAGTAACATCAAAAACTATAGTGGTCTCCAAAGTGTTGGAAGCCTCAGGGAATGTCTCCTGACTGCTACTCTATCTGAATTTTCTCTTGATGCTGTTTTCAATTCCTGAAATTTCCTTTTTGCTAAGGGCTGTGTTTATGGGAATTTCTTATGTTGGACTAGTTCATTAGTAATAGCTCCTAGATCGATTATTCTGTTTAGTTGCCGAATACAATTACGTTCTTCTAAATTCCTCTTTATTTGGTTTTATTTTATCTTCCGTGTTTAAATAAATGGTGTTTTCTTCACACCGAGTATTTTGACCAGTCACATTGCATCTGCGACAGACACTTTATATTTCCTTTAAAATAAGAAAACATTACAGTCTAGGTTACCGCCTTCAAATATTTTCGAGGGGCTCTGGTGTGGACCATCACACTGGACTCCTTCTCTTCCTGAGTGATAGGCTGGAGGCACTGAATCGGCTGTCCTTGTTCTTCTCCAAAAGTTGCAATGGACTAAATGGCTTCCTCATATTCCTGTGAAAACAGCGTGAGGTGCTGAATGAACTCTTGTTTTACTGTGGCAATGTGCAGTGTCAGGAAGTGCTGTTACATGAATGTTGTGGACATTTTAACAGCACACGCCTCAATGGAGTCTGGGTCTTGTTGCACATGGACACAAACCAGTTCAGGAGCTGACGGGGGACAAAATGTTCTGAACATTGTGGAATCTTCAGTGACCATCCCCATTTTCTGATCTCATGGTGGGGTGGGTGGGGGCGAGGAGACATTGATGAAGCAGCTGAAGATGTTTGTGAAGAGGAAGCTACCCTGAGGATCGCGTACAGAGGTGACCCAGGGCTGAGATGATGACCATCTTCCTTTGTGCCATGTTTGACCCCAAACACTGGAGAGGTTACTCTGATTCCCATTAAGTCCAGTTTTGTTAAGCTCCTTGATGTCAATAAAAGTCAACAACTGCCTTGATATCGGGGCCAGTCATTTTTATCTGAACCCTTGCGTCAACCTCTTTTGTTCATATCAATAGGCCATGGTATAGGAACAACACGTGTTTTCTTGAAACAAATGGTATTGAATGTCAGGGTTTCTCTTCTCAAGAAAGTTAGGGAGCAAGACGACTGAAAGTGTTTGAAGAGGAGGTAGATGGATATTGACCTGTCAGAGAGTTGAGGACTATGAAGAATTGGGTATTGAAGAGGATTTCAGACCGAGAGCAGATCAGTCACGATCTTAGTGAAGGGCAAGGCAGGTTTGGGGAGTGAATGATCTGCCCCTGTTTCTGATGTTCTCCCATTCTGTTATTGGAGAGTTAGTGGGTGTTATTTTCATGGAAGTTCTGTTATTGAATGTTGCAGTCAGGGAGACCAGAGGATTTTGTGAGCCATCTCTGGGTGAGGCATGGGGGCTGTATTCTCAGTGAATTTGGGTCTACAACATGACCAACAAATGAATCACAAGTTGCAGAGAGGGGAAGCTCTGTGAAGAGAGATGAGGGGCCTCTTTCATACCCAGCCTGGGTTTTCCAATTACATTTTCCAAATCACCTCAAACCGTGTGGGACAGTATTGAAGGGTCGAATGGACTCCTCTGTTTCTGTGCACCAGGTTATAGGAGTAAGTAGCCTCCAACTGCTCCTGTCTAGCAGGTTTGAAGGGCTGAATGGAACACAGGAACATGGGAGTGAGGAGCAGGAGTGGGTCATTAGATGCGTTGAGCCTTCTGCATCAGGCACTAAGATTGTGGCTGATCAGGTTGTGGACTCAGCCCCACTTTCCTGTCTATATCCCATTATCCGTGACTCACTTCTCTGTCAAATATTTACCTAACGCAGCTTTCAATCAACATGAACATCAAGGCACGATAAACTTCCAGCGAAGAGAATTATGACTTGAAAGGTCCTTTCAGAATTTTTTGTCATCCCTCTTTAAGACTCAGAGAGTCATGCAGAACGGAAACAGACCCGTTAGTCCAATCTGTTCACTCCGATCAGATATCAAATCTGATCCAGTCCCATTTGCCAGCATTTGGTCAATATCCCTCCTCTCAGATACTTTTTAAATGTGCGATTGTACCCGCCTTCAGCACTTCCTCTGACAGCACTTTCTGTACACACACCACTCTCTGTGTGAAACATTTATCTTCAGGTCCCTTCTAAATCAATCCTCCTCACCTTCAACCTATGCCCTCTTGTTTTGGACCCCCCTATCCTGGTGGAGCCGAGTGTGTTAAACACTTTCTTTACCCCACTATCTATATGAGATGCAAATTTTAAAGAATTAAACCTGACGGCCCTAGGTTTTCTGTACTACAGCACTGCCAAAGGCCCAGCTTTTAATTGTTTAGGGCCTGTTCTTGTTTGATTTACCAAATCCAATGCCTCGCATTAATTCAAACTAAACTCCATCTGCCACCCCTCAGCCCAGTGTGTGATATTACTGCCACCTCCCCCTAGCATCGCTCGACAATACCCATAAAGCTGTAACAGTATTCTCCCGTGTGTTTGTTCATCAGACTGTCCTGACATGCTGGGATGTCCCTCTGCAACAGGCAAGACTCGAATCCAGGCCTTCTAGTCCAGAGCTAGGAACACTACCACACAAGTTCAGGAATTGGAATCAAATCCAGAGCCCGGCTCAGAGACAGGGACACTACCCAATACAACTACCATACTCAGATTTTGGGTCATATTTTAGTGCCCATTTTCAGTTCGGTGTGGATGATTATAATCAGGTTGCCATTACTGAATTACAAAAAACACTTTGTATTATTAAACAAATGCAAGATATTTGTCTCAACTGTAGGATATTGAGTCTATATGCTATGCTATCGAAATTAACTATGACCATCTTCAATTGCTATTATCTGAAGTCTGCAATATTAAGGAAAGAAATCCTGCAGCCACACTCTGCCCAACGAAGGGTCTCAAATAGATATTTATTACTGAACACCAGAGACGAAGGAAGAGCTTAATTTCTGGTCCCAAAATACCGATCACTCTTACCCACCTCTAACGTGCGACTGCCCTCTTCCTAAAACCATGAAGTTACACCAGGCCGCTGATTATTGCCCATTCTCTCCTCCCCACTGACTGTATTTGCAATCTGTTCCTCCTCCCCCCAACCACACAAGGCAAACCAAGCTCAGGGTCTTTGTGAAACTCAAGGCTGGAGTTTGCAGGCACTCTGGAGAGGGGGAT
The DNA here is from genome assembly GCF_047496795.1 of Chiloscyllium punctatum. Taxonomy (NCBI): domain Eukaryota; kingdom Metazoa; phylum Chordata; class Chondrichthyes; order Orectolobiformes; family Hemiscylliidae; genus Chiloscyllium; species Chiloscyllium punctatum. Next base: position 29,242,751 of record NC_092751.1, read on the forward strand.
GGGCATTTTAAAATTGAAGGAGGAGGGGGAGGTGGCAGTAATATCACACACTGGGCTGAGGGGTGGCAGATGGAGTTTAGTTTGGATTAATGCGAGGCATTGGATTTGGTAAATCAAACAACAGCAGGACCTATACAATTAAAAGCAGGGCCTTTGGCAATGTTGTAGAACAGAAACCTAGGCCGTCAGATTTAATTCTTTAAAATTTGCATCTCATATAGATAACGTGGTTAAGAAGGTGTTTAGCACACTTGTCTTCATTGATCAGACCTTTGAGTATCAGAATTGGGACGTCATGTTGTGGTTGTACAGGGTATTGGTGAGACCTCTACTGGAATACTGTGTCCAGTCTGGTCATCCTGCCTGCTCATTCCATAGGCACACCACCCTCTGGGTGAAAAAGCTGCCCTTAGGTCACTTTTAAATGTTTCCCCTCTCACCTTAAGCTGATGTCCGCTAGTTTTGGTCTCCCCGTACCCTAAGAAAATACCTTGACTATTCACTTTGATATTACTGACCTTGATATTATTAAGCTGGAGAGGATTCACAAGAGATTAACCTAGATGTTGCTGGGAAAGGAGGGATTGAGCTATGCTGGGATTTTTTTCACTGAAGAATATGAGATTAAGCAGTAATTTTACAGAGATTTATAAAATAATGGGGGTTACAGAGAAGCAGAAGGGAGGGCTGATGTCTTTTCCCTAGAGTTGGGGATTCAAAACTGAGGGATATTTTAATTTGCGAGGAAAAATGATTCACAAATGTCACGAGATGTAATTATTTTAGACCGAATCTGGCTTGTGTGTGGAATGAACTTCCAGAGGAAGTGGTGAAAGCAGGGACAGTTACAACATTTAAAGGATATTTAGATCAGTCCATGGATAAGACATCAGTCTGGATGGTGCTGTGAGCAGCTGCCCTCTCCCTCCCCATCTCTGAATGAATCCCTGTTGGTTTTCACCCTTTGCCAATGTCTGTGCAGTGGCGTGGGGAGGCCAGCAGATGGAGGCATTGCATCACTTTTAGCACCACGGAGACTGCCAGACCTGCCCCATACAGAGACACACAGATACACACAGCAATTGTTAGGACACAACATTGAGCTCATCTGGTAATATAAACTAAACATAAAGAAATGGTCAATTGGCCTTGTAAACTGTTAAAATATGAGTGACAGAGGACTCCCAAATTCCACTGTTTAAATAAAAACATCTATTTATTTTTTTAACTCTGAAACTGAACATTTTACATCAACTATTCACAACTCTGAGACCCCCTTTCTTTAACTGCTTATTACCCTACTCCAACTCTACAGTAATGTACTGTTTCAAAAAGGCACTTATTAAAATTACATAAACGTAATTTCAAAACCACACAGCAGCTGTTGTTTCATCTGACCTCACACCAGGATCCTTTTTTCCCATCTTTCCTAGGAAGACTGGCTCATGTTACAGGATGCTATCGAAGTTTCTACATTTCAGCAATCTGCAACCTGGGAACATATCCTTCCTTGACACTGTCTCTCAGTCTTCCCCTCTCTGTCTATACCCCAATCCCCTCCCATGTGGTGAGTTTTAAACTGATTTCCACGCCATCTCTCTCTGGCAGTGATGTTCACACCCACAGCACCCCCTTGTCATGGCAACAATGGAGATATGGAGCTGTAAATGGGTGGGAGCTGCACATCCTGTCACTTCCAGCCCGGGCTGCAAGTTTCCCCACACTGGGCAGGGATCTAACACAGTGTTAAAGAGCAATGCACTGGGGTGGTGTATAGAGCTCTACATGCTGGGAGGGTAACTGCCCCTGGGTTACAGATCAATTCACTGGGGTGGGGTACACAGTCCTACATGCTGGGAGGGTAACTGCTCCTGGTTTACACAACAATGCACTGGGGTGGGGTACACAGTCCTACATGCTGGGAGGGTAACTGCTCCTGGTTTACACAACAATGCACTGGGGTGGGGTACACAGTCCTACATGCTGGAGGGGAGTAACTGCTCCTGGTTTACAGATCAATGTACTGGGGTGGGGTACACAGTCCTACATGCTGGGAGGGTAACTGCTCCTGGGTTACAGATCATTGCACTGGGGTGGGGTACACAGTCCTACTTGCTGGGAGGGTAACTGCTCCTGGGTTACAGATCATTGCACTGGGGTGGGGTACAGAGTCCTACATGCTGGGAGGGTAACTGCTCCTGGGTTACAGATCATTGCACTGGGGTGGGGTACACAGTCCTACATGCTGGGAGGGTAACTGCTCCTGGGTTACAGATCATTGCACTGGGGTGGGGTACAGAGTCCTACATGCTGGGAGGGTGACTGCTCCTGGGTTACAGATCATTGCACTGGGGTGGGGTACACAGTCCTACTTGCTGGGAGGGAAACTGCTTCTGGGTTACAGATCAATGTACTAGGGTGGTTTACACAGTCCTACATGCTGGGAAGGTAACTGCTCCTGGGTTACAGATCATTGCACTGGGGTGGGGTACACAGTCCTACTTGCTGGGAGGGTAACTGCTCCTGGTTTACACAACAATGCACTGGGGTGGGGTACACAGTCCTACATTCTGGGAGGGTAACTGCTCCTGGGTTACAGATCATTGCACTGGGGTGGGGTACAGAGTCCTACATGCTGGGAGGGTAACTGCTCCTGGGTTACAGAGCATTGCACTGGGGTGGGGTACACAGTCCTACATGCTGGGAGGGTAACTGCTCCTGGGTTACAGATTAATGCACTGGGATGGTGTACACAGTCCTACATGCTCGGAGGGTTACTGCTCCTGGGTTACAGATCAATGCACTGGTGTGGCGTACACAGTCCTACTTGCTGGGAGGGTAACTGCTCCTGGTTTACACAACAATGCACTGGGGTGGGGTACACAGTCCTACATTCTGGGAGGGTAACTGCTCCTGGGTTACAGATCATTGCACTGGGGTGGGGTACAGAGTCCTACATGCTGGGAGGGTAACTGCTCCTGGGTTACAGATCATTGCACTGGGGTGGGGTACACAGTCCTACTTGCTGGGAGGGAAACTGCTCCTGGGTTACAGATCAATGTACTAGGGTGGTTTACACAGTCGTACATGCTGGGAAGGTAACTGCTCCTGGTTTACAGATCATTACACTGGGGTGGTGTTCATAGTCCTACATGCTGGGAGGGTAACTGCTCCTGGGTTACAGATCAATGCACTGGGTGGGGTACACAGTCCTACATGCTGGGAGGGTAACTGCTCCTGGGTTACAGATCAATGCACTGGGGTGGTGTACACAGTCCTACATGCTGGGAGGATAACTGTTCCTGTGTTACAGATTAATTCCCGTGCGATCACTGCACATCCTGCTGTGCTGGTCAGACTATCTGCGGTTTATTGATAATGCAATGATGTGGTCAGTGCCGCTCCCCACGCTGGATGGATATGTGGCCTTTGCACAGTACACCATGTTGGTGGGGTGGATAGGGGTGAAAGGTGATGGACAGCTCAAGGAATTCCTCAGAACGTTCTGTCCCCAACATTCTATAACTGACATTCCCCGGAACGTTCTGTCCCTGACATTCTATAACTGACATTCGCCGGAATGTTCTGTCCCCGACATTCTATAACTGACATTCCCGGAACGTTCTGTCCCCAACATTCTATAACTGACATTCCTCAGAACGTTCTGTCCCCAACATTCTATAACTGACATTCCCCGGAATGTTCTGTCCCCGACATTCTATAACTGACATTCCCGGAACGTTCTGTCCCCAACATTCTATAACTGACATTCCTCAGAACGTTCTGTCCCCAACATTCTATAACTGACATTCCCCGGAACGTTCTGTCCCCAACATTCTATAACTGACATTCCCCGGAACGTTCTGTCCCTGACATTGTTTGTGAACGGCCGGACGTCAGTGAATTGAACAAACGATAAGATCCGGAGGGAAGAGATCCCGTTCCAGGGAAAAGGACACACTGTTCCGAAGGCCCCTCAGGCAGTTAAAGGGGTGAATACGTTTTCCCTGCGTTTAAATTTCTTCCCGACACAGGATCAAAAACAATTTAGACCAAAACACAGAAATTCCCAAACTCCGTTTGTCTTCAGGAAACTGGGAGAGAATCCTTCAGGACAGCAATGTTTCCACCCTCCGTATTAGGAACTGGGAAGGAGTGACCTGTGTCTGCTCTCGAGTGATCGAATGTGTGGGAATGTTCTAGAAACCATCTGTCCTTATGGATGTGTCTCTGTGTGTTTGGGGAGGGAGGGTTTCTTGTGGTTTATGTCACATATTTGTCAGTAATTCCAACCTTCCCATTTGTTATTCCAGCTTCAATTATTTTAATAAATCCCTGAATACAGGGACACATTTGAAAATCTCATTGGGCCCCGATCAAACGGATCCCTTTGCCTCCAGGCTGATGGATAATGGGTTTGTTTTCCTTCCTCACAGTTAACGTAGTGACCATCTACGTCCTGCTTTATAAAGATTGTGGATTGTCTCCATGTGTCAGACGTTACCTGGGGGCCATGGCAGCGGCGGATCTCCTGGTCATTATCCTCGACCTGATCCTGAGACACATTCCCATTGTTTATCGGGAACAGTTTAATTTCCTGAAGTTCTCCGTCCCCGTGTGTAATATCCACGCCGTCCTGCTTTATGCAGCCACTGACTGCTCTGTCTGTTTCACCGTCACTTTCACCTTTGATCGGTTTGTGGCCATTTGTTGCCAGAAGCTGAAAAGTAAATATTGCAGTGAGAAAACGGCGGCTGTGGTTCTGGGAGCAGTGACTGTGCTGAGCTGTTTAAAGAACATTTCCTGGTATTTTATGTTCAAGGCTCGGTATTTGCTGTGGAACGCCCCCTGGTTTTGTGATGTAACAGTCGCTGTTCTATTCTCCATTGTCTGGGTCACAATCGAGTCCCTCCACCACATTCTAGCCCCGTGTGTCCCATTTCTCCTGATTCTGCTGCTCAATGTTCTCACCGTCAGACACATTTTAGTGACCAGCAGAGCCCGCAGGAGACTCCGCACTCACACCAATGGGGACGCTCAGTCTGACACTGAAATGAGAAACCGAAAAAAATCCATCGTTTTACTGTTTGTGATCTCGGCCAATTTCATCCTGTTATGGTCAACGTTAATGCTGTTTTCTGTATGGGTACGGATGTGGTGGATTGGGTATCGGTCTGTGTATCTCCATGCCTTTGTGCAGGAATTGGGCTTCATGCTGCAGCTCCTCAGTTGCTGCACAAACACCGCGATTTATGCCGTGACCCAGACTAAGTTCAGGCAGCAGCTGAAGAATGTGCTGAAATATCCCTTCACCCAAATCCATCCATCCATCAAATTCCCTCATTAATCAATCCATCCGGGATTTTCTCATTTCAGTTCAGTGTTTCAGCGATGGAGCAGCCTGTCGCTATGGTAACAGACTGAGGGTAGCACTGGTTTGTCCATCCTTATCCCACAGGGGGGTAACAGGGAAACATTTCAATGTATCTCACAACTCAGGGGCCAGTGAGAAATGGCACCATCCCACTGACTGTATCCATCACTTCCATTTGTAACCAATAAAAATGTTGATTAAAGCGTGCCGAGCAGCAGAGTGACCGATGTTGTTGTGCGTCTTTGTGTTGGAGAAGCTGAGCTGGAGAAAGACAGACTCCGCTCCAAGTCCTGGTTTTCAGGGAAGGGGAGGGCACCGCGCCCTGAGCTCAGGAGCTGGGTTTAACTCCCTCTATCCCCCCAATCCAACCTGGCCTCCCCATTTCCTATCCCCCACTCTTCCTCCTCAATTCTCTTCCTCTCTCTCTTCCACCACTTCTCCTCTTCATTCTCCTTCATCCCTCTCTCTCACACACCCCAAAACTGGTTTCTCCACCTGCCTCCATTCTTCCCTCTCCCCCTCCCCCTCATCTCTCTCTCTTGCCGCCTCTGTCTCCCTTCTACAATTCCATCTCTACCACATTTCCCCCCCTCCTCCCATATCCCAACCCCACCATCGCACACGCAGCCCCATCACCAACACCCTCGTCTCTGGGTCAGAGGGGAAGGGAAGGACCAGGGAGACAGTGTGTGGCAGATAGACAGGGGGGGAGGGAGAGAGATTCAGCCGAAGAGAAACGGAAGGAGGTGGAGAGAGAGAGAGTCACCGAGGAAGTGGGATCGAGAGTGGGAGAAGGTGGAGAGAGAGTGAGATGCAGGGAGAGAGAGGGGCAAGAGAGAGATAGGGTGAGGAAAAAAAAGAGAGATACACGGGAGGAGACAATGAGAGTGAGGGTTGCGAGAGAGAGTGGGCGAGAGAAAGTGTGAGACTGAGAGAGGGGTGAGGGAGGGGGCAAGAGAGAAAGGGAGAGAGAGACGGGACGAGAGAGAGAGACGGGACGGGATGAGAGACAGAGCGAGGGCGAGAGAGAGAAATGGTGAGAGAGAGCAAGGGCAAGAAGGAGAGAGGAGTGTGAGGGGGGTGGTCGAGAGAGAGGGGGCAGGAGAGAGAGAGAGGGTGGTAGCGAGCGTGAGGGAGCAAGAGAGGATGAGACAGAGCGAGAAGGAGGGAGGGAGAAAATGGGTGAGAGAGAGAGAGGGAGAGAGTGACCAAGGGAAAGATAGAGGGGCGTGAGAGAGAGAGAGAGATGGGCGAGAGAGCGACAGGGAGAGGGGTGAGAGAGGAAATGAGGTTGCGAGAATGAGAGAGAGGGGATGAGAGAGCGGGAATGAGGGAGAGAGTTTGTGAGAGAGATGGGGGAGAGTGAGAGAGAGGCGACTAGCGAGTGACAGAGATGAGAGAGGGGGGGTGTGAAAGAGAGAGATTGAGAGAGACAGAGATAGAGGGGGTAGGGAGAGAGAGGAGACGGGAGTGGGGGGGGAGGGTCGAGAGAGACAGAGAGTGAGGGAGAGCGAGAGAGAGAGAGATGAGAGAGGGCGACGGGGTTGAGAGAGGAAGAGAGGGTGCGAGAGCGAGAGTGAGATGGGATGAGAGCGCAAAGGAGGGAGAGATATGTCGAGAGAGAGAGAGGGAAAGAGTGATAGAGGAGAGTGAGAGATGGCGACAGGGAGAGGTGACAGAGAGAGAGGCCATAATGAGAGAAAGAGTCGCAGAGAGATGAAGAAAGGAGGTGAGCAAGGGGGAGAGAGTGTGCACGAGAGAGACAGCGAGAGAAAGAGGAGGCGAGAGAGAGAGAGGTCAAGATGGAGGGAGAGAGGGGGCAGATACGAGAGAGACTGCGAGAGAGAGAGGGAGAGAGATGATCGTATGAGAGAGGATCAATAGAGAGAGAGAGAAGGGGCGGGATAGAGAGAGAGGGCTACAGAGAAAGAGAGGGGGGAGTGAGAGAGAGAGGCCGCTAGAGAGGGAGAGGGAGCGAGAGATAGGGGAGAGCAAAATGGAGAAATGGGGCAAGTGAGAGGTAGAGAGATGACAGAGAGAGATATAGAGTAAGAGTGAGAGAGAAGAGGTGAGAGAGGGAGGGAGGACTGAGAGAGAGGAAGAGAGAGACAGACAGACAGACAGACAGGCAGAGCACGAGTGAGCGAGCGAGAGAGAGAGTGAGATGAGCGAGCGAGGGGAGCAAGAGAGAGGGAGAGAGAAAGCGTGAGAGAGGGTGAGAGCGCAAGAGAGAGAGAGGAAGAGTGAGAGAGAGATAGGAAAAGTAAGAGAGAGAGGATGCGAGTGTGGGAGGGGGACAGAGAGAGGGATAGAGAGAGAGAGTGGGAGAGAGACAGACAGCAAAAGAGAGGGGAGGCGAATGAGAGATAGAGGGATGAAAGAGAGGGCACGAGAGAGACAGAGAAGGCAAGAGAGGGAGGGAGAGCTGAGAGAGACAGACAAACAGTGTGACAGAGAGAGGTAATGAGAGGGGGTGAGAGATAGGACGATGGTGGGAGGGAGGGGGACGACGGGGGGAGATATGGAGATGATGGGGCGAGAGAGAGGAATCGATGGGGGAGAGAGAGGGGAAAGAGAGGGAGAGAGAGGAGACGATGGGAGAGAGAGGGGACGATGGGGGGTGAGAGAGGGGACGAGAGAGGGAGAGAGAGGGGAAAGAGCGGGGACGAGAGAGGGGAGAGAGAGGGGATGAGAGGGGACGAGAGAGGTGAGAGAGAGGGGAGAGAGAGGTGATGAGAGGGGGTGGAATGAGGGGACGAGAGGGGGAGAGAGGGGACGAGAGAGGGAGAGAGAGGTGGCGAGAGAGGGAGAGAGAGGGAACAAGAGAGGGAGAGAGAGGGGAAGACAGAGGGGAACAGAGATTATGAGGGGGGTGAGGGGAAGAGAGGAGGAGAGAGAGGGGACGATGGGGGAGAGGGGGGTGAGCGGGGGAGAGAGGGGAACAGAGAGGGTAAGAGAGGTGGGACAAGAGGTGGAGAGAGAGGACGAGTGCGGAGAGAGAGGGGACGAGAAAGGGAGAGAGAGTGGAGGATACAGAGGGGACTCGAGGGGAGAGAGGGGGGACGGGGGTGAGAGAGAAGGGATGATGGGGAGAGAGAGTTGGAGAGAGGGAGAGAGAGAGCGGACGAGAGAGGCGAGAGGGAGGGGAGAGAGATGGAGAGAGGGGAGAGAGTTGATGAGAGGACGAATGGGGGGGGGGAGAGAGGGGTCGATGGAGGCGCGGGGGAGAGAGAGAGGGAGATAGAGAGTGAGAGGGGACCATGGAGGGGGGGGAAGAGAGAGGGGACAAGAGAGAGAGAGAGAGGTGACGAGGGCGGGAGAGAGAGGGGACAAGAGGGCGGAGGTGGGGACGAGAGGGGGGAGAGAGAGGGAAAGAGTGTGGACGAGACGGGGGAGGTAGCGGACGAGAGTGAGGGAGAGAGGGGACGAGAGAGGGAGAGAGATGGAGAAAGAGTGGGGACGAGAGAGTGGAGAGAGAGTGGAGAGAGAGGGGAGAGAGAGGGGACGAGATGGGGGGAGAGAGAGGGGACGAGAGAAGTGAGACAGAGGGTCTAGAGAGGTGACGAGAGGGGCAGAATGAGGGGATGAGAGGGGGAGAGAGGGGACGAGAGAGGGAGACAGAGGGGATGATGGGGGAGAGAGGGGAGTGAGGGGGGAGAGAGGGGGGAGAGAGAGTGTAATGTAGATGGGACAAGAGGGGGAGACAGAGAGGATGTGGGAGGTAGAGAGAGGGGACGAGAGATGGAGAGGGGGGGACGGGGGTGAGAGAGAAGGTACGAGAGGGGGAGAGAGAAGGGACGATGGGGGGAGAGATAGGGGAGAGAGAGCGAGAGTGGGGGGACGATGGAGGGAGAGAGAGAGGGTACCAGAGGGGGAGAGAGGGGGACGAATGGGGGGGGGAGAGGGGTCGATGGAGGCACAGGGGGAGAGAGAGAGGGAGAGAGAGAGTGAGAGGGGACCATGGAGGGGGGGGGAAGAGAGAGGTGACGAGGGGGAGAGAGAGAGGTGACGAGGGGGAGAGAGAGAGGTGACGAGAGGGGGAAGAGAGGGGACAAGAGGGCGGAGGTGGGGACGAGAGGGGAGAGAGAGAGGGAAAGAGTGTGGACGAGACGGGGGAGGTAGCGGACGAGAGTGAGGGAGAGACGGGACGAGAGAGGAAGAGAGAGGGAGAAAGAGTGGGGACGAGAGAGTGGAGAGAGAGTGGAGAGAGAGGGGAGAGAGAGGGACGAGATGGGGGGGGAGAGAGGGGACGAGAGAGATGAGACAGAGGGGATGATGGGGGAGAGAGGGGAGTGAGGGGGGAGAGACGGGGGAGAGAGAAGGCAAGAGAGGTGGAACAAGAGGGGGAGAGCGAGAGGACGAGGGTGGAGAGAGAGGGGACGAGAGGGGAGGGCGGGATGGGGGTGAGAGAGAAGGGTCGATGAGGGGAGAGAGAGGAGATGAGAGGGGGAGAGAGAGTGGGAGAGAGAGAGAGATGGGATGATTGGGGAGATAGAGGGGATGATGGGGTAGAGAGAGGGGATGAGAAGTGCATAGAGTGGGGACGATGGGGGTGACAGGGAGAGAGAGGGAGACAGAGGGGACGAGAGAGGGAGAGAGAGATTGGATGAGAAGGGGAGAGAAGGGACGAGAGAGGGGAGAGAGAGAGGTGACGTGAGGGGGAGAGAGAGTGGACGAGAGAGCGCGGGGAAGAGAGAGGGGGAGAGAGGTGATGAGAGGGGGGAGCGAGGGAACGAGAGGCAATAGAGAGAGAGGACGAGAGAAGGAGAGAGAGCGGACGATGGGGAGAGAGTGGATGAGTTAGAGGTGGAGGGGGGGAGGGAGAGGGTAACAGAAGTGGGACAAGAGGGGGAGAGAGAGAGGACGAGGGTGGAGAGAGAGGGTTGACAGAGGGAGAGAGAGGGGAGGGAGAGAGGGACAGAGAGGATACAAGAGGGGAGAGGGGGGATGGGGGTGAGAGAGAAGGGTCGATGGGGGAGAGAGAGGGGACGAGGGGGGAAAGACAGGGGAGGAGAGGGGAGAGAGTGGACGGGTGTGAGAGAGAAGGGACGGTAGGGGGAGAGAGAGGGGACGAGAGGGGGAAAGAGAGGGGAGGAGAGGGGGAGAGAGAGGGGGAGGAAGAGGGGATGAGAGAGCGGAGAGAGAGGGGATGAGAGGGGGAGAGGGGGACGAGAGTGGGGAGAGAGAGGTGACATGAGGGGGAGAGAGAGGGGACGAGAGAGAGAGAGAGAGCGGAGGTGAGGGGGAGAGAGATGATGAGAGGGGGGAGCGAGGGGAAAGAGAGGAGGGGAGAGAGGGGACGAGCGAAGGAGAGAGAGGATGATGGGGGAGAGAGGGGGGACGAGAGGGGGAAAGAGAGGGGAGGAGAGGGGAGAGAGTGGACGGGTGTGAGAGAGAAGGGACGGTAGGGGGAGAGAGAGGGGACGAGAGGGGGAAAGAGAGGGATCGAGAGAGGGAGAGAGATGGGATGATGGGGGAGAGGGAGGGAATTATGGGGAGAGAGAGAGGGGATGAGAGGGGGAGAGAGGGGACGAGAGAGGGGAGAGAAGGTGACATGAGGGGGAGACAGAGGGGACGAGAGAGAGGGGGGGAAGAGGGCGGGAGCCGGTGATGAGAGTGGGAACTAGCGGATGAGAGGGGGAAAGAGAGGGGACGAGAGAAGGAGAGATAGGGGTTGATGTTGGAGAGAGGGGAGTGAGAGGGGGAGAGAGGGTTGAGCGAGAGGGTAAGAGAGGTGGGTCAGGGGGGGAGAGAGAGGACGAGTGTGGAGAGAGATGGGACGAGAGAGGGAGAGAGGGGGGAGGGAGAGAGAGGGGAGGAGAGAGGGGGAGAAAGGGGAGGGAGAGAGAGGGGAGGAGAGAGGGAGAGAGAGGAGACAAGAGGGGAGAGACAGAGATGGGGGTGAGAGAGAATGGACGATAAGGGATGAGAGAGAGGACGATGTGGAAGAGAGAGGGGCGATGGCGGGAGAGAGAGGGCATGAGAGGGGGAGAGAGCTGATGAGAGGGGGTAGTGAGGGGACAAGAGGGGGAGAGAGAGAGGGGACGATGGGGGAGAGGGGTCAGTGAGGGGGGAGAGAGGGGCGAGAGAGAGGACAGGAGAGGTGGGACAAGAGTGGGAGAGAGAGAGGACGATGGTGGAGAGAGAAGGGACGAGAGAGGGAAAGAGAGGGGAGGGAGAGAGAGGGGAGGAGAGAGGGACAGAGAGGATACAAGAGGGGAGAGGGGTGATGGGGGTGAGAGAGAATGGTCGATGGGGGGAGAGAGAGGGGATGACAGGGGGAGAGAGAGGGTCGAGAGAGGGAGTTGGGGAGGGAGAAAGAGGAGAGGAGAGCGGTGAGAGAGAGGTGACGAGAGGGGAGAGAGTGGATGGGTGTGAGAGAGAAGGGACGATAGGGGGAGAGAGATGGGACGATGGGGAAGAGAGACGGGCGATGGGGGAAAGAGAGGGCATGAGAGGGGGAGAGAGGTGATGAGAGAGGGAGAGAGAGTGGACGATGGGGGTAGAGAGAGGGGAGAGAGAGGGGGAGAGAGGGGGCAGAGAGGGATGATGGCAGTAGAGAGAGGGGATTAGAGAGGGAGAAAGGGGGAGAGAGGGGGACGAGAGAGGTGATAGGGAAGAGAGAGAGACGGAGAGAGGGGAAGAGAGAGGGAAGAGAGGTGATGAGAGGGGGTAGTGAGGGGACGAGAGGGAGAGAGAGAGGGGACGATGGGGGGAGAAGGGGGCATTGAGGGGGAGAGAGGGGCGAGAGAGAGGGCAAAAGATGTGGGACAAGAGGAGGAGAGAGAGAGAGGACGAGGGTGGAGAGAGAGGGGACGAGAGAGGGAAAGAGAGGGGAGGGAGAGAGAGGAGAGGAGAGAGGGACAGAGAGGATACAAGAGGGGAGGGGGGATGGGGGTGAGAGAGAATGGTCGATGGGGGAGAGAGAGGGGATGAGAGGGGGAGAGAGAGGGGACAATGGGGGTGACGGGGAGAGAGAGGGAGACAGAGGGGACGAGAGAGGGAGAGAGAGAGAGGGGGAAGGAGAGGGGACGAGAGAGGGGAGAGAGATTGGATGAGAGGGGGAGAGAGGGGACGAGAGAGGGGAGAGAGAGGTGACGTGAGGGGGAGAGAGAGTGGTCGAGAGAGAGAGGGGAAGAGAGAGAGGGGGAGAGAGGTGATGAGAGGGGGAAGCGAGGGGACGGGAGGGAGAGAGAGGGGACGATGGGGGAAGAGTGGAGGAGTGAGAGGCGGAGAGAGGCGGAGGGAGAGGGTAACAGAAGTGCGACAAGAGGGGGAGAGAGAGAGAGGACGAGGGTGGAGAGAGAGGGTTGAGAGAGGGAGAGAGGTGATGAGAGAGAGAGAGAAGAGAGGGGGGAGCAGGTGATGAGAGGGGGATGACGATGGGGAAGGGAGAGGGGGAGAGAGAGGGGACGAGAGAAGGAGACAGAGGGGAGGAAGCGAGAGGGGAGGAGAGAGAGAGCGAGGGGAGAGAGAGGGGACAGGGGTGAGTGAGAAGGGACGAGAGGGGGAGAGAGGTGATGAGAGGCGGAGCGAGGGGACGAGAGGGGGAGAGAGGGGATCTAATGAGGGAGAGAGAGGGGAGAGAGGGGGAGAGAGAGGAGCCAATGAGGGAAGAGAGAGGGAGAGAGAGAGGGGACGACTGGGGGAAAGAGAGGGCACGATGGTAAGAAAGAGGGTACGAGAGAGGGGGAGAGAGGGGACGATGGGGGGAAACAGAGGGAGAGAGAGGGGACAATGGGGGAGAGAGAGGGCATGATGGGGGAGAGAGAAGGTACGAGAGAAGTGGAGGGAGGGGACGAGAGGGTGAGAGAGACGGGATGATGGCGGGAGAGAGAGTGAGAGAAAGGGGACGATGGGGTGAGAGAGAGGGGACGAGAGAGGGAGAGAGAGGGGAGAGAGAGGGAGAGAGGGGGGACGATGGGGGAGAGAGAGAGGACAACAGAGGGTTAGAGGGTGAGAGAGAGGGTGAGAGGAGGGACGATGGGGGGAGAGAGAGGGGACAAAAGAGAGAGAGGGAGGGGACGAGAGGGGGAGAGAGAGGGGAGACCGATGGGACGATGGGAGGGAAGTGAGTGGACGAGAGAGGGATAGAGAGGGGAGAGAGAGGGAGAGGGGGGGACGATGGGAGAGAGAGAGGGGACGAGAGAGGGGATGAGAGAAGACGAGAGAGGGGACGATGGGGCGATAGAGGGGAGAGAGAGGGGAGAGAGGGGACGATGGGCAGTAGAAAGACGGAGAGAGACGGGTCGATGGAGGGAGAGAGATGGGAGACAGAGGGGAGAGAGAGAGGGAGAGAGACTGGACGATGTGGTGAGAGAGAGAGAGGGGAGCGAGAGAGGGAGAGAGAGGGGAGAGAGAGGGAGAGAGACTGGACGATGTGGAGAGAGAGAGGGGAGCGAGAGAGGGAGAGAGAGGGGAGAAAGAGGGAGAGAGAGGGGATGATGGGGGACAGAGAGGACGATGGGAGGAGAGAGAGGGGAGAGTGAGGGAGATAGAGGAGAGAGAGGGAGAGAGAGGGGACAATGGGGAGAGAGAGGGGAGGATGGTGTGAGAGAGGGTAGAGGGAGGGAGAGAGAGGGGACGATGGGGGAGAGAATGAGGACAATGGTGGGAGAGAGAGGGGACGAGACAGGGGGAGAGAGGGGACTACAGGGGGACAAAGAGGGCACAATGGGGGAGAGAGGGGGAGAGAGAGGGGAGTGAGGGAACAAGGGATTGAAAGGGGAGGGAGAGAGGGGAGACGATGTGGGATGAGAGAGGTGATGATGGGGGAGAGAGTGGACGAGAGAGGGAGAGGGAGAGGTCAAGAGGAGGAGAGAGGGGGAGAAAAGGAGAGAGGGGGGGTGATAGGGGAGAGACGGGGAGAAAGAGAGGGAGAGAGAGGGGACGATGGAGGGGGAGAGAGAGGAGAGAGAGGGGAGAGAGAGGGGAGAGAAAAGGGACGATGGGAGGAGAGAGAGGGGATGGGGGGACAGAGAGGGGACGATGGGGAAGGGGGTATGGAGAGGGAGAGAGAGAGGAAGAGAGAGGGGATGGAGAGGGGTGGAGAGAGGGGAGAGAGAGGGGACGATGGGGGAGAGAGAGGGGGCGAGTCGGGGACAGAGAGGGGAGAGAATGGAGAGAGGGAGAGAGAGGGGACAATGGTGGGATAGAGAGGGCACAATGGGGAGAGAGAGGGGACGATGGGGGAGAGATTGGGGTGACATAGGGGACGATGGGGAAGAGAGAGGGCATGATGGGGAGAGAGTGAAGGGAGACAGAGGGGACAATGGGGGAGAGAGAGTGGATGAGAGATGGAGAGAGAGGGGACGATGGGGGGAGAGAGGGGACCAGAGGGGGAGAGAGAGGAGACGATGTGGGGAGAGAGTGGGGACGATGGTGGGCCAGAGAGGGTACGAGACATGGAGCAAGTGGGGACAAAAGGGGGAGAGAGAGGGGGCGATGGGGGAGAGAGGGGGCGAGAGGGAGAGAGAGGGCCCTGGAGGAGAGAGAGGGTCGGGGGGAAAGGGGGGACGAACGAGGGATTGAGACGGGAGGGGGAGAGAGAGGGGACAATGGGGTGTGAGAGAGGAGATGATGGGGGGAGAGAGAGGTGACGAGATGGGGAGAGAGGGGACGATGCGGTGAAACAGAGGGGACGAGAGGGGGAGAGAGAGGGAACGATGGGTGAGAGAGAGGGGGCGATGGGTGGAGAGAGACGGGCCAAATGAGGGGGGAGAGTGGATGAGAGCAGGAGGGAAGGGACTAACGCGGGAGAGAGAGGGACGATAGGGGGAGAGTGGGGCAGAGAGAGAGAGAGAGAGAGAGGGGGACGATGGGAGAGAGAGAGGGGACAAGAGAGGGGTGAGAGAGGGGAAAGAGAGGTGACGAGAGAGGTGATGAGAGGGGGAGACAGGGGACGAGAGGGAGGATAAAGGGGATGAGAGCGGGATAGAGAGGGGACGAGGGAGGGAGAGAGAGGCGGAAAGGGAGGGGGCGAGAGAGGGGAGAGAAAGGGGAGAGAGAGGTGACGAGAGGAGTGGAGTGAGGGGACGAGCGGGGAGAGAGGGGGACGATGGGGGGAGAGAGGTGATGGGGGAGCGAGGGGACGAGCGGGGAGAGAGGGGGACGATGGGGGGAGAGAGGTGATGGGGGAGCGAGGGGACGAAAGGGGGAGAGAGAGGAGACGAGAGAAGGAAAGAGAGGGGCCGATGGGGGGAGAGAGGGTGGGAGTGAGAGGGGAGAGGTGGGCGAGGGAGGGGCCAAGATAGGGAGAAAGAGAGAGGAAGAGAGAGAGGGGAAGAGAGAGGGGGAGAGAGAGGGGAGAGAGAGGGCTCAATGGGGGAGAAAGAGGGGAGAGAGAGGGGTCGATGGGGGAGAGAGAGGGGATTAGAGGAGGAGAGAGAAGGAACAAGAGAAGGAAAGACAGGGGACGATGGGGGGAGAGAGAGGGGAGTGAGAGGGGGAGAGAGAGGGAAAGAGAGGTGGGACAACTGGGGGAGAGGGCGAGAGAGAAAGGACGAGGTTGGAGAGGGAGGGGACGAGAGAGGGAGAAAGACGGGCAGGAGAGAGGGGGGACGATGGGGGGAGAGAGAGGGGACGAGAGGAGAGAGAGAGGGACTTGATGAGAGAGAAGGGACGAGAGGTGGAGAGAGAAGTAACGATGGGGCAGAGAGAGGGGACAAGAGTAGGAGAGAGAGTGGTGGGAACGAGAGGGGAGGAGAGAGAGAGAGGGGGACGAGAGGAGTAGAGAGAGGGGTGGGAGTGAGAGGGGAGAGAGAGGAGATGATGGGGGGAGTCAGAGGGGACGAGAGACGGAGAGAGAGGGGACGATGGGTTAGAGAAGGGACGATGTGGGGAGAGTGAGGGGACGAAAGGGGGAGAGAGAGAGTAGAGAGAGGGAGAGAGAGGGGAGAGAGAGGGAGAGAGAGTGGACGATGGGGGAGAGAGAGGGGACAGAGAGGGAGAGAGAGGTGACGATGTGGGAAGAGAGGGAGAGAAAGGGGACGATGGGTGGCCAGAGAGGAGACGATGCGGGAAGAGAGAGACAAGAGAGAGGGGAGAAGGAGGGAGAGAGAGGGGACGATGGGGGGATAGAGGGGGAGAGGGCTGGTAGGAGAGGTGGGACAATAGGAGGTGAGAGAGAGGACGAGGGTGGAGAGAGAGGAGACGAGAGAGGGAGAGAGAGGGGACGGGAGAGAGGGGGGACTATGGGATGAGAGAGAGGCGACGAGAGGCAGAGAGAGAGGGGAAAGAGAGGGGGAGAGATTGTGGGAGAAAGAGGGGATGAGAGGGGGGAGAGGGGGGAAAAAGAGAGAGAGAGGGGAAGAGAGAGGGGGAGAGAGAGTAGGAGAGGGAGGGAGAGGGGCCGAGAGAGGGGAGAGAGGGGACGGGAGAGGGGAGAGAGAGGTGACGAGAGGGGGAGAGAGAGGGGACGAGAGAGAGAGTGGAAGAGAGAGGGTGAGAAAGGTGATGAGAGGGGGGAGCGAGGGTACGAGAGGGGGATAGAGAGGCGACGAGAGAAGCAGAGAGTGGCGAGGGAGCGAGAGGGGAGGAGAGTGAGAGAGAAGGAACGAGTGTGGAAGAGAGAGGGGACGATGGGGGAGAGAGAGGGGACAAATGAGGGGGGAGAGGTGACGAGAGCGGGAGAGAGGGGTACCAATGATGGAGAGAGAGGGGGTGTGAGAGAGGGAGAGAGGGGACAGAGAGGGTGACAGAGGTGACTATGGGGGAGAAAGAGGGGGCGAGACGGGGAGAGAGAGGGGATGATGGGTAGGGGGAGAGAGAGGGAGAGAGAGGTGACGAGAGAGGAGAGAGAGAGGGGAGAGAGGGGAGAGAGAGGTGACGAGAGGGAGCGAGAGAGGGGAAGTGAAAGAGGCAGGGGAAGAGAGGGGGGAGATATTGAGGGAGAGAGTGGGGACGAGATGGGGGAGAGAGGGGACGAGAGAGGGGAGAGAGAGGTAACGAGACGGGGAGAGAGAGGGGAAGAGAGAGGAAGAGAGAGAGGGAGAGAGAGGGGACAAGAGAGCGGAAGAGAGAGAGAGAGGGGAAGAGAGAGGTGGGGGGGAGAGAGAGGGGACGACAGTGGGGAGAGAGAGGGAGAGAGAGAGGGGTCGATGGGGGAGAGAGATGAAACAATGGGTGCAGAGGGGGAGAGAGGGAGAGAGAGGGTACAAGAGAGGGGCGAGAGAGGGGAAAGAGAGGTGACGCGAGGGGTGGAGAGAGAGGTGACGAGTGGGATAGAGAGGGGACGCGAGGGACGAGAAAGGGGACGAGAGAGGGATAGAGAGGGGTGAAATGGAGGTGGCGAGAGAGGGGATAGAAAGGGGAGAGAGAGGGGATGAGAGGAGGAGAGAGAGGGAATGAGAGAGGTGAGAGAGAGGGGAGAGAGAGGAGACGAGAGGAGTGGAGTGAGGGGACGAGAGGGGAGATAGAGGGGATGATGGGGGGAGAGAGGTGATGGGGGAACGGGGGGACGAGAGGGGGAGAGAGAGGGGACGAGAGAAGGACAGAGAGGGGACCATGGGGGGAGAGAGAGGGGGAGTGAGACGGGGAGAAATTGAGGGCGAGAGAGGGGATGAGGGGGGAGGGGGGTACGAGAGAGGGGAGAGAGAGGTAAAGAGAGGGGTAACGAGAGAGGGGAAGAGAGAGAGGGGGGACGAGAGAGAGGGAGAGAGAGGGGACAAGAGAGGGAGAGAGAGAGGAAGAGAGAGAGAGGGCATGAGAGAGGGAGAGCGAGGGGGAGAGAGAGGGGATGACGGTGTGGAGAGTGAGAGAGAGAGAGGGGTCGATGGGGGTGAGAGAGGGGATGATGGGGGGAGAGAGGGGACAATGGGGTGAGACAGAGGGGATGATGGGTGCAGAGGGGGAGAGAGAGAGAGAGAGGGGGGACAATAGAGGAGCGAGAGAGGGGATAGAGAGGTGACGAGAGGGGTGGAGAGAGAGGTGAGGAGGGGGGAGAGCGGGGATGAGAGGGGGAGAAAGGGGACGAGAGAGGGATAGAGAGGGGGGAAGGGAGGGGGCGAGAGAGGGGAGAGAAAGGGGAGAGAGAGGGCATGAGAGGAGGAGAGAGAGGGAACGAGAGAGGTGACAGGAAGGGGAGAGAGGGGAGAGAGAGGTGACGAGAGGAGTGGAGTGAGGCGACGAGAGGGGAGAGAGAGGGGACGATGGCGGGAGAGAGGTGATGGGGGAGCGAGGTGACGAGAGGGGGAGAGAGGGGACGAGAGAAGCAAAGAGAGAGGACGATGGGGGAGAGAGAGGGGGAGTGAGATGGGGAGAGAGAGGATAAGAGAGGGTGGGACAAGAGGGGGAGAGAGAGAGGACGAGGGTGGAGAGAGAGGGGACGAGAGAGGGAGAGAGAGGCGAGGGACAGAGAGGGGACGATTGGGGGAGAGAGAGGGGACGAGAGGGGAGAGATGGGGATGGGGTGAGAGAGGGTATGATGGGGGGAGAGAGGGGGACGAGCAGGGGAGAGAGTGTGGACGATGGGGATGAGGGGGAGAGAGAGGGAGGGAGAGGGGTCGAGAGAAGGATGGGAGAGGGGAGAGAGAGGTGACGAGAGGGGGAGAGAGAGGGGACGAGAGAGACGGGAAGAGAGAGGGTGAGAGAGGTGATGAGAGGAGTGGAGTGAGGGGACGAGAGGGGACGATGGAAGGACAGAGGTGATGGGGCGAGGTGACGAGAGGGGGAGAGAGATGGGAACGAGAGAAGGAAAGAGAGGGGACGATGGGGGAGAGAGAGGGGGAGTGAAAGGGGGAGAGTGTGGACGATGGGGATGAGGGGGAGAGAGAGGGAGGGAGAGGGGTCGAGAGAGGGGAGAGAGGGGACAAGAGAGGGGTGAGAGAGGTGACGAGAGGGGGAGGGAGGGGATGAGAGCGAGAGGGGAAGAGAGAGGGTGAGAGAGGTGATGGGGGAGCGAGGGGACGAGAGAGGGAGAGAGAGGGGATGATGGGGAGGGGGGAGAGTGGAGCGAGAGGTGACGAGAGGGAGAGAGAGAAGGGAAATGAGAGAGAGAGGGGAAGAGAGAAGGAGAGAGATTGAGGAAGAGAGAGGGGACAAGAGAGGGAGAGAGGGGAAGAGAGAGAGGGGATGAGAGAGGGAGAGAGAGGGGGAGAGAGAGGGGACGACGGTGGGGGGAGAGAAGGGAGAGAGAGGGGTCGATGGGGGAGAGAGAGGGGACGGTGGGGGGAGAGAGGGGACGATGGGGTGAGACAGAGGGGATGATGGGTGCAGAGGGGGAGAGAGAGGGGACAAGAGAGGGGCGAGAGAGGGGAAAGAGAGGTGACGAGAGGGGTGGAGAGAGAGGTGAGGAGAGGGGGACCGCGGGGAAGACAGGGGGAAGAAAGGGGACGAGACAGGGATAGAGAGGGGACGAGGGAGGGAGAGAGAGGGGGGAAATGGAGGGGAGCAAGAGAGGGGAAAGTGGAGACAGAGGGAACAAGGGAGGGAGAGAGAGGGGAAGAGAAAGAGAGGGAAGAGAGAGGGAGAGAGGGGGTGAGAGAGGGGGAAGAGAGAGGGAGAGAGAGGGATCGATGGGGGGAGGGAGAGGGGATGATGGGGGGAGGGAGAGGGGATGATGGGGGGAGACAGAGGGGACGAGAGGGGGAGAGAGAGGGGAAGAGAGAGAGGGGGGAAGAGGGAGGGAGACAGAGGGGTCAGGGGGGAGAGAGGGGAAGAGAGAGAAAGGGGAAGAGAGAGGGAGAGAGAGAGGGACCGATGGGGTGAAGGGAGAGGGGTTGATGGGAGGAGAGAGAGGGGACGGTGGGGTGAGACAGAGGGGACGAGAGAGGGAGAGAGAGGGGGCCATGAGGGAGAGAGAGGGAATGATGGGTGCAGAGGGGGAGAGAGGGAGAGAGAGGGGACAATGGGAGAGAGAGGGGGGTCAAGAGAGGGGCGAGAGGGGGGAAAGAGAGGTGACGAGAGGGGTGGAGAGAGAGGTGAGGAGAGGGGGAGAGCAGGGACGAGAGGGGGAGAAAGGGGACAAGAGAGGGATAGAGAGCGGACGATGGAGGGAGAGAGAGGGGGAAATGGAGGGGGCGAAAGAGGGGAAAGGGGAGAGAGAGGGGACAAGGGAGGGAGAGAGAGGGGACGACGGTGAGGAGAGAGGGGGTTGATGGGGGGAGGGAGTGGGGATGATGGGGGGAGAAAGTGGGGATGATAGGGTGAGACAGAGGGGACGAGAGAGGGAGAGAGATGGGACCATGGGGGAGAGACTGTGAACGATGGGTTCAGAGGGAGAGAGAGGGGGCAATGGGGGAGAGAGAGGGGACAAGAGAGGGGCGAGGGAGGGGAAAGAGAGGTGACAAGATGGGTGTATAGAGAGGTGAGGAGAGGGACGAGAGAGGGATAGAGAGGGGACGAGGGAAGGAGAGAGAGAGGGCGGGAAAGGGGAGAGAGAGGGGATGAGAGGAGGAGAGAGAGGGAACGAGAGAGGAGAGAGAGAGAGGGGAGAGAGAGGTAACCAGAGGGGTGGAGAGTGAGGGGACGTGAGGGGGAGAGAGGGGAAGATGGGGGGAGAGAGGTGATGGGGGAGCAAGGGGACGAGAGGGAGAGAGAGGGGGGCGATGTGGGGAGAGAGAGGACGATGGGGGGAGAGCGTGGAGAGAGAGGTGATGAGAGGAGTGGATTGAGGGGACGAGAGAAGGAAAGAGAAGGGGAGGGAGAGGGAGAGAGAAGGGGCAATGGGGGAGAGAGGGAGAGAGAGGGGACGATGGGGTGAGAGAGAGTGGATGATGGGGGAGAGAGAGGGGAAGAGAGAGAGAGAGAGCGGACAATAGGGGAGAGAGGGGAGATAGAGGAACGGAGAGGGGGCGATGGGTGGAGAGAGAGGGAGACAGAGGGAGAAAGAGGAGACGAATGAGGGAGAGAGTGTGAACGAGAGAGGGAGGGGGAATAATGAGGGATAGAGAGGGGACAAGAGTGGGAGAGAGTGGGGGCAAGTGAGGGAGAGGGAGGGGACGAGGGGGGAGAGAGAGGGGAGATGAGAGAGGGAGAGAGAGGGGACGATGGCGGGAGAGAGAGGGGAAGTGAGAGGAGGAGAGTGGTGACGAGAGGGGGAGCGAGGGGACGAGAGGGGGGAGAAAGAGGGTAAGACAGGTGGGACAAGAGGGGGAGAGAGAGAAGACGAGGGGGTAGAGAGAGGGGACGAGAGAGGTAGAGAGGGAACGAGAGTGGGACAGAGAGGTGAGGGAGAGGGGAGAAAGAGAGAGGGGATGATGGGGAGAGAGTGTGGATGAGATGGGGGGAACAAGAGGGATAGAGGGGGGACGAGAGTGGGAGAGAGTGGGGGCAAGTGAAGGAGAGGGAGGGGACAAGGTGGGAGAGAGAAAGGAGCTGAGAGAGGGAGAGAGAGTGGTCGATAGGGAGAGGGAGAGAAAAGGGTGATGGGGAGAGAGAGTGGACGATGGGGGAGAGAGGGGAGCAAGTGATGAGAGCGAGAAGAGAGAGGGAGAGAGGGGGGAAGAAAGAGGGGGAGAGACGTGATGAGATGGGGGAGCGAGGGGACGAGAGTGGGGTAGAGAGAGGGTAAGAGAGATGGGACAAGAGGGCGAGAGAGAGAGGACGAGGTGTTAGAGAGAGGGGACGAGAGAGGTAGAGAGGGGACGAGAGTGGGACAGAGAGGGGAGGGAGAAGAGAGAGAGAGAGGGGATGATAGGGGAGAGAGTGTGGACGAGAGGGGGGGAAGAATGAGGGATAGAGGGGAGACGAGAGTGGGACAGAGTGGGAGCAAGCGAGGGAGAGGGAGGGGACGAGAGGGGGAGAGAGGAGATGAGAGAGGGAGAGAGTGTGGTCGATGGGAGAGAGAGGGGACGATGGCGGGAGAGAGAGGGGAAGAGAGAGGGGGAGAGAGGTGATGAGAGGGGTGAGCGAGGGGACGAGGGGGGGAGAAAGAGGGTAAGAGAGATGGGACAAGAGGGAGAGAGAGAGAGAACGAAGGGGTAGAGAGGGGTGACGAGAGAGGTAGAGAGGGGACGGGAGTGGGACAGGGAGGGGAGGGAGAGAGGGGAGAGAGGGAGAGGGAGGGGATGATAGGGCAGAGAGAGGGGACGGGGGTGAGAGAGAAGGGACGAGAGGGGGAGAGAGAGGGGAGGATGGGGGAGAGGGAGAGAGAGGGGGAGAGAGGGGACGATGGGGTGAGACAGGGGGGAGAGAGGGGACGATGGAGGAGAGAGATGGAGAGAGACGGAGATAGAAGGAAGAGAGGGAGAAAGAGGGGACAATGGGGGAGAGAAAGGGACAAGAGGGGGAGAGAGTGGGTATAAGAGACGGAGAGAGAGGGGACGAATGAGGGTGAGAGAGGGGACGATGGGGGGCGAGAGAGGGAGAGAGGGCGCGAGAGCGGGTATGAGAGAGGAAGAGAGAGGGGACGTTTGGGGGAGAGAGAGGAGACGAGAGTGGGGGAGAGAGAGGGTGACGAGAGAAGGAGAGGGAGGGAAAGAAAGGGGACGATACGGGGAGAGAGGGGGGATGATGGGGATGGGAGAGTGAGAGAGAGTGGGAGAAAGAGGGGATGAGAGAGAGGGGGGACGAGGGAGAGAGAGAGAGAGAGAGGGAGAGGACAATGGGGGGAAAGAGAGGGAGAGAGAGGGAGAGGGGGACGATATGGGGAGAGAGGGGATGAGGGAGGGAGAGAGAGGGGACGAGAGGGGAGAGAGAGGGAACGAAGGAGGGAGAGAGAGGGGTCAAGAGGGGGAGAGAGAGGGGATGAGGGAGGGACAGAGAGGGGACAATGGGGGGAGCGAGAGGGGACAAGGGAGGCAGAGAGAGGGAGAAAGAGGCAGAGAAAGGGGACGATACAGGGAGAGAGAGAGGGAATGATGGGGGGGTGACAGAGGGAGAGAGAGGGGACAAGGGAGAGGGGGGCGATGGGGGATAGAGAGGGAATGTGAGGGGAAGAGAAAGGGGATGCGAGAGGGGGACATCAGAGTGGACGAGAGAGGGGAAGAGAGAGAGGGAGAGAGAGGGGACGAGAGGGGAGATGAGACAGTGTGAGGGAGAGGGGACAATGAGGGGGAGAAAGGGGGAGCAAGAGGGTGGGAGCGAGAGAGAGTGGGGGTGAGAGAGAGTGGGCGAGAGAGAGAGAGTGAGTGGGTGAGGGAGAGAGAATGGGCGGGTGAGAGTGTGCGGGAGAGAGAGAGAGGGCAAGACAGAGAGAGTGGGCGAGAGTGAGAGAGTGGGCGAGAGAAAGAATGGGCGAGAGTGAGAGAATGGGCGGGTAAGAGTGGGCGAGAGTAAGACAGTGGGCGAGAGAGAGAGTGGGCGAGAGTGAGAGAGTGGGCGAGAGAAAGAATGGGCGAGAGTGAGAGAGTGGGCGAGAGAAAGAATGGGCGAGAGTGAGAGAGTGGGCGAGAGAGAGAGTGGGCGAGAGTAAGAGAGTGGGCGAGAGAGAGAGTGGGTGAGAGAGAGTGTGGGCGAGAGAGAGTGGGTAAGAGCGAGACTGGGCAAGAGTGAGAGAGTGGGCGACAGTGAGAGAGTGGGCGAGAGTGAGAGTGGGCGAGAGTGAGAGAATGGGAAAGAGAGAGAGTGGGTGTGAGTGTGAGTGGGTGAGAGAGAGAGTGGGCGAGAGTGAGAGAGTGGGCGAGCGAGAGTGGGAGAGAGTGAGAGAGGGGCAGAGGGAGAGATTGGGTGACAGTGAGAGAGTGGGCGACAGTGAGAGAGTGGGCGATAGAGAGAGCGTGCGAGAGTGAGAGAGGGGACAGAGGGAGAGAGTGGGCAAGAGAGAGTGGGGGTGACAAAGAGTGGTTGAGAGAGAGAGAGAGGGGATGAGAGAGAGTGGGTGAGAGAAAGCGTGTGAGTGAGAAAGTGGGAGTGAGAGAGTGGGTGAGAGAAAGAGTGGGAGTGAGAGAGTGGGTGAGAGAGAGTGGGTGAGAGAGAGGGAGTGCGCGAGAGAGAGATTGGGGGTGAGTGTGAGAAGAGGGAAGAGGGACAGAGTGGGCGAGAGAGATAGTGGGCAAAAGTGAGAGTGGGCGAGAGAGAGAGTGGGCGAGAGAGAGTGTGGGCGAGAGGGAGTGGGCGGGAGTAACAGAGTGGGCAAGAGGGAGTGGGTGAGAGAGAGTGTGGGCGATAGAGAGACTGGGCGAAAGAGAGATTGGGTGAGAGAGAGTGGGCGAGAGAGAGAAAGAGTGGGCGAAAGAGAGTGGGCGAGAGAGAGAGTAGGCGAGAGAGAGAGTGAGGGGGCGAGAGAGAAAGTGTGGGTGAGAGTGAGGAGGGGAAGAGGGACAGAGTGGGTGAGAAAGAGAGTGGGCGAGAGAGAGAGTGGGAGAGAGTGAGAGAGTGGGCGAGAGAGAGTGGGAGAGAGTGAGAGAGTGGGCGAAAGAGTGTGGGCGAGAGAGTGTGGGCGAGAGAGAGTGTGGGCGAGACAGAGAGTGGGTGAGAGTGAGATTGGGCGAGAGAGAGAGAGTAGGCGAGACAGAGAGTGGGCGAGAGAGAGAGTGGGCGAGAGTGAATGTGGGCGAGTGAGAATGTGGGCGAGAGAGAGTGTTGGCGAGAGAGAGAGTGGGCGAGAGAGAGTGGGCGAGAGAGAGAGAGTGGGCGAGAGTGAGAAAGTGGGCGAGAGTGAGAATGTGGGCGAGAGAGAGTGTTGGCGAGAGAGAGAGTGGGCGAGAGAGAGTGGGCGAGAGAGAGAGAGTGGGAGAGAGTGAGAGAGTGGGCGAAAGAGTGTGGGCGAGAGAGTGTGGGCGAGAGAGAGTGTGGGCGAGACAGAGAGTGGGTGAGAGTGAGATTGGGCGAGAGAGAGAGAGTAGGCGAGACAGAGAGAGGGCGAGAGAGAGAGAGAGGGTGAGAGTGAGACTGGGCCAAAGAGAGAGTGGGTGAGAGAGAGTGGGTGAGAGTGAGAATGGGCGAGAGTGAGAGAGTGGGCGAGAGAGAGAGTGGGAGAGAGTGAGAGTGGGCGAGAGAGAGAGAGTGGGAGAGAGTGAGAGAGTGGGCAAGAGAGAGTGGGTGAGAGTGAGTGGGAGAGAGTGAGATCGTGGGCAAGAGAGAGTGAGCGAGAGAGAGTGTGGGCGAGAGAGTGTGGGCGAGACAGAGAGTGGGTGAGAGTGAGACTGGGTGAGAGTGAGAGAGTGGGCGAGAGAGAGAGTGGGCGAGAGAGAGAGAGTGGGAGAGAGTGTGGGCGAGAGAGAGTGGGTGAGAGTGAGACTGGGCAAGAATGAGAGAGTGGGCGATAGAGAGAGTGGGAGAAAGTGAGAGGGGGGCAGTGGGAGAGAGTGGGCGACAGTGAGAGAGTGGGCAAGAGTGAGAGTGGGCGAGAGTGAGAGAGGGGCAGAGGGAGAGATTGGGCGACAGTGAGAGAGTGGGCGACAGTGAGAGAGTGGGCGATAGAGAGAGTGTGCGAAAGTGAGAGAGGGTACAGAGGGAGATAGTGCACGAGAAAGAGGGTCGGCGAGACTGAGGGAGAGAGAGAATAGGCGAGAGAAAGACTGGGCGAAAGAGAGAATGGGTGAGAGAGACGGTGAGGGTGAGAGCTCGTGTGGGGGAGAGAGAGGGTGGGCAAGAGAGAGAGTGGGCGAGAGTGAGGGTTGGGGAGAGAGAGATAGTGGAAGAGAGAGAGAGTGGGTGAGAGAGAAACTGGGAGAGTTAGGAGTTGGTGAGAGAGAGAGTGGGAAAGAGACAGAGGGGGCGAGAGTCGGCGAGAGAGAGTGTTGAGAGAAAGAGTGGGCGAGAGATAGAGTGGGCGAGAGAGTGTGGGCGAGAGAGATTGTGGGCGATAGAGAAAGAGTAGGCGAGAGAAAGAGTGGGCGACAGAGAGTGGGTGAGAGAGAGTGAAGGCGAGAGAGAGAGTGGGTGCGAGAGTGAGAGGGCGAGAGAGAGAGTGGGCGAGAGAGAGAGTGGGTGAGAGAGTATGCGACAGAGAGTGGGCGAGAGAGAGTGAGTGAGAGAACGAGTGGGAGTGAGAGAGTGGGGCTGAGACAGAGTGGGCGAGAGAGAGTGTGGGCAAGAGTGAGTGAGGTGGCAGAGGGTGAGTGGGCGAGAGAGAGAGTGGGCGAGAGAGAGGGTGGAGAGGGAGATAGTGGGCGAGTGTAAGAGAGTGGGCAAGAGGGCGGGGGTGAGAGAGAATGGGGGCGAGAGAGTGACTGGGTGAAAGAGAGATTGGGTGAGAGAGAGTGGGCGAGAGACAGAAAGAGTGGACGAAAGAGAGTGGGCGAGAGATAGAGTGGGCGAGAGAGAGAATGAGTGGGCGAGAGAGAGAGTGTGGATGAGTGTGAGAGGGGGGAAGAGGGACAGAGTGGGCGAGAGACATAGTGGAAAAGAGTGAGAGTGGGCGAGAGGGAGTGTTGGCGACAAAGAGTGAGCGAGAGATTGAGAGATTGGGCGAGAGAGAGAGTGGGCAAGAGAGAGTGTGGGCGAGACAGAGAGTGGGAGAGAGTGAGAGAGTGGGCGTGAGAGAGAGTGGGAGAGAGTGAGAGAGTGGGCGAGAGAGAGTGGGCGAGAGAGAGAGTGGGAGAGAGGGAGAGAGTGGGCGAGAGAGAGAGTGGGATAGAGTGAGAGAGTGGGCGAGAGAGAGTGGGCGAGAGAGAGTGGGAGAGAGTGAGAGAGTGGGCGAGAGAGAGTGGGCGAGAGAGAGTGTGGGCAAGAGAGAGAGTGGGCGAGAGAGAGGGAGGGCGCGATAGTGTGGGCGAGAGAGAGTGTGGGCGATAGAGAAAGAGTAGGCAAGAGAAAGAGTGGGTGAAGAGAGCGAAGGTGAGAGAGAGAGAGTGGTTGAGAGAGAGTGGGCGAGAGAGAGTGGGAGAGAGTGAGAGAGTGGGCGAGAGAGAGTGTGGGCGAGAATGAGTGTGGGCGAGAGAGAGTGTGGGCGATAGAGAAAGAGTAGCAAGAGAAAGAGTGGGGGACAGAGAGGGGGTGAAGAGAGTGAAGGCGAGAGAGAGTGGGCGAGAATGGGTGAGAGAGAGTGAAGGCGAGAGAGTGAGTGGGTGAGAGAGAGAGAATGGGCGAGAGTGAGAGACTGGGTGAGAGAGTGAGAGGGCGAGAGAGAGAGTAGGCGAGAGAGAGAGTGGGTGAGAGAGTGTGTGACAGAGCGTGGGCAAGAGAGAGTGGGAGTGAGAGAGTGGGGGTGAGTCAGAGGGGGCGAGAGATAGTGTGGGTGAGAGTGAGTGAGGTGGCAGAGGGAGAGTGGGTGAGAGAGAGTGTGGGCGAGAGAGAGAGAATGGGCGAGAGAGAGTGGGCGGGAGTAACAGAGTGGGCAAGAGGGAGTAGGTGAGAGAGAGTGTGGGCGAGAGAGAGACTGGGCGAAAGAGAGATTGAGTGAGAGAGAGTGGGCGAGAGAGAGAAAGAGTGGACGAAAGAGAGTGGGCGAGAGAGAGAGTGGGCGAGAGAGAGAGTGAGGGGGCGAGAGAGAGAGTGTGGGTGAGAGTGAAGGGGGGAAGAGGGACAGAGTGTGTGAGAAAGAGAGTGGGCGAGAGAGAGAGTGGGAGAGAGTGAGAGAGTGGGCGAGAGAGAGTGGGAGAGAGTGAGAGAGTGGGCGAGAGAGAGTGGGAGAGAGTGAGAGAGTGTGCGAGAGAGTGTGGGCTAGAGAATGTGGGCTAGAGAGAGTGTGGGCGAGACAGAGAGTGGGTGAGAGTGAGACTGGGCGAGAGTGAGAGAGTAGGCGAGACAGAGAGTGGGCGAGAGAGAGAGTGGGCGAGAGTGAGAGGTAGGCGAGAGAGCGCGCGGGCGAGAGAGAGAGTGGGTGAGAGAGAATGTGGGCGAGAGAGAATGTGGGCGAGAGAGAGTTTTGGCGAGAGAGAGTGGGCGAGAGAGAGTGGGCGAGAGAGAGAGAGTGGGCGAGATGAGAAAGTGGGCGAGAGAGAGCGCGGGTGATAGAGAGAGTGGGCGAGAGAGAGAGTGGGTGAAAGTGAGACTGGGCCAAAGAGAGAGTGGGTGAGAGAGACTGGGCGAGAGTGAGCGAGTGGGCGAGAGAGAGAGTGGGAGAGAGTGAGAGTGGGCGAGAGAGAGAGAGTGGGAGAGAGTGAGTGGGAGAGAGTGAGATCGTGGGCAAGAGAGAGTGAGCGAGACAGAGTGTGGGCGAGAGAGTGTGGGCGAGACAGAGAGTGGGTGAGAGTGAGACTGGGCGAGAGTGAGAGAGTGGGCGAGAGAGAGAGTGGGTGAGAGAGAATAGGCGAGAGAGAGAGTGGGCGAGAGAGAGAGAGTGGGAGAGAGTGAGAGAATGGGCGAGAGAGAGAGTGGGTGAGAGAGAGGAAGGGCGAGATAGTGTGGGAGAGAGAGAGTGTGGGCGATAGAGAAAGAGTTGGCAAGAGAAAGAGTGGGCGACAGAGAGTGGGTGAGAGAGAGTGAAGGCGAGAGAGAGAGTGGGCGAGAATGGGTGAGAGAGGGTGAAGGCGAGAGAGAGAGTGGGTGAGAGAGAGAGAATGGGCGAGAGTGAGAGACTGGGTGAGAGAGTGAGAGGGCGAGAGAGAGAGTAGGCGAGAGAGAGAGTGGGTGAGAGTGAGACTGGGCGAGAGTGAGAGAGTGGGTGAGAGAGAGATGGGAGAGAGTGAGAGGGGGCAGTGGGAGAGAGTGGGCGACAGTGAGAGAGTGGGCGAGAGTGAGAGTGGGCGAGAGTGAGAGAGTGGGAAAGAGAGAGAGTGGGTGTGAGAGTGAGTGGGTGAGAGAGAGGGAGTGGGCGAGAGAGAGATTGGGGGTGAGAGAGTGTGGGCAAGGGAGATAGTGGGCGAGAGAGAGAGTGGGCAAGATCAGGTGTGGGCGAGAGAGTGTGCACGTGAGAGTTAGAGAGGGGGCAGAGAGGTAGTGCACGAGAAAGAGGGTGGGCGAGAGTGAGGGAGAGAGAGAATAGGCGAGAGTAAGACTGGGCGAAAGAGAGAATGGGTGAGAGAGAGTGAGGGTGAGGGTTAGTGTGGGAGAGAGAGAGGGTGGGCAAGAGAGAGAGTGGGCGAGAGTGAGGGTGAGGGAGAGAGAGATAGTGGAAGAGAGAGAGTGTGGGTGAGAGAGAAACTGGGCGAGTTAGGAGTTGGTGAGAGAGAGAGTGGGAGAGAGACAGAGTGGGCGAGAGAGACAGAGGGGGCGAGAGTCGGTGAGAGAGTGTTGAGAGAAAGAGTGGGCGAGAGAGAGAGTGGCGCGAGAGAGAGAGGGCGAAAGAGTGTGGGCGAGAGAGAGTGTGGGCGATAGAGAAAGAATAGGCAAGAGAAAGAGTGGGCGACAGAGAGTGGGTGAGAGAGAGTGAAGGCGAGAGAGAGAGAGTGGGTGCGAGAGTGAGAGGGCGAGTGAGAGAGTGGGCGAGAGA
Organism: Chiloscyllium punctatum; assembly: GCF_047496795.1. Classification (NCBI taxonomy): domain Eukaryota; kingdom Metazoa; phylum Chordata; class Chondrichthyes; order Orectolobiformes; family Hemiscylliidae; genus Chiloscyllium; species Chiloscyllium punctatum. The sequence goes on from NC_092751.1 coordinate 29,272,321, forward strand.
GGATGGGTGAGAGAGTGTGCGACAGAGAGTGGGCGAGAGAGAGTGAGCGAGAGAAATAGTGGGAGTGAGAGAGTGGGGCTGAGACAGAGTGGGCGAGAGAGAGTGTGGGCAAGAGTGAGTGAGGTGGCAGAGGGAGAGTGGGCGAGAGAGAGAGTGGGCGAGAGAGAGGGGGCAGAGGGAGATAGTGGGCGAGAGTAAGAGAGTGCGCAAGAGGGAGTGGGTGAGAGAGAATGTGGGCGAGAGAGTGACTGGGTGAAAGAGAGATTGGGTGAGAGAGAGTGGGCGAGAGACAGAACGAGTGGGCGAAAGAGAGTGGGCGAGAGATAGAGTGGGCGAGAGAGAGAATGAGTGGGCGAGAGAGAGAGTGTGGGTGAGTGTGAGAGGGGGGAAGAGGGACAGAGTGGGCGTGAGAGATAGTGGGCAAGAATGAGAGTGGGCGAGTGAGAGAGTGGGCGAGAGAGAGTGTTGGGGACAAAGAGTGGGCGAGAGTGAGAGATTGGGCGAGAGAGAGAGTGGGCAAGAGAGAGTGTGGGCGAGACAGAGAGTGGGAGAGAGTGAGAGAGTGGGCGAGAGAGAGAGTGGGAGAGAGTGAGAGAGTGGGCGAGAGAGAGTGGGAGAGAGAGAGGAAGGGCGAGATAGTGTGGGCGAGAGAGAGTGTGGGCGATAGAGAAAGAGTTGGCAAGAGAAAGAGTGGGGGACAGAGAGTGGGTGAGAGAGAGTGAAGGCGAGAGAGAGAGTGGGCGAGAATGGGTGAGAGAGAGTGAAGGCGAGAGAGAGAGTGCGTGAGAGAGAGAGAATGGGCGAGAGTGAGAGACTCGGTGAGAGAGTGAGAGGGCGAGAGAGAGAGTAGGCGAGAGAGAGAATGGGTGAGAGAGTGTGTGACAGAGCGTGGGCGAGAGAGAGTGGGAGTGAGAGAGTGGGGGTGAGACAGAGAGGGCGAGAGATAGTGTGGGTGAGAGTGAGTGAGGTGGCAGAGGGAGAGTGGGAAAGAGAGAGAGTGTGGGCGAGAGAGAGAGAGTGGGAGAGAGTGAGAGAGTGGGCGAGAGAGAGAGTGGGAAAGAGAGAGTGGGCGGGATTAAGAGAGTGGGAAAGAGGGAGTGGGTAAGAGAGAGTGTGGGCGAGAGAGAGACTGGGCGAAAGAGAGATTGCGTGAGAGAGAGTGGGCGAGAGAGAGAAAGAGTGGGCGAAAAAGAGTGTGCGAGAGAGAGTGGGCGAGAGAGAGTGAGGGGGCGAGAGAGAGAGTGTGGGTGAGTGTGAGAGGGGGGGAAGAGGGACATAGTGTGTGAGAAAGAGAGTGGGCGAGAGAGAGAATGGGAGAGAGTGAGAGAGTGGGCGAGAGAGAGTGGGAGAGAGCGAGAGAGTGGGTGAGAGAGTGTGGGCTAGAGAGTGTGGTCGATAGAGAGTGTGGGCGAGACAGAGAGAGGGTGAGAGTAAGACTGTGCGAGAGTGAGAGAGTAGGCGAGACAGAGAGTGGGCGAGAGAGAGAGTGGGCGAGAGTGAGAGTTAGGCGAGAGAGAGCGCAGGCGAGAGAGAGAGTGGGTGAGAGAGAATGTGGGCGAGAGAGAATGTGGGCGAGAGAGAGTGTTGGCGAGAGAGAGAGTGTTGGCGAGAGAGAGAGTGGGCGAGAGAGAGTGGGCGAGACAGAGAGAGAGTGGGCGAGAGTGAGAAAGTGGGCGAGAGAGAGCACGGGCGATAGAGAGAGTGGGCGAGAGAGAGTGTGGGTGGTGAGTGAGATTGGGCGAGAGTGAGAGAGTGGGCGAGAGAGAGAGTGGGAGAGAGTGAGAGAGTGGGCTAGAGAGAATGGGTGAGAGTGAGTGGGAGAGAGTGAGATCGTGGGAAAGAGAGAGTGAGCGAGAGAGAGTGTGGGCGAGAGAGTGTGGGCGAGACAGAGAGTGGGTGAGAGTGAGACTGGGCGAGAGTGAGAGAGTGGGCGAGAGAGAGAGTGGGGGGAGAGAGAGTAGGCGAGAGAGAGAGTGGGCGAGAGAGAGTGTGGGCGATAGAGAGTGGTTGAGAGTGAGACTGGGCAAGAGTGAGAGAGTGGGAGCGAGTAAGAAGGGGGGCAGTGGGAGAGAGTGGGCGAGAGTGAGAGAGTGGGCGACAGAGAAAGTGTGAGAGAGAGGGCGAGAGAGAGTGTGGGCAAGAGTGAGAGAGTGGGCGAGAGAGAGAGTGGGCGAGAGTGAGAGTGGGCGAGAGAGAGTGGGAGAGAGTAAGAGAGTGGGCGAGAGTGAATGTAGTTGAGAGAGAGTGTTGGCCAGAGAGAGAGTTGGCGAGAGTGAGAGAGTGGGCGAGAGAGAGGGGCGAGAGAGAGTGGGAGAGTAGGAGTGTGGGTGAGAGAGAGTGTTGGCGAAACAGGGGAGTGCTTGAGAGTGAGACTGTACCAAAGAGAGAGTGGGCGAGAGAGAGAGTGAGCGAGCGAAAGAGTGGGAGATAGAGAGAGAGAGAGTGAGAGAGTGAGAAAGTGGGCAAGATAGATTGGGCGAGAGAGAGAGTGGGTATGAGAGAGTGTTGGCGAGAGAGAGTGGGCGAGAGAGAGAGTGGGTGAGAGTGAGACTGGGCCAAAGAGAGAGTGGGTGAGAGAGAGTGGGCGAGAGTGTGACTGGTCGAGAGTGAGAGAGTGGGCGAGAGAGAGAGTGGGCGAGAGTGAGAGGTAGGCGAGAGAGAGCGCGGGCGAGAGAGAGAGTGTGTGAGAGAGAATGTGGGCGAGAGAGAATGTGGGCGAGAGAGAGTGTTGGCGAGAGAGAGAGTGGGCGAGAGAGAGTGGGCGAGAGAGAGAGAGTGGGCAAGAGTGAGAAAGTGGGCGAGAGAGAGCATGGGCGATAGAGAGATTGGGCGAGAGAGAGAGTGGGTGAGAGTGAGACTGGGCGAGAGTGAGAGAGTGGGCGAGAGAGAGAGTGGGAAAGAGTAACAGAGTGGGCGAGAGAGAATGGGTGAGAATGAGTGGGAGAGAGTGAGATCGTGGGCAAGAGAGAGAGTGGGGTGAGAGAGAGTAGGCGAGAGAGAGAGTGGGCGAGAGAGAGAGAGTGGGAGAGAGTGTGAGAGAATGGGCGAGAGAGAGTGTGGGTGAGAGAGAGTGTGGGCGACAGAGAGTGGTTGAGAGTGAGACTGGGCAAGAGTGAGAGAGTGGGAGCGAGTAAGAAGGGGGCAGTGGGAGAGAGTGGGCGAGAGTGAGAGAGTGGGCGACAGAGAAAGTGTGAGAGAGTGGGCGAGAGAGAGTGTGGGCAAGAGTGAGAGAGTGGGCGAGAGTGAGAGTTGGAGAGAGTGAGAGTGGGCGAGAGAGAGTGGGAGAGAGTAAGAGAGTGGGCGAGAGTGAATGTAGGTGAGAGAGAGTGTTGGCCAGAGAGAGAGTTGGCGAGAGTGAGAGAGTGGGCGAGAGAGAGCGGGCGAGAGAGAGTGGGAGAGTAGGAGTGTGGGTGAGAGAGAGTGTTGGCGAAACAGAGAGTGCTTGAGAGTGAGACTGTACCAAAGAGAGAGTGGGCGAGAGAGAGAGTGAGCGAGCGAAAGAGTGGGAGATAGAGAGAGAGAGTGAGAGAGTGAGAAAGTGGGCAAGATAGATTGGGCGAGAGAGAGAGTGGGTATGAGAGAGTGTTGGCGAGAGAGAGTGGGCGAGAGAGAGAGTGGGTGAGAGTGAGACTGGGCCAAAGAGAGTGTGGGTGAGAGAGAGTGGGCGAGAGTGTGACTGGTCGAGAGTGAGAGAGTGGGCGAGAGAGAGAGTGGGCGATAGTGAGAGGTAGGCGAGAGAGAGCGCGGGCGAGAGAGAGAGAGTGTGTGAGAGAGAATGTGGGCGAGAGAGAATGTGGGCGAGAGAGAGTGTTGGCGAGAGAGAGAGTGGGCGAGAGAGAGTGGGCGAGAGAGAGAGAGAGTGGGCAAGAGTGAGAAAGTGGGCGAGAGAGAGCATGGGCGATAGAGAGAGTGTGAGCGAGAGAGAGAGTGGGTGAGAGTGAGACTGGGCGAGAGTGAGAGAGTGGGCGAGAGAGAGAGTGGGAGAGAGTAACAGAGTGGGCGAGAGAGAATGGGTGAGAATGAGTGGGAGAGAGTGAGATCGTGGGCAAGAGAGAGAGTGGGTGAGAGAGAGTAGGCGAGAGAGAGAGTGGGCGAGAGAGAGAGAGTGGGAGAGAGTGTGAGAGAATGGGCGAGAGAGAGTGTGGGTGAGACAGAGTGTGGGCGATAGAGAGTGGGTGAGAGTGAGACTGGGCAAGAGTGAGAGAGTGGGCGAGAGAGAGAGTGGGTGAGAGTGAGACTGGGCAAGAGTGAGAGAGTGGGCGAGAGTGAGAGAGTGGGCGACAGAGAAAGTGTGAGAGAGTGGGCGAGAGAGAGTGTGGGCAAGAGTGAGAGAGTGGGCGAGAGTGAGAGTGGGAGAGAGTGAGAGTGGGCGAGAGAGAGTGGGAGAGAGTAAGAGAGTGGGCGAGAGTGAATGTAGGTGAGAGAGAGTGTTGGCCAGAGAGAGAGTTGGCGAGAGTGAGAGAGTGGGCGAGAGAGAGCGGGCGAGAGAGAGTGGGAGAGTAGGAGTGTGGGTGAGAGAGAGTGTTGGCGAAACAGAGAGTGCTTGAGAGTGAGACTGTACCAAAGAGAGTTTGGGCGAGAGAGAGAGTGAGCGAGCGAAAGAGTGGGAGATAGAGAGAGAGAGTGAGAGAGTGAGAAAGTGGGCAAGATAGATTGGGCGAGAGAGAGAGTGGGTATGAGAGAGTGTTGGCGAGAGAGAGTGGGCGAGAGAGAGAGTGGGTGAGAGTGAGACTGGGCCAAAGAGAGTGTGGGTGAGAGAGAGTGGGCGAGAGTGTGACTGGTCGAGAGTGAGAGAGTGGGCGAGAGAGAGAGTGGGCGATAGTGAGAGGTAGGCGAGAGAGAGCGCGGGCGAGAGAGAGAGTGTGTGAGAGAGAATGTGGGCGAGAGAGAATGTGGGCGAGAGAGAGTGTTGGCGAGAGAGAGAGTGGGCGAGAGAGAGTGGGCGAGAGAGAGAGAGAGTGGGCAAGAGTGAGAAAGTGGGCGAGAGAGAGCATGGGCGATAGAGAGTATGTGAGCGAGAGAGAGAGTAGGTGAGAGTGAGACTGGGCGAGAGTGAGAGAGTGGGCGAGAGAGAGAGTGGGAGAGAGTAACAGAGTGGGCGAGAGAGAATGGGTGAGAATGAGTGGGAGAGAGTGAGATCGTGGGCAAGAGAGAGAGTGGGTGAGAGAGAGTAGGCGAGAGAGAGAGTGGGCGAGAGAGAGAGAGTGGGAGAGAGTGTGAGAGAATGGGCGAGAGAGAGTGTGGGTGAGAGAGAGTGTGTGCGATAGAGAGTGGGTGAGAGTGAGACTGGGCAAGAGTGAGAGAGTGGGCGAGAGAGAGAGTGGGAGAGAGTGAGAGAGTGGGCGAGAGTGAGAGAGTGGGCGACAGAGAAAGTGTGAGAGAGTGGGCGAGAGAGAGAGTGGGAGAGAGTGAGAGTGGGCGAGAGAGAGTGGGAGAGAGTAAGAGAGTGGGCTAGAGTGAATGTAGGTGAGAGAGAGTGTTGGCCAGAGAGAGAGTTGGTGAGAGTGAGAGAGTGGGCGAGAGAGAGCGGGCGAGAGAGAGTGGGTGAGTGGGAGTGTGGGTGAGTGAGAGTGTCGGTGAAACAGAGAGTGCTTGAGAGTGAGACTGTACCAAAGAGAGAGTGGGCGAGAGAGAGAGTGGGTGAGAGTGAGACTGGGCCAAAGAGAGAGTGGGTGAGAGAGAGTGGGCGAGAGTGTGACTGGTCGAGAGTGAGAGAGGGGGCGAGAGAGAGAGTGGGCGAGAGTGAGAGAGTGGGTGAGAGAGAGTGGACGAGGGAGAGAGTGGGCGAAAGATTTGGTGAGAGAGTGTGTGAGAGAGAGAAAGAGTGGGCGAGAGAGAGTGGGCGAGGGAGAGGGTGAGAGGGCGAGAGAGAGAATGTGGGTGAGAGTGAGAGGGGGGAAGAGGGTCATAGTGGGCAAGAGAGAGAGGGGGCGAGAGATAGAGAGTGGGCGAGAGTGAGAGTGGGCGAGAGAGAGAGTGGGCGAGAGAGAGTGTTGGCGAGAGAGAGTGGACGAGAGTGAGAGATTGGACGAGAGAGAGAATGGGCAAGAGAGACTGTGGGTGAGACTGAGAGTGGGTGAGAGTGAGACTGGGCGAGAGTGAGAGAGTGGGCGAGAGAGAGAGTGGGAGAGAGTGAGATCGTGGGCAAGAGAGAGTGAGCGAGAGAGAGTGTAGGCGAGAGGATGTGGGCGACACAGAGAGTGGGTGAGAGTGAGACTGGGCGAGAGTGAGATAGTGGGCGAGAGTGAGAGAGTGGGCGAGAGAGAGCGCGGGCGAGAGAAAGAGTGGGCGAGAGAGAGTGTGGGCGAGAGAGAGTGTTGGCGAGAGAGAGTGGTAGAGAGAGAGAGTGGGTGACAGTGAGACTGGGCCAAAGAGAGAGTGGGTGAGAGAGAGTGGGCGAGAGTGTGACTGGTCGAGAGTGAGAGAGGGGGCGAGAGAGAGAGTGGGCGAGAGTGAGAGAGTGGGCGAGAGAGTGGGCGAGAGTGAGAGAGTGGGTGAGAGAGTGGACGAGAGAGAGAGTGGGCATGAGAGAGTGGGCGAGAGAGAGTGGGTGAGAGTGAGACTGGGCAAGAGTGATAGAGTGGGCGAGAGAGAGAGTTTGAGAAAGTGACAGAGTGGGCGAGAGTGAGAGAGTGGGCGACAGAGAAAGTGTGAGAGAGTGGGCGAGATGGAGTGTGGGCAAGAGTGAGAGAGTGGGCGAGAGAGAGAGTGGGAGAGAGTGAGAGTGGGCGAGAGAGAGTGGGAGAGAGATAGAGTGGGAGACAGTGAGAGAGTGGGCGAGAGAGAGAGTAGGAGAGAGTAAGAGAGTGGGCGAGAGAGAGTGTAGGTGAGAGAGAGTGTTGGCCAGAGAGAGAGTTGGTGAGAGTGAGAGAGTGGGCGAGAGAGAGAGAGCGGGCGAGAGAGAGAGTGGGAGAGAGGGAGTGTGGGTGAGAGAGAGTGTGGGCGAAACAGAGAGTGCTTGAGAGTGAGACTGTACCAAAGAGAGAGTGGGCGAGAGAGAGAGTGGGCGAGCGAAAGAGTGGGAGAGAGAGAGTGATAGAGTGAGAGAGTGGGCAAGAGAGATTGGGCGAGAGAGAGTGGGTGTGAGAGACTGTGGGCGAGAGAGAGAGTGGGCAAGAGTGAGTGGGTGAGAGAGAGCGTGGGCGAGAGAGAGAATGGGCGAAAGATTTGGTGAGAGAGTGGGTGAGAGAGAGAAAGAGTGGGCAAGAGAGATGGGCGAGAGAGAGAGTGGGCGAGAGAGAGGGTTGGCGAGAGAGACTGTGGGCGAGACAGAGAGGGGGTGAGAGTGAGACTGTGCGAGAGTGAGAGAGTGGGCGAGAGAGATAGTGGGAGAGAGTGAGAGAGTGAGCGAGTGAGAGTGTGGGCGAGAGAGTGTGGGCGAGACAGAGAGTGGGTGAGAATGTGACTGGGCGAGAGTGAGAGAGTGGGCGAGAGAGATAGTGGGAGAGAGTGAGAGAGTGAGCGAGTGAGAGTGTGGGCGAGAGAGTGTGGGCGAGACAGAGAGTGGGTGAGAATGTGACTGGGCGAGAGTGAGAGAGTGGGCGAGAGTGAGAGAGTGGGCGAGAGAGAGCGTGGGCGAGAGAAAGAGTGGGCGAGAGAGAGTGTGGGCGAGGGAGAGTGTGGGCGAGGGACAGTGTTGGCGAGAGAGAGTGGGAGAGAGAGACAGTGGGAGAGAGTGAAACTGGACCAAAGAGAGAGTGGGTGAGAGAGAGTGGGCGAGAGTGAGAGAGTGGGCGAGAGAGAGCGCGGGCGAGAGAAAGAGTGGGCGAGAGAGAGTGTGGGCGAGAGAGAGTGTTGGCGAGAGAGAGTGGGCGAGAGAGAGAGTGGGTGAATGTGAGAATGGGCCAAAGAGAGAGTGGGTGAGAGAGAGTGGGTGAGAGTGTGACTGGGCGAGAGTGAGAGAGGGGGCGAGAGAGATAGTGGGCGAGAGTGAGAGAGTGGGCGAGAGAGAGTGGGCGAGAGTGAGAGAGTGGGTGAGAGAGAGTGGACGAGAGAGAGAGTGGACGAGAGAGAGAGTGGGCGAGAGAGAGTGGGCGAGAGAGTGTGGGCGAGAGAGAGTGGGCGACACAGAGTGGGAGAGAGGGAGACGGTGGCGACAGAGAGAGAGTAGGAGAGATTAAGAGAGTGGGCGAGAGAGAGTGTAGGTGAGAGAGAGTGTTGGCCAGAGAGAGTGGGCGAGAGTGAGAGAGTGGGCGAGAGAGAGAGCGGGCGAGAGAGTGGGCGAGAGGGAGTGTGGGCGAGATAGATTGTGGGCGAGACAGAGAGTGCGTGAGAGTAAGACTGGGCCAAAGAGAGAGTGGGTGAGAGAGAGTGGATGAGATTGGAGAGAGCGGGCGAGAGAGTGGGCGAGAGGGAGTGTGGGCGAGATAGATTGTGGGCGAGACAGAGAGTGCGTGAGAGTAAGACTGGGCCAAAGAGAGAGTGGGTGAGAGAGAGTGGATGAGATTGTGACTGGACGAGAGTGAGAGAGTGGGCGAGAGAGAGAATGGGCGAGAGAGAGTGTGGGCGAGAGTGAGACTGGGCGAAAGAGAGAGAGTGGGTGAGAGTGTGACTGGTCGAGAGTGAGAGAGGGGGCGAGAGAGAGAGTGGGCGAGAGTGAGAGAGTGGGCGAGAGTGAGAGAGTGGGTGAGAGAGTGGACGAGAGAGTGGACGAGAGAGTGAGAGAGTGAGAGAGTGAGAGAGTAGACAAGAGAGAAAGTGGGCGAGAGTGAGATTGGGCGAAAGAGAGAGAGTGGGCGAGAGAGAGAGTGGCCGAGCGAAAGAGTGGGATCGAGAGAGAGAGTGAGAGAGTGCGAGAGTCGGCGAGAGAGAGTGGGCGAGAGAGAGAGTGGGTGTGAGTGACTGTGGGCGAGAGAGAGAGAAAGAGTGGCCAAGAGTGAGTGGGTGAGAGAGAGTGTGGGCGAGAGAGAGACTGGGCGGAAGATTTGGTGAGAGAGAATGGGCGAGAGAGAGTGGGCGAGGGAGAGGGTGAGTGGGCGAGAGAGAGAATGTGGGTGAGAGTGATGGGGGAAGAGGGACATAGTGGGCGAGAGAGAGAGTGGGCGAGAGAGAGTGTTGTCGAGAGAGAGTGGACGAGAGTGAGAGATTGGGCGAGAGAGAGTGGGCAAGAGAGAGTGTGGGTGAGACAGAGAGTGGGTGAGAGTGAGACTGGGCGAGAGTGAGAGTGTGGGCGAGAGAGAGAGTGGGAGAGAGTGAGAGAGTGGGCGAGAGAGAGAGTGGGAGAGAGAGAGAGTGGGCTAGAGAGAGTGGGTGAGAGTGAGTGGGAGAGAGTGAGATCGTGGGCAAGAGAGAGTGAGCGAGAGAGAGTGTTTTCGAGAGTGTGTGGGCGAGAGAGTGTGGGCGAGAGAGAGTGGGCAAGAGTGAGAGAGTGGGCGAGAGAGAGCGCTGGCGAGAGAGAGAGAGTGGGTGAGAGAGAGTGTTGGCGAGAGAGAGAGTGGGTGAGAGAGAGAGTGGGCGAGAGTGTGACTGGGCGAGAGTGAGGGAGTGAGCGAGAGAGAGAGTGGAAGAGATTGAGAGAGTGGGCGAGGGAGAGTGTGGGCGAGAGTGAGACTGTGTGAAAGAGAGACAGTGGGCGAGAGAGAGAGTGGGTGAGCGAAAGAGTGGGAGAGTGAGAGAGTGAGAGAGTGGGTGTGAGAGAGTGTGGGCGAGAGAGAGAGTGGGAGCGAATAGGAATGGGCGAGAGTGATGGGGCAGAGGGTGAGTGGGTGAGAGAGGGTGGGCGAGAGAGAGTGTGGGCGAGATAGAGTGTGGGCGAGACAGAGAGTGAGTGAGAGTGAGACTGGGCCAAAGAGAGAGTGTGTGAGAGAGAGTGGGCAAGAGTGTGACTGGGCGAGAGTGAGTGAGTGGGCGAGAGAGAGAGTGGAAGAGATTGAGAGAGTGGGCGAGGGAGAGTGTGGGCGAGAGTGAGACTGTGTGAAAGAGAGACAGTGGGCGAGAGAGAGAGTGGGTGAGCGAAAGAGTGGGAGAGTGAGAGAGTGAGAGAGTGGGTGTGAGAGAGTGTGGGCGAGAGAGAGAGTGGGAGCGAATAGGAATGGGCGAGAGTGATGGGGCAGAGGGTGAGTGGGTGAGAGAGGGTGGGCGAGAGCGAATGGGGGTGAGAGAGAGACAGTGGGCGAGAGTGAGTGAGTGTGCGAGAGTGAGAGAGTGGGCGAGAGACAGAGAGTGGGCAAGAGAGAGAGTAGCAAAAGAGAGAGTGGGTGGGAGTGAGTGGGAGAGAGTGAGATCGTGGGCAAGAGAGAGTGAGCGATAGAGAGTGTGGGTGAGAGAGTGTGGGCGAGAGAGTGTGGGCGAGAGAGAGTGGGCAAGAGTGAGAGTGTGGGCGAGAGAGAGCGCTGGCGAGAGAGAGAGAGTGGGCGAGAGAGAGTGTTGGCGAGAGAGTGAGTGGGTGAGAGAGAGAGTGGGTGAGAGTAAGACTGGGCCAAAGAGAGAGTGGGTGAGAGAGAGTGGGCGAGAGTGTGACTGGGCGAGAGTGAGAGAGTGGGCGAGAGTGAGAGTGGGAAAGAGTGAGAGAGTGGGCGAGAGAGATTGTGGGCGAGATAGAGTGTGAGCGAGACAGAGAGTGAGTGAGAGTGAGACTGGGCCAAAGAGAGAGTGTGTGAGAGAGAGTGGGCAAGAGTGTGACTGGGCGAGAGTGAGAGGGTGGGCGAGAGAGAGAGTGGGAGAGATTGAGAGAGTGGGCGAGGGAGAGTGTGGGCGAGAGTGAGACTGTGTGAAAGAGAGAGTGTGGGCGAGAGAGAGAATAGGCGAGAGAGAGTGTGGGCGAGAGTGAGACTGGGTGAAAGAGAGTGTGGGCGAGAGAGAGAGTGGGTGAGCGAAAGAGTGGGAGAGTGAGAGAGTGAGAGAGTGGGTGTGAGAGAGTGTGGGCGAGAGAGAGAGTGGGAGCGAATAGGAATGGGCGAGAGTGAGGGGGCAGAGGGTGAGTGGGTGAGAGAGGGTGGGTGAGAGCGAATGGGGGTGAGAGAGAGACAGTGGGCGAGAGTGAGTGAGTGTGCGAGAGTGAGAGAGTGGGCGAGAGACAGAGAGTGGGCAAGAGAGAGAGTGGGCGAGAGAGAGAGTGGGAGAGAGTGAGAGTGGGCGAGAGAGAGAGAGTGGGAGAGAGTGAGAGAGTTGGCAAGAGAAAGTGAGCGAGAGCGAGCGTGGGCGAGAGAGTGTGGGCGAGATAGAGAGTGGGTGAGAGTGAGACTGGGCGAGAGTGAGAGAGTGGGCGAGAGAGAGAGAGTGGGAGAGAGTGAGAGAATGGGCGAGAGAGAGTGTGGGTGAGAGAGAGTGTGGGCGAGACAGAGAGTGGGTGAGAGTGAGTCTGGGCGAGAGTGAAAGAGTTGGCGAGAGAGAGAGAGAGGGAGAGAGTGAGAGAGTGGGAGAGAGAGAGAGTTGGCAAGAGAGTGTGGGCGAGAGAGTGTGGGCGAGACAGAGAGTGGGTGAGAGAGAGTGGGCGTGAGAGAGAGTGGGCGTGAGTGCGACTGGGCGAGAGAGAGTGTGGGCGAGAGAGAGTGTTGGCGAGAGAGAGAGTGGGCGAGAGAGAGAGTGGGTGAGAGTGAGACAGGGCCAAAGAGAGAGTGGGTGAGAGAGAGTGGGCGAGCGTGTGAGTGGGCGAGAGTGAGAGAGTGGGCGAGAGAGAGAGTGGGCAAGAGAGAGTGTGGGCGAGTCAGAGAGTGGGCGACAGTGAGAGATTGGGCGAGAGAGAGAGCGGGCGAGATAGAGTGTGGGCGAGAGAGATCGGCGAGAGAGAGTGTGTGAGAGGGAGAGTGTGTGTGAGAGAGAGCGGGCGAGAGAGAGAGTGGGCGAGACAGAGAGTGGGGGAGAGAGAGTGGGTAAGAGAGTGTGGGCGAGACAGAGAGTGGGCGAGAGAGAGTGTGTGTGAGAGAGAGAGAGTTGGCGAGAAATAGAGTGGGCGAGAAAGAGACAGTGGGCGAGAGAGAGAGTGGGCGAAAGATAGAGTGGGTGAGAGAGAGAGTGTGCGAGGGAGAATGGGCGAGAGACGGAGAATGGGTGAGAGATAGAGAGTGTGCGAGAGTGAGAGAGTGGGCGAGAGAGAGAGTGGGCGAGAGTGAGAGAGTGGGCGAGAGAGAGTGTGGGCGATTGAGATAGTGGGAGAGAGTGAGAAAGTGGGCGAGAGAGAGGGTGGGCGAGAGGGAGAGTGGGCGATAGAGAGCGAGTGGGGGAGAGAGAGAGGGTGTGAGGGAGAGTGGGCGAGAGGGCGAGAGAGTGGGTGAGAGAGAGACTGGGCAAGAGAGAGAGTGGGCGAGAGAGAGATAGTGGGAGAGAGTGAGAGAGTGGGTGAAAGAGAGTGGGCGAGAGAGAGAATGGACGAGAGAGAGGGTGGGCGAGACAGAGAGTGGGCGAGAGAGAGAGTGGGTGAGAGAGAGATTGGGGGAGAGAGAGAGAGTGGGCGAGGGAGAGTGGGCGAGAGAGAGAATGGACGAGAGAGAGGGTGGGCGAGACAGAGAGTGGGCGAGAGAGAGAGTGGGTGAGAGAGAGACTGGGGGAGAGAGAGAGAGTGGGTGAGGGAGAGTGTGCGAGAGAGGGAGAATGGGTGAGAGATAGAGAGTGGGCGAAAGTGAGAGAGTGGGCGAGAGAGAGTGGGCGTGAGAGGGTGTGAACGAGAGAGAGTGGGGGTGTGAGAGAGTGGGCGAGAGAGAGAGGGTAAGTGGGCAAGGGAAAGAGAATGGGTGAGTGAGAATGTGCGGGAGAGAGAGAGTGGGCAAGACAGAGAGAGTGGGCGAGAGTGAGAGAGTAGGCGAGAGAGAGAATGGGCGAGAGTGAGAGAGTGGGCGAGAGGGAGAGTGGGCGAGAGATAGTGGGAGAGAGTGAGAAAGTGGGCGAAAGAGTGTTGGCGAGAGAGAGAGTGGGCGATAGAGAGAGTGGGTGAGAGTGAGACTGGGCCAAAGAGAGAGTGGTTGAGAGAGTGGGCGAGAGTGTGACTGGTCGAGAGAGAGAGAGTGGGTGAGAGAGAGACTGGGCGAGAGAGAGAGTGGCTGAGCGTGAGAGAGTGGGCGAGAGAGAGAGTGGTCAAGAGAGAGTGTGGGCGAGACAGAGAGTGGGTGAGAGTGAGACTGGGCCAAAGAGAGAGTGGTTGAGAGAGTGGGCGAGAGTGTGACTGGTCGAGAGAGAGAGAGTGGGTGAGAGAGAGACTGGGCGAGAGAGAGAGTGGCTGAGCGTGAGAGAGTGGGCGAGAGAGAGAGTGGTCAAGAGAGAGTGTGGGCGAGAATGAGAGAGTGGGTGAGAGAGAGTGGACGAGAGAGAGAGTGGGCGAGAGAGAGTGGGCGAGAGTGAGAGAGTGGGCGAGAGAGAGTGGGCGAGAGAGTGTGGGAGAGAGTGAGATGGTGGCGAGAGAGAGAGAGTAGGAGAGATTAAGAGAGTGGGCGAGAGAGAGTGTAGGTGAGAGAGAGTGTTGGCCAGAGAGAGTGGGCGAGAGTGAGAGAGTGGGCGAGAGAGAGAGCGGGCGAGAGAGTGGGCGAGAGGGAGTGTGGGCGAGATAGAGTGTGGGCGAGACAGAGAGTGCGTGAGAGTAAGACTGGGCCAAAGAGAGAGTGGGTGAGAGAGAGTGGACGAGATTGTGACTGGACGAGAGCGAGAGAGAGAATGGGCGAGAGAGAGTGTGGGCGAGAGTGAGACTGGGCGAAAGAGAGAGAGTGGGTGAGAGAGAGTGTGTGAGAGAGAGTGGGAGAGAGAGAGTGAGAGAGTGAGAGAGTAGGCGAGAGAGAGAGTGGGCGAGAGTGAGACTGGGCGAAAGAGAGAGAGTGGGCGAGAGAGAGAGTGGGCGAGCGAGAGTGGGAGCGAGAGAGAGAGTGAGAGAGTGCGAGAGTGGGCGAGAGAGAGTGGGCGAGAGAGAGAGTGGGCGAAAGATTTGGTGAGAGAGAGTGGGCGAAAGAGAGAAAGAGTGGGCGAGAGAGAGTGGGCGAGGGAGAGGGTGAGTGGGCGAGAGAGAGACTGTGGGTGTGAGTGAGGGGGGGAAGAGGGACATAGTGGGCGAGAGAGAGAGTGGGCGAGAGAGAGTGTTGTGGAGAGAGAGTGGACGAGAGTGAGAGATTGGGCGAGAGAGAGTGGGCAAGAGAGAGTGTGGGTGAGACAGAGAGTGGGTGAGAGTGAGACTGGGCGAGAGTGAGAGAGTGGGCGAGAGAGAGAGTGGGAGAGAGAGAGAGTGGGCAAGAGAGAGTGGGCGATAGAGAGTGTGGGCGAGAATGTGTGGGCGAGAGAGTGTGGGCGAGAGAGAGTGGGCAAGAGTGAGAGAGTGGGCGAGAGAGAGCGCTGGCGAGAGAGAGAGAGTGGGCAAGAGAGAGTGTTGGCGAGAGAGAGAGTGGGTGAGAGAGAGAGTGGGTGAGAGTAAGACTGGGCCAAAGAGAGAGTGGGTGAGAGAGAGTGGGCGAGAGTGTGACTGGGCGAGAGTGAGGGAGTGGGCGAGAGAGAGAGTGGGAAAGAGTGAGAGAGTGGGCTAGAGAGAGTGTGGGCGAGATAGAGTGTGGGCGAGACAGAGAGTGAGTGAGAGTGAGACTGGGTCAAAGAGAGAGTGTGTGAGAGAGAGTGGGCAAGAGTGTGACTGGGCGAGAGTGAGTGAGTGGGCGAGAGAGAGAGTGGGAGAGATTGAGAGAGTGGGCGAGGGAGAGTGTGGGCGAGAGTGAGTCTGTGTGAAAGAGAGAGAGTGGGTGAGAGAGAGAGTGGGTGAGCGAAAGAGTGGGAGAGTGAGAGAGTGAGAGAGTGGGTGTGAGAGAGTGTGGGCGAGAGAGAGAGTGGGAGCGAATAGGAATGGGCGAGAGTGAGGGGGCAGAGGGTGAGTGGGTGAGAGAGGGTGGGCGAGAGCGAATGGGGGTGAGAGAGAGACAGTGGGCGAGAGTGAGTGAGTGTGCGAGAGAGAGAGTGGGAGAGAGAGAGAGTGGGCAAGAGAGAGAGTGGGTGAGAGTGAGTGGGAGAGAGTGAGAAAGTGGGCGAGAGAGAGGGTGGGCGAGAGAGAGAGTGGGTGATAGAGAGCGAGTGGGGGAGAGAGAGAGTGGGTGAAAGAGAGTGGGCGAGAGAGAGAATGGACGAGAGAGAGGGTGGGCGAGACAGAGAGTGGGCGAGAGAGAGAGTGGGTGAGAGAGAGAGTGGGTGAGAGAGAGAGTGGGTGAGAGTGAGTGGGAGAGAGTGAGAAAGTGGGCGAGAGAGAGGGTGGGCGAGAAAGAGAGTGGGCGAGAGAGACCGTGGGAGAGAGTGAGAGAGGGGGCGAGAGAGAGAGTGGGAGAGAGAGAGAGAGTGGGAGAGTGAGAGAGTGGGTGAGAGTGAGTGGGAGAGAGTGAGAAAGTGGGCGAGAGAGAGGGTGGGCGAGAGAGAGAGTGGGTGATAGAGAGCGAGTGGGGGAGAGAGAGAGTGGGTGAAAGAGAGTGGGCAAGAGAGAGAATGGACGAGAGAGAGGGTGGGCGAGACAGAGAGTGGGCGAGAGAGAGAGTGGGTGAGAGAGAGAGTGGGTGAGAGAGAGATTGGGGGAGAGAGAGAGAGAGTGGGTGAAAGAGAGTGGGCGAGAGAGAGAATGGACAAGAGAGAGGGTGGGTGAGACAGAGAGTGGGCGAGAGAGAGAGTGGGTGAGAGACAGATTGGCGGAGAGAGAGAGTGGGCGAGGGAGAGTGGGCGAGAGAGAGAATGGACGAGAGAGAGGGTGGGCGAGACAGAGAGTGGGCGAGAGAGAGAGTGGGTGAGAGAGAGATTGGGGGATAGAGAGAGAGTGGGTGAGGGAGAGTGGGCGAGAGAGGGAGAATGGGTGAGAGATAGAGAGTGGGCGAATGAGAGAGAGTGGGCGAGAGAGAGTGGGCGTGAGAGGGTGTGAACGAGAGAGAGTGGGGGTGTGAGAGAGTGGGCGAGAGAGAGAGGGTAAGTGGGCAAGGGAAAGAGAATGGGTGAGTGAGAATGTGCGGGAGAGAGAGAATGGGCAAGACAGAGAGAGTGGGCGAGAGTGAGAGAGTGGGCGAGAGAGAGAATGGGCGAGAGTGCGAGAGTGGGCGAGAGAGAGAGTGGGCGAGAGATAGTGGGAGAGAGTGAGAAAGTGGGCGAAAGAGTGTTGGCGAGAGAGAGAGTGGGCGATAGAGAGAGTGGGTGAGAGTGAGACTGGGCCAAAGAGAGAGTGGTTGAGAGAGTGGGCGAGAGTGTGACTGGTCGAGAGAGAGAGAGTGGGTGAGAGAGAGACTGGGCGAGAGAGAGAGTGGCCGAGCGTGAGAGAGCGGGCGAGAGAGAGAGTGGTCAAGAGAGAGTGTGGGCGAGAGAGATTGGGAAAGAGTGAGAGAGTGGACGAGAGAGAGTGGGCGAGAGAGAGAGAGTGGTAGAGAGTGAGAAAGAGAGAGTGGACGAGAGAGAGCGCAGGCGAGAGAGAGAGTGGGCGAGAGTGAGAGAGTGGTCGAGACTGAGAGTGGGGAGAGAGAGAGTGGGTGAGAGAGAGTAGGCAAGGGAGAGTGTGGTCGAGACAGAGTTTGGGCGAGACTAGAGTGGGCGAGAGTGAGACTGGGCGAGAGTGAGAGAGTGGTCGAGACAGGGAGTGGGGGAGAGAGAGAATGGGCGAGAGAGAGTAGGCAAGGGAGAGTGTGGGCGAGACAGAGAGTGGGTGAGAGTGAGATTGGGCGAGAGTGAGAGAGTTGTCGAGAGCGAGTGTGGGAGAGAGTGAGAGAATGGGTGAGGGAGTGATTGGGAAAGAGGGAGAGAGTGGGCGAGAGAGAGTGGGCGAGAGAGAGAGAGTGGTAGAGAGTGAGAAAGAGAGAGTGGGCGAGAGAGAACGCAGGCGAGAGAGAGAGTGGGCGAGAGTGAGAGAGTGGGTGAGAGAGAGTGGGCGAGAGAGAGAGAGTGTAAGAGAGTGAGAGAGTGGGAGAGAGAGAGTGGGCTAGAGAGAGAGAGTGGGAGAGAGTGAGAGAATGGGCGAGAGAGATAGTGGGCGTGAGAGATTGTGGGTGAGCGAAAGAGTGGGAGAGTGAGAGAGTGAGAGAGTGGGTGTGAGAGAGTGTGGGCGAGAGAGAGAGTGGGAGCGAATAGGAATGGGCAAGAGTGAGGGGGCAGAGGGTGAGTGGGTGAGAGAGGGTGGGCGAGAGCGAATGGGGGTGAGAGAGAGACAGTGGGCGAGAGTGAGTGAGTGTGCGAGAGTGAGAGAGTGGGCGAGAGACAGAGAGCGGGCAAGAGAGAGAGTGGGCGAGAGAGAGAGTGGGAGAGAGTGAGAGAGTGGGCGAGAGAGAGAGTGGGAGAGAAAGAGAGTGGGCAAGAGAGAGCGGGTGAGAGTGAGTGGGAGAGAGTTAGATCGTGGGCGAGAGAGTGTGGGCGAGAGAGTGTGGGCGAGAGAGTGTGGGCGAGAGAGAGTGGGCAAGAGTGAGAGTGTGGGCGAGAGAGAGCGCTGGCGAGAGAGAGAGTGGGTGAGAGAGAGAGTGGGTGAGAGTAAGACTGGGCCAAAGAGAGAGTGGGTGAGAGAGAGTGGGTGAGAGTGTGACTGGGCGAGAGTGAGAGAGTGGGCGAGAGAGAGAGTGGGAAAGATTGAGAGAGTGGGCTAGAGAGATTGTGGGCAAGATAGAGTGTGGGCGAGACAGAGAGTGAGTGAGAGTGAGACTGGGCCAAAGAGAGAGTGTGTGAGAGAGATTGGGAAAGAGTGAGAGAGTGGACGAGAGAGAGTGGGCGAGAGAGAGAGAGTGGTAGAGAGTGAGAAAGAGAGAGTGGACGAGAGAGAGCGCAGGCGAGAGAGAGAGTGGGCGAGAGTGAGAGAGTGGTCGAGACTGAGAGTGGGGAGAGAGAGAATGGGTGAGAGAGAGTAGGCAAGGGAGAGTGTGGTCGAGACAGAGTTTGGGCGAGACTAGAGTGGGCGAGAGTGAGACTGGGCGAGAGTGAGAGAGTGGTCGAGACAGGGAGTGGGGGAGAGAGAGAGTGGGCGAGAGAGAGTAGGCAAGGGAGAGTGTGGGCGAGACAGAGAGTGGGTGAGAGTGAGATTGGGCGAGAGTGAGAGAGTTGGCGAGAGCGAGTGTGGGAGAGAGTGAGAGAATGGGTGAGGGAGAGATTGGGAAAGAGGGAGAGAGTGGGCGAGAGAGAGTGGGCGAGAGAGAGAGAGTGGTAGAGAGTGAGAAAGAGAGAGTGGGCGAGAGAGAACGCAGGCGAGAGAGAGAGTGGGCGAGAGTGAGAGAGTGGGTGAGAGAGAGTGGGCGAGAGAGAGAGAGTGTAAGAGAGTGAGAGAGTGGGAGAGAGAGAGTGGGCAAGAGTGAGAGTGTGGGCGAGAGAGAGCGCTGGCGAGAGAGAGAGTGGGTGAGAGAGAGAGTGGGTGAGAGTAAGACTGGGCCAAAGAGAGAGTGGGTGAGAGAGAGTGGGTGAGAGTGTGACTGGGCGAGAGTGAGAGAGTGGGCGAGAGAGAGAGTGGGAAAGATTGAGAGAGTGGGCTAGAGAGATTGTGGGCAAGATAGAGTGTGGGCGAGACAGAGAGTGAGTGAGAGTGAGACTGGGCCAAAGAGAGAGTGTGTGAGAGAGAGTGGGCAAGAGTGTGACTGGGCGAGAGTGAGAGGGTGGGCGAGAGAGAGAGTGGGAGAGATTGAGACAGTGGGCGAGGGAGAGTGTGGGCGAGAGTGAGACTGTGTGAAAGAGAGAGTGTGGGCGAGAGAGAGAATGGGCGAGAGAGAGTGTGGGTGAGAGTGAGACTGGGTGAAAGAGAGAGTGGGCGAGAGAGAGAGTGGGCGAGCGAAAGAGTGGGAGAGTGAGAGAGTGAGAGAGTGGGTGTGAGAGAGTGTGGGCGAGAGAGAGAGGGAGCGAATAGGAATGGGCGAGATTGAGGGGGCAGAGGGTGAGTGGGTGAGAGAGGGTGGGCGAGAGCGAATGGGGGTGAGAGAGAGACAGTGGGCGAGAGTGAGTGAGTGTGCGAGAATGAGAGAGTGGGCGAGAGACAGAGAGTGGGCAAGAGAGAGAGTGGGCGAGAGAGAGAGTGGGAGAGAGTGAGAGAGTGGGCAAGAGAGAGTGAGCGAGAGAGAGCGTGGACGAGAGAGTGTGGGCGAGATAGAGAGTGGGTGAGAGTGAGACTGGGCGAGAGTGAGAGAGTGGGCGAGAGAGAGAGAGTGGGAGAGAGTGAGAGAATGAGCGAGAGAGAGTGTGGGTGAGAGAGAGTGTGGGCGAGACAGAGAGTGGGTGAGAGTGAGACTGGGCGAGAGTGAGAGAGTGGGCGAGAGACAGAGAGTGGGCAAGAGAGAGAGTGGGCGAGAGAGAGAGTGGGAGAGAGTGAGAGTGGGCGAGAGTGAGAGAGTGGGAGAGAGTGAGAGAGTGGGCAAGAGAGAGTGAGCGAGAGAGAGCGTGGACGAGAGAGTGTGGGCGAGATACAGAGTGGGTGAGAGTGAGACTGGGCGAGAGTGAGAGAGTGGGCGAGAGAGAGAGAGTGGGAGAGAGTGAGAGAATGAGTGAGAGAGAGTGTGGGTGAGAGAGAGTGTGGGCGAGACAGAGAGTGGGTGAGAGTGAGACTGGGCGAGAGTGAGAGAGTGGGCGAGAGAGAGAGTGGGCAAGAGAGAGTGTGGGCGAGACAGAGAGTGGGTGAGAGTGAGACTGGGCGAGAGTGAGAGAGTTGGCGAGAGAGAGAGAGAGGGAGAGAGTGATAGAGTGGGAGAGAGAGAGAATTGGCAAGAGAGTGTGGGCGAGTGATTGTGGGCGAGACAGAGAGTGGGTGAGAGAGAGTGGGCGAAAGTGCGACTGGGCGAGAGAGAGAGTGGGCGAGAGAGAGTGTGGGCGAGAGAGAGAGTGGGTGAGAGTGAGACTGGGCCAAAGCGAGAGTGGGTGAGAGAGAGTGGGCGAGAGTGTGAGTGGGCGAGAGTGAGAGAGTGGGCGAGAGAGAGAGTGGGCAAGAGAGAGTGTGGGCGAGACAGAGAGTGGGCGAGAGTGAGAGATTGGGCGAGAGAGAGAGCGGGTGAGATAGAGTGTGGGCGAGAGAGATCGGCGACAGAGAGTGTGTGAGAGGGAGAGTGTGTGTGAGAGAGAGCGGTCGAGAGACAGAGTGGGCAAGAGAGTGAGGGCGAGACAGAGAGTGGGCGAGAGAGAGAGAGTGTGAGAGAGAGAGAGTGGGCGAGAAATAGAGTGGGCGAGAAAGAGACAGTGGGCGAGAGAGAGAGTGGGCGAGAGTGACAGAGTGGGCGAGAGAGAGAGGGGGCGATTGAGATAGTGGGAGAGAGTGAGAAAGTGGGCGAGAGAGAGGGTGGGCGAGAGAGAGAGTAGGTGATAGAGAGCGAGTGGGGGAGAGAGAGATTGGGGGAGAGAGAGAGAGTGGGTGAGGGAGAGTGTGCGAGAGAGGGAGAATGGGTGAGAGATAGAGAGTGGGCGAAAGTGAGAGAGTGGGCGAGAGAGAGTGGGCGTGAGAGGGTGTGAACGAGAGAGAGTGGGGGTGTGAGAGAGTGGGCGAGAGAGAGAGGGTAAGTGGGCAAGGGAAAGAGAATGGGTGAGTGAGAATGTGCGGGAGAGAGAGAGTGGGCAAGACAGAGAGAGTGGGCGAGAGTGAGAGAGTAGGCGAGAGAGAGAATGGGCGAGAGTGAGAGAGCGGGCGAGAGAGAGAGTGGGCGAGAGATAGTGGGAGAGAGTGAGAAAGTGGGCGAAAGAGTGTTGGCGAGAGAGAGAGTGGGCGATAGAGAGAGTGAGTGAGAGTGAGACTGGGCCAAAGAGAGAGTGGTTGAGAGAGAGAGAGTGGGTGAGAGAGAGACTGGGCGAGAGAGAGAGTGGCCGAGCGTGAGAGAGTGGGCGAGAGAGAGAGTGGTAAGAGAGAGTGTGGGCGAGACAGACAGTGGGTGAGAGTGAGACTGGACGAGAGTGAGAGAGTGGGAGTGAGTCAAAGAGTGGGCGAGAGAGAGAGTGGGAGAGAGTGAGAGAGTGGGTGAGAGAGAGTGGGCGAGAGAGAGAGTGGGAGAGAGTGAGAGAGTGGGCAAGAGAGAGTGGGCGAGAGAGAGAGTGGGAGAGAGTGAGAGAGTGGGTGAGAGAGAGTGGGCGAGAGAGAGTGTGGGTGAGACAGAGAGTGGGTGAGAGTGAGACCAGGCGAGAGTAAGAGAGTGGGCGAGATTGAGAGAGTGGGGGGCAGAGAGAGTGGGCGAGAGTGAGAGAGTGGGCGAGAGAGAGCGCAGGCGAGAGTGAGAGTGGGCGAGAGAGAGTGTTGGCGAGAGAGAGAGTGGGCGAGAGAGAGAGTGGGTGAGAGTGAGAGAGTGGGCGAGAGAGAATGGGCGAGAGTGTGAGAATGGGCGATAGGGAGAGGGGGCGAGAGAGTGGGAGAGAGTGAGAGAGTGGGCAAGAGTGAGAGTGGGTGAGAGAGTGTGTGGGCGAGAGAGAGTGGGCGAGAGTATGACTGGGCGAGAGTGAGAGAGGGGGTGAGAGAGAGTGGGCGAGAGAGAGAGTAGGCGAGAGAGTGTTGGCGAGAGAGAGTGTGGGTGAGACAGAGAGTGGGTGAGAGTGAGACCGGGCGAGAGTGAAAGAGTGGGCGAGATTGAGAGAGTGGGGGACAGAGAGAGTGGGTGAGAGTGCGAGAGTGGGCGAGAGTGAGAGAGTGGGCGAGAGAGATTGGGCGAGAGTGTGAGAATGGGCGAGAGAGAGAGTGGGCGAGAGACAGAGAGGGAGAGAGTGAGAGAGTGGGCGAGAGTGAGAGTGGGCGGGAGAGTGTGTGGGCGAGAGAGACTGGGTGAAAGAGAGAGTGGGCGAGAGTGTGACTGGGAGAGAGTGAGAGAGTGGGCGAGAGAGAGAGTGGGCGAGAGTGAGAGAGTGGGCGAGAGAGAGTGGATGAGAGAGAGAATGGGCGAGAGAGAGTTTGGGCGAGAGTGAGACTGGGCGGAAGAGAGAGAGAGTGGGCGATAGAGAGAGTGGGCGAGCGAAAGATTTGGAGAGAGAGAGTGAGAGGATGAAAGAGTGGGTGTGAGAGAGTGTGGGCAAGTGAGACTAGGCCAAAGATTGGGTAAGAGAGAGTGGGCGAGAGAGAAAGAGTGGGTGAGAGAGGGTGGCCGAGAGAGAGAAAGAGTGGGCGAGAGAGAGTGGGCGAGAGAGAGAGTGTGCGAGAGAGAGTGAGTGGGCGAGAGAGAGAGTGTGGGTGAGAGTGAGAGGCGGGTAGAGGGACATACTGGGCGAGAGAGAGAGTGGGCGAGAGTGAGAGAGTGGGCGAGAGAGAGAATTGGTGAGAGTGAGATTGGGCGAGAGTGAGAGAGTGGGCGAGACAGAGAGTGGGAGAGAGTGAGAGAGCGGGCGAGAGAGAGATTGGGAAAGAGTGAGAGAGTGGGCGAGAGAGAGTGGGCGAGAGAGAGAGTGTGTTAGAGAGTGGGCGAGAGAGAGCGCAGGCGAGAGAGAGAGTGGGCGAGAGAGAGTGTTGGCGAGTGAGAGAGTGGCCGAGAAAGAGTGGGTGAGAGTGAGAGAGTGGGCGAGAGAGAGATTGGGCGAGAGTGTGAGAATGCGCGAGAGAGAGAGTGGGCGAGAGAGTGAGTGGGAGAGAGTGAGAGAGAGTTCGCGAGCGTGAGAATGGGCGAGAGATAGAGTGGGCGAGAGAGAGTGGGAGCGAGATGAGTGGGCGAGAGAGAGTGACTGGGCGAGAGTAAGAGAGTGGGTGAGAGAGAGAGTGGGAGAGAGTGAGAGAGTGGGCGAGAGAGAGAGTGGGAGAGAGTGAGAGAGTGGGCGAGAGAGAGTTGCCAAGAGAGAAAATGGGTGAGAGAGAGTGTGGGAGAGAGTGAGAGTGGGTGAAAGAGAGAGAGTGGGCGAGAGTGAGAGTGGGTGAAAGAGAGAGAGTGGGCGAGAGTGAGAGAGTGGGCAAGAGGGAGTGGTTGAGAGAGAGTGTGGGCAAGTGAGACTGGGCCAAAGATTGCGTGAGAGAGAGTGGGCGAGAGTGAGACAGTGGGCGAGAGAGAGTGGGCAAGAGAGAGTGTGGGAGAGAGAGTGTGGGCAAGTGAGACTGGGCCAAAGATTGCGTGAGAGAGAGAGGGCGAGAGTGAGACAGTGGGCGAGAGAGAGTGGGCAAGAGAGAGTGTGGGAGAGAGAGAGAGTGTGTGAGAGTGAGACTGGGAGAGAGTGAGACAGTGAGCGAGAGAGAGAGTGGGAGAGAGTGAGAGAGTGGGCGAGAGAGAGAGTGGGCGAGAGAGAGAGTTGGTGAGAGGGAGTGTGGGCGAGAGAGAGTAGGCAAGGGAGAGTGTGGGCGAGACAGGGAGTGGGTGAGAGTGAGATTGGGTGAGAGTGAGAGAGTGGGCGAGAGAGAGAGTGGGAAAGAGTGAGAGAGTGGGCGAGAGAGAGTGGGCGAGAGAGAGAGAGTGGTAGAGAGTGAGAAAGAGAGAGTGGGCGAGAGAGAGCGCAGGCGAGTGAGAGAGTGGGCGAGAGAGAGTGGGCGAGAGTGAGAGAGTGGTCGAGACAGAGAGTGGGGAGAGAGAGAGTGGGTGAGAGAGAGTAGGCAAGGGAGAGTGTGGTCGAGACAGAGTTTGGGCGAGACAGAGGGTGGGCGAGAGTGAGACTGGGCGAGAGTGAGAGAGTGGTCGAGACAGAGAGTGGGGGAGAGAGAGAGTGGGCGAGAGAGAGTAGGCAAGGGAGAGTGTGGGCGAGACAGAGAGTGGGTGAGAGTGAGATTGGGCGAGAGTGAGAGAGGGCGAGAGAGAGAGTGTGAGAGAGTGAGAGTGTGGGCGAGAGAGATCGGCGAGAGAGAGTGTGTGAGAGGGAGAGTGTGTGTGAGAGAGAGCGGGCGAGAGAGAGAGTGGGCAAGAGAGTGTGATCGAGACAGAGAGTGGGCGAGAGAGAGAGTGGGAGAGAGTGAGAGAGTGGGCGAGAGAGAGTGGATGAGAGAGAGAATGGGCGAGAGAGAGTTTGGGCGAGAGTGAGACTGGGCGGAAGAGAGAGAGAGTGGGCGATAGAGAGAGTGGGCGAGCGAAAGATTTGGAGAGAGAGAGTGAGAGGATGAAAGAGTGGGTGTGAGAGAGTGTGGGCAAGTGAGACTAGGCCAAAGATTGGGTAAGAGAGAGTGGGCGAGAGAGAAAGAGTGGGTGAGAGAGGGTGGGCGAGAGAGAGAAAGAGTGGGCGAGAGAGAGTGGGCGAGAGAGAGAGTGTGCGAGAGAGAGTGAGTGGGCGAGAGAGAGAGTGTGGGTGAGAGTGAGAGGCGGGTAGAGGGACATACTGGGCGAGAGAGAGAGTGGGTGAGAGTGAGAGAGTGGGCGAGAGAGAGAATTGGTGAGAGTGAGATTGGGCGAGAGTGAGAGAGTGGGCGAGACAGAGAGTGGGAGAGAGTGAGAGAGCGGGCGAGAGAGAGATTGGGAAAGAGTGAGAGAGTGGGCGAGAGAGAGTGGGCGAGAGAGAGAGTGTGTTAGAGAGTGGGCGAGAGAGAGCGCAGGCGAGAGAGAGTGTTGGCGAGTGAGAGAGTGGCCGAGAAAGAGTGGGTGAGAGTGAGAGAGTGGGCGAGAGAGAGATTGGGCGAGAGTGTGAGAATGCGCGAGAGAGAGAGTGGGCGAGAGAGTGAGTGGGAGAGAGTGAGAGAGAGTTCGCGAGCGTGAGAATGGGCGAGAGATAGAGTGGGCGAGAGAGAGTGGGAGCGAGATGAGTGGGCGAGAGAGAGTGACTGGGCGAGAGTAAGAGAGTGGGTGAGAGAGAGAGTGGGAGAGAGTGAGAGAGTGGGCGAGAGAGAGAGTGGGAGAGAGTGAGAGAGTGGGCGAGAGAGAGTTGCCAAGAGAGAAAATGGGTGAGAGAGAGTGTGGGAGAGAGTGAGAGTGGGTGAAAGAGAGAGAGTGGGCGAGAGTGAGAGTGGGTGAAAGAGAGAGAGTGGGCGAGAGTGAGAGAGTGGGCAAGAGGGAGTGGTTGAGAGAGAGTGTGGGCAAGTGATACTGGGCCAAAGATTGCGTGAGAGAGAGTGGGCGAGAGTGAGACAGTGGGCGAGAGAGAGTGGGCAAGAGAGAGTGTGGGAGAGAGAGTGTGGGCAAGTGAGACTGGGCCAAAGATTGCGTGAGAGAGAGAGGGCGAGAGTGAGACAGTGGGCGAGAGAGAGTGGGCAAGAGAGAGTGTGGGAGAGAGAGAGAGTGTGTGAGAGTGAGACTGGGAGAGAGTGAGACAGTGAGCGAGAGAGAGAGTGGGAGAGAGTGAGAGAGTGGGCGAGAGAGAGAGTGGGCGAGAGAGAGAGTTGGTGAGAGGGAGTGTGGGCGAGAGAGAGTAGGCAAGGGAGAGTGTGGGCGAGACAGGGAGTGGGTGAGAGTGAGATTGGGTGAGAGTGAGAGAGTGGGCGAGAGAGAGAGTGGGAAAGAGTGAGAGAGTGGGCGAGAGAGAGTGGGCGAGAGAGAGAGAGTGGTAGAGAGTGAGAAAGAGAGAGTGGGCGAGAGAGAGCGCAGGCGAGTGAGAGAGTGGGCGAGAGAGAGTGGGCGAGAGTGAGAGAGTGGTCGAGACAGAGAGTGGGGAGAGAGAGAGTGGGTGAGAGAGAGTAGGCAAGGGAGAGTGTGGTCGAGACAGAGTTTGGGCGAGACAGAGGGTGGGCGAGAGTGAGACTGGGCGAGAGTGAGAGAGTGGTCGAGACAGAGAGTGGGGGAGAGAGAGAGTGGGCGAGAGAGAGTAGGCAAGGGAGAGTGTGGGCGAGACAGAGAGTGGGTGAGAGTGAGATTGGGCGAGAGTGAGAGAGGGCGAGAGAGAGAGTGTGAGAGAGTGAGAGTGTGGGCGAGAGAGATCGGCGAGAGAGAGTGTGTGAGAGGGAGAGTGTGTGTGAGAGAGAGCGGGCGAGAGAGAGAGTGGGCAAGAGAGTGTGATCGAGACAGAGAGTGGGCGAGAGAGAGAGAGTGTGAGAGAGAGAGTGGGCGAGAAATAGAGTGGGCGAGAATGAGACAGTGGGCGAGAGAGAGAGTATGTGAGAGAGAGAGTGTGCGAGGGAGAATGGGCGAGAGACGGAGAATGGGTGAGAGATAGAGAGTGGGCGAGAGTGAGAGAGTGGGCGAGAGAGAGAGTGGGCGAGAGTGAGAGAGTGGGCGAGAGAGAGAGTGGGCGAGAGTGACAGAGTGGGCGAGAGAAAGAGTGGGCGATTGAGATAGTGGGAGAGAGGGAGAGAATTGGCGAGAGAGAGAGTGGGCGTGAGAGAGTGTGGGCGAGAGTGAGTGGGTGAGAGTGAGACTGGGCGAGAGAGAGAGTGGGCGAGAGAGAGAGTGGGCGAGAGAGAGTGGGCGAGAGTGAGAGAGTGGGCGAGAGAGAGAGTATGAGAGAGTGAGAGAGTAGGTGAGAGAGAGATTGGGAAAGAGTGAGAGAGTGGGCGAGAGAGAGTGGGATAGAGAGAGAGAGTGGTAGAGAGTGAGAAAGAGAGAGTGGGCGAGAGAGAGCGCAGGAGAGAGAGAGTGGGCTAGAGAGAGAGAGTGGCAGAGAGTGAGAGAATTGGCGAGAGAGATAGTGGGCGTGAGAGAGTGTGGGCGAGAGTGAGTGGGTGAGGGTGAGACTGGGCGAGAGAGAGAGTGGGCGAGAGAGAGAGTGGGCGAGAGAGAGTGGGCGAGAGTGAGAGAGTGGGCGAGAGAGAGAGAGAGTATGAGAGAGTGAGAGAGTAGGTGAGAGAGAGATTGGGAAAGAGTGAGAGAGTGGGCGAGAGAGAGTGGGAGAGAGAGAGTGGTAGAGAGTGAGAAAGAGAGAGTGGGCGAGAGAGAGCGCAGGCGAGAGAGAGAGTGGGCGAGAGTGAGAGAGTGGTCGAGACTGAGAGTGGGGAGAGAGAGAGTGGGTGAGAGAGAGTAGGCAAGGGAGAGTGTGGTCGAGACAGAGTTTGGGCGAGACAGAGAGTGGGCGAGAGTGAGACTGGGCGAGAGTGAGAGAGTGGTCGAGACAGAGAGTGGGGGAGAGAGAGAGTGGGCGAGAGAGAGTAGGCAAGGGAGAGTGTGGGCGAGACAGAGAGTGGGTGAGAGTGAGATTGGGCGAGAGTGAGAGAGGGCGAAAGAGAGAGTGGGAGAGAGTGAGAGTGTGGGCGAGAGAGATCGGCGAGAGAGAGTGTGTGAGAGGGAGAGTGTGTGTGAGAGGGAGCGGGCGAGAGAGAGTGTGGGCAAGAGAGTGTGGGCGAGACAGAGAGTGGGCGAGAGAGAGAGAGTGTGAGAGAGAGAGAGAGTGGGCGAGAAATAGAGTGGGCGAGAAAGAGAAAGTGGGCGAGAGATAGAGTGGGTGAGAGAAAGTGTGCGAGGGAGAATGGGCGAGAGATGGAGAATGGGTGAGAGATAGAGAGTGGGCGAGAGTGAGAGAGTGGGCGAGAGAGAGAGTGGGCGAGAGTGAGAGAGTGGGCGAGAGAGAGAGTGGGCGAGAGTGAGAGAGTGGGCGAGAGAGAGAGTGGGCGATTGAGATAGTGGGAGAGAGTGAGAAAGTGGGCGAGAGAGAGGGTGGGCGAGAGAGAGAGTAGGTGATAGAGAGCGAGTGGGGGAGAGAGAGAGGGTGTGAGGGAGAGTGGGCGAGAGGGAGAGAGAGTGGGTGAGAGAGAGACTGGGCGAGAGAGAGAGTGGGCGAGAGAGAGATAGTGGGAGAGAGTGAGAGAGTGGGTGAAAGAGAGTGGGCGAGAGAGAGAATGGACGAGAGAGAGGGAGGGCGAGACAGAGAGTGGGCGAGAGAGAGAGTATGAGAGAGTGAGAGAGTAGGTGAGAGAGAGATTGGGAAAGAGTGAGAGAGTGGGCGAGAGAGAGTGGGAGAGAGAGAGAGAGTGGTAGAGAGTGAGAAAGAGAGAGTGGGCGAGAGAGAGCGCAGGAGAGAGAGAGTGGGCTAGAGAGAGAGAGTGGCAGAGAGTGAGAGAATTGGCGAGAGAGATAGTGGGCGTGAGAGAGTGTGGGCGAGAGTGAGTGGGTGAGAGTGAGACTGGGCGAGAGAGAGAGTGGGCGAGAGAGAGAGTGGGCGAGAGAGAGTGGGCGAGAGTGAGACTGGGTGAGAGTGAGAGAGTGGGCGAGAGTGAGAGTGGGCGGGAGAGTGTGTGGGCGAGAGAGACTGGGTGAAAGAGAGAGTGGGCGAGAGTGTGACTGGGAGAGAGTGAGAGAGTGGGCGAGAGAGAGAGTGGGAGAGAGTGAGAGAGTGGGCGAGAGAGAGTGGATGAGAGAGAGAATGGGCGAGAGAGAGTTTGGGCGAGAGTGAGACTGGTCGGAAGAGAGAGAGTGGGCGAGAGAGAGAGTGGGCGAGCGAAAGAGTTGGAGAGAGAGAGTGAGAGGATGAAAGAGTGGGTGTGAGAGAGTGTGGGCAAGTGAGACTGGGCCAAAGATTGGGTGAGAGAGAGTGGGTGAGAGAGAAAGAGTGGATGAGAGAGAGTGGGCGAGAGAGAGAAAGAGTGGGCGAGAGAGAGTGGGCGAGAGAGAGAGTGTGCGAGAGAGAGTGAGTGGGCGAGAGAGAGAGTGTGGGTGAGAGTGAGAGGCGGGTAGTGGGACATACTGGGCGAGAGAGAGAGTGGGCGAGAGTGAGAGAGTGTGCGAGAGAGAGAATTGGTGAGAGTGAGATTGGGCGAGAGTGAGAGAGTGGGCGAGACAGAGAGTGGGAGAGAGTGAGAGAGCAGGCGAGAGAGAGATTGGGAAAGAGTGAGCGAGTGGGCGAGAGAGAGTGGGCGAGAGAGAGAGTGTGTTAGAGAGTGGGCGTGAGAGAGCGCAGGCGAGAGAGAGAGTGGGCGAGAGTGAGAGAGTGGGCGAGAGAGAGAATTGGTGGGAGTGAGATAGGGCGAGAGTTAGAGAGTGGGCGAGACAGAGAGTGGGAGAGAGTGAGAGAGCGGGCGAGAAAGAGATTGGGAAAGAGAGAGAGTGGGCGAGAGAGAGTGGGCGAGAGAGAGAGTGTGTTAGAGAGTGGGCGAGAGAGAGAATGGACGAGAGAGAGGGTGGGCGAGACAGAGAGTGGGCGAGAGAGAGAGTGGGTGAGAGAGAGATTGGGGGAGAGAGTGAGAGTGGGTGAGGGAGAGTGTGCGAGAGAGGGAGAATGGGTGAGAGATAGAGAGTGGGCGAAAGTGAGAGAGTGGGCGAGAGAGAGTGGGCGTGAGAGGGTGTGAACGAGAGAGAGTGGAGGTGTGAGAGAGTGGGCGAGAGAGAGAGGGTAAGTGGGCAAGGGAAAGAGAATGGGTGAGTGAGAATGTGCGGGAGAGAGAGAGTGGGCAAGACAGAGAGAGTGGGCGAGAGTGAGAGAGTGGGCGAGAGAGAGAATGGGCGAGAGTGAGAGAGCGGGCGAGAGAGAGAGTGGGCGAGAGATAGTGGGAGAGAGTGAGAAAGTGGGCGAAAGAGTGTTGGCGAGAGAGAGAGTGGGCGATAGAGAGAGTGGGTGAGAGTGAGACTGGGCCAAAGAGAGAGTGGTTGAGAGAGTGGGCGAGAGTGTGACTGGTCGAGAGAGAGAGAGTGGGTGAGAGAGAGACTGGGCGAGAGAGAGAGTGGCCGAGCGTGAGAGAGTGGGCGAGAGAGAGAATGGTCAAGAGAGAGTGTGGGCGAGACAGAGAGTGGGTGAGAGTGAGACTGGACGAGAGTGAGAGAGTGGGAGAGAGTGAGAGAGTGGGCGAGAGAGAGAGTGGGAGAGAGTGAGAGGGTGGGTGAGAGAGAGTGAGCGAGAGAGAGAGTGGGAGAGAGTGAGAGAGTGGGTGAGAGAGAGTGGGCGAGAGAGAGTGTGGGTGAGACAGAGAGTGGGTGAGAGTGAAACCAGGCGAGAGTAAGAGAGTGGGCGAGATTGAGAGAGTGGAGGGCAGCGAGAGTGTGCGAGAGTGAGAGAGTGGGCGAGAGAGAGCGCAGGCGAGAGAGAGAGTGGGCGAGAGAGAGTGTTGGCGAGAGAGAGAGTGGGCGAGAGAGAGAGTGGGTGAGAGTGAGAGAGTGGGCGAGAGAGAATGGGCGAGAGTGTGAGAATGGGCGAGAGAGAGAGGGGGCGAGAGAGTGGGAGAGAGTGAGAGAGTGGGCAAGAGAGAGAGTGGGCGAGATAGTGTGTGGGCGAGAGAGAGTGGGCGAGAGTATGACTGGGCGAGAGTGAGAGAGGGGGTGAGAGAGAGTGGGCGAGAGAGAGAGTAGGCGAGAGAGAGAGTGGCAGAGAGTGCGAGAGTGGGCAAGAGAGAGTGGGCGAGAGAGAGTGTGGGCGAGAGATGTGTGGGCGAGAGAGAGTGTGGGTGAGACAGAGACTGGGTGAGAGTGAGACCGGGCGAGAGTGAAAGAGTGGGCGAGATTGAGAGAGTGGGGGACAGAGAGAGTGGGCGAGAGTGCGAGAGTGGGCTAGAGTGAGAGAGTGGGCGAGAGAGATTGGGCGAGAGTGTGAGAATGGGCGAGAGAGAGAGTGGGCGAGAGACAGAGTGGGAGAGAGTGAGAGAGTGGGCGAGAGTGAGAGTGGGCGGGAGAGTGTGTGGGCGAGAGAGACTGGGTGAAAGAGAGAGTGGGCGAGAGTGTGACTGGGAGAGAGTGAGAGAGTGGGCGAGAGAGAGAGTGGGAGAGAGTGAGAGAGTGGGCGAGAGAGAGTGGATGAGAGAGAGAATGGGCGAGAGAGAGTTTGGGCGAGAGTGAGACTGGGCGGAAGAGAGAGAGTGGGCGAGAGAGAGAGTGGGCGAGCGAAAGAGTTGGAGAGAGAGAGTGAGAGGATGAAAGAGTGGGTGTGAGAGAGTGTGGGCAAGTGAGACTGGGCCAAAGATTGGGTGAGAGAGAGTGGGCGAGAGAGAAAGAGTGGATGAGAGAGAGTGGGCGAGAGAGAGAAAGAGTGGGCGAGAGAGAGTGGGCGAGAGAGAGAGTGTGCGAGAGAGAGTGAGTGGGCGAGAGAGAGAGTGTGGGTGAGAGTGAGAGGCGGGTAGTGGGACATACTGGGCGAGAGAGAGAGTGGGCGAGAGTGAGAGAGTGTGCGAGAGAGAGAATTGGTGAGAGTGAGATTGGGCGAGAGTGAGAGAGTGGGCGAGACAGAGAGTGGGAGAGAGTGAGAGAGCGGGCGAGAGAGAGATTGGGAAAGAGTGAGCGAGTGGGCGAGAGAGAGTGGGCGAGAGAGAGAGTGTGTTAGAGAGTGGGCGTGAGAGAGCGCAGGCGAGAGAGAGAGTGGGCGAGAGTGAGAGAGTGGGCGAGAGAGAGAATTGGTGGGAGTGAGATAGGGCGAGAGTTAGAGAGTGGGCGAGACAGAGAGTGGGAGAGAGTGAGAGAGCGGGCGAGAGAGAGATTGGGAAAGAGAGAGAGTGGGCGAGAGAGAGTGGGCGAGAGAGAGAGTGTGTTAGAGAGTGGGCGAGAGAGAGCGCAGGCGAGAGAGAGAGTGGGCGAGAGAGAGTGTTGGCGAGAGAGAGAGTGAGCGAGAAAGAGTGGGTGAGAGTGAGAGAGTCGGCGAGAGAGAGATTGGGCGAGAGTGTGAGAATGCGCGAGAGAGAGAGTGGGCGAGAGAGTGAGTGGGAGAGAGTGAGAGAGTGTTCGATAGCGTGAGAATGGGCGAGAGATAGAGTGGGCGAGAGAGAGTGGGAGCGAGATGAGTGGGCGAGAGAGAGTGACTGGGCGAGTGTGAGAGTGGGCGAGAGAGAGAGAGTTGGAGAGAGTGAGAGAGTGGGCGAGAGAGAGAGTGGGCGAGAGAGAGAGTGGGTGAGAGGGAGTGTGGGTGAGATAGAGTGTGGGCAAGACAGAGAGTGCGCGAGAGTGAGACTGGGCCAAAGAGAGAGTGGGTGAGAGAGGGTGGGCGAGAGAGAGTAGGCAAGGGAGAGTGTAGGCGAGACAGGGAGTGGGTGAGAGTGAGATTGGGTGAGAGTGAGAGAGTGGGCGAGAGAGAGAGTGGGAAAGAGTGAGAGAGTGGGCGAGAGAGAGTGGGCGAGAGAGAGAGAGTGGTAGAGAGTGAGAAAGAGAGAGTGGGCGAGTGAGAGCGCAGGCGAGTGAGAGAGTGGGCGAGAGAGAGAGAGTGGTCGAGAGTGAGAGAGTGGGAGAGAGAGAGTGGGCTAGAGAGAGAGAGTGGGAGAGAGTGAGAGAATGGGCGAGAGAGATAGTGGGCGTGAGTGAGTGTGGGCGAGAGTGAGTGTGTGAGAGTGAGACTGGGCGAGAGAGAGAGAGTGGGCGAGAGAGAGAGTGGGCGAGAGAGAGAGTGGGCGAGAAAGAGTGGGCAAGAGTGAGAGAGTGGGTGAGAGAGAGAGCATGAGAGAGTGAGAGAGTAGGTGAGAGAGAGATTGGGAAAGAGTGAGAGAGATGGCCAGAGAGAGTGGGTGAGAGAGAGAGTGGTAGAGAGTGAGAAAGAGAGAGTGGGCGAGAGAGAGCGCAGGCGAGAGAGAGCGTGGGCGAGAGTGAGAGAGTGGGCGACAGAGAGTGGGCGAGAGAGAGAGTGGTAGAGAGTGAGAGAGTGGGAGAGAGAGAGTGGACTAGAGAGAGAGGGAGTGGGAGAGAGTGAGAGAATGGGCGAGAGAGACAGTGGGCGTGAGAGAGTGTGGGCGAGAGTAAGTGGGTGAGAGTGAGCCTGGACGAGAGAGAGAGAGTGGGCGAGAGAGAGAGTGGGCAAGAGAGAGAGTGGGCGAGAGTGAGAGAGTGGGTGAGAGAGAGCGCAGGCGAGAGTGTGAATGGGCGAGATAGAGAGAGTGAGAGAGGGGGTGAGAGAGAGACAGTGGGAGAGAGGGAGAGAGTGGGCGAGGGAGAGTGGGCGTGAGACATTGTGGGAGAGAGTGAGGGGTGAGAGTGAGACTGGGCGAGAGAGAGAGAGTGGGCGAGAGAGAGAGTGGGCGAGAGAGAGTGGGAGAGAGTGTGAGTGGGCGAGAGAGAGTGTGGGTGAGAGAGAGAGTGGGAGAGAGAGAGAGTAGGAGAGAGTGAGAGAGTGTGGGAGAGAGTGTGGGTGATAGAGAGTGTTGGCCAGAGAGAGAGTGGGCGAGAATGAGAGAGTGGGCGAGAGAGAGAGTGGGCGAGAGAGAGTGGGAGAGAGTGAGAGAGTGGGAGAGAGAGAGTGGGCTAGAGAGAGAATGGACGAGAGAGAGAGTGGGCGAGAGAGAGTGTTGGCGAGAGAGAGAGTGGGCGAGAGAGAGAGTGGGTGAGAGTGAGAGTGGGCGAGAGAGAGTGGGCGAGAGTGTGAGAATGGGCGAGAGAGAGAATGGACGAGAGAGTGGGAGAGAGTGAGAGAGTGGGCAAGAGTGAGAGTGGGCGAGAGAGTGTGTGGGCGAGAGAGACTGGGCGAGAGTGTGACTGGGCGAGAGTGAGAGAGTGGGTGAGAGAGTGGGCGAGAGTGAGACAGGGCGAGTGTGAGGGAGTGGGCGAGAGAGAGAGTGGGAGAGAGCGAGAGAGTGGGAGAGAGAGAGTGGGCGAGAGAGAGAGAGTGGGAGAGAGTGAGCGAGTGGGCAAGAGAGAGTGGGCGAGAGAGAGCGCAGGCGAGAGAGAGTGGGCGAGAGAGAGTATTGGCGAGAGAGAGAGTGGGCGAGAGAGAGAGTGGGAGAGAGTGAGAGAGTGGGCGCACAGCGTGGGAATGGCCGAGAGAGAGAGTGAGCGAGAGAGAGTGGGAGCGAGATAAGTGGGCGAGAGAGAGAGTGGAAGAGAGTGAGAGAGTGGGCGAGAGAGAGTTGCCAAGAGAGACAATGGGCGAGAGAGAGTGTGGGCGAGATTGAGAGGGGGTGAAAGAGAGTGAGTGGGAGAGAGTGAGAGAGTGTTCGATAGCGTGAGAATGGGCGAGAGATAGAGTGGGCGAGAGAGAGTGGGAGCGAGATGAGTCGGCGAGAGAGAGTGACTGGGCGAGAGTAAGAGAGTGGGCGAGAGAGAGAGAGTTGGAGAGAGTGAGAGAGTGGGCGAGAGAGAGAGTGGGCGAGAGAGAGAGTGGGTGAGAGGGAGTGTGGGTGAGATAGAGTGTGGGCAAGACAGAGAGTGCGCGAGAGTGAGACTGGGCCAAAGAGAGAGTGGGTGAGAGAGGGTGGGCGAGAGAGAGTAGGCAAGGGAGAGTGTGGGCGAGACAGGGAGTGGGTGAGAGTGAGATTGGGTGAGAGTGAGAGAGTGGGCGAGAGAGAGTGTGGGAAAGAGTGAGAGAGTGGGCGAGAGAGAGTGGGCGAGAGAGAGAGAGTGGTAGAGAGTGAGAAAGAGAGAGTGGGCGAGAGAGAGCGCAGGCGAGTGAGAGAGTGGGCGAGAGAGAGTGGGCGAGAGAGAGAGAGTGGTCGAGAGTGAGAGAGTGGGAGAGAGAGAGTGGGCTAGAGAGAGAGAGTGGGAGAGAGTGAGAGAATTGGCGAGAGAGATAGTGGGCGTGAGAGAGTGTGGGCGAGAGTGAGTGGGTGAGAGTGAGACTGGGCGAGAGAGAGAGTGGGCGAGAGAGAGTGGGCGAGAGTGAGATAGTGGGCGAGAGAGAGAGTATGAGAGAGTGAGAGAGTAGGTGAGAGAGAGATTGGAAATGAGTGAGAGAGTGGGCGAGAGAGAGTGGGCGAGAGAGAGAGAGTGGTAGAGAGTGAGAAAAAGAGAGTGGGCGAGAGAGAGTGCAGGCGAGAGAGAGAGTGGGCGAGAGTGAGAGAGTGGTCGAGACAGAGAGTGGGGAGAGAGAGAGTGGGTGAGAGAGAGTAGGCAATGGAGAGTGTGGTCGAGACAGAGTTTGGGCGAGACAGAGAGTGGGCGAGAGTGAGACTGGGCGAGAGTGAGAGAGTGGTCGAGACAGAGAGTGGGGGAGAGAGAGAGTGGGCGAGAGAGAGTAGGCAAGGGAGAGTGTGGGCGAGACAGAGAGTGGGTGAGAGTGAGATTGGGCGAGAGTGAGAGAGTGGGCGAGAGTGAGAGTGGGAGAGAGTGAGAGAGTGGGTGAGAGAGAGATTGGGAAAGAGGGAGAGTGGGCGAGAGAGAGTGGGCGAGAGAGAGAGAGTGGTACAGAGTGAGAAAGAGAGAGTGGGCGAGAGAGAGCGCAGGCGAGAGAGAGAGTAGGCGAGAGTGACTGAGTGGGCGAGAGAGAGTGGACGAGAGAGAGAGAGTGTAAGAGAGTGAGAGAGTGGGAGAGAGAGAGTGGGCTAGAGATAGAGAGTGGGAGAGATTGAGAGAATGGGCGAGAGAGATAGTGGGCGTGAGAGAGTGTGGGCGAGAGTGAGTGTGTAAGAGTGAGACTGGGCGAGAGAGAGAGAGTGGGCGAGAGAGAGAGTGGGCGAGAGAGAGAGTGGGCGAGAAAGAGTGGGCAAGAGTGAGAGAGTGGGCGAGAGAGAGAGTATGAGAGAGTGAGAGAGTAGGTGAGAGAGAGATTGGGAAAGAGTGAGAGAGATGGCGAGAGAGAGTGGGTGAGAGAGAGAGAGTGGTAGAGAGTGAGAAAGAGAGAGTGGGCGAGAGAGAGCGCAGGCGAGAGAGAGCGTGGGCGAGAGTGAGAGAGTGGGCGAGAGAGAGTGGGCGAGAGAGAAAGAGTGGTAGAGAGTGAGAGAGTGGGAGAGAGAGAGTGGACTAGAGAGAGAGAGAGTGGGAGAGAGTGAGAGAATGGGCGAGAGAGATAGTGGGCGTGAGAGAGTGTGGGCGAGAGTAAGTGGGTGAGAGTGAGCCTGGACGAGAGAGAGAGAGTGGACGAGAGAGAGAGTGGGCAAGAGAGAGAGTGGGCGAGAGTGAGAGAGTGGGTGAGAGAGAGCGCAGGCGAGAGTGTGAATGGGCGAGAGTGAGAGAGGGGGTGAGAGAGAGACAGTGGGAGAGAGGGAGAGAGTGGGCGAGAGAGAGTGGGCGTGAGACATTGTGGGAGAGAGTGAGGGGTGAGAGTGAGACTGGGCGAGAGAGAGAGAGTGGGCGAGAGAGAGTGGGCGAGAGAGAGTGGGAGAGAGTGTGAGTGGGCGAGAGAGAGTGTGGGTGAGAGAGAGAGTGGGAGAGAGAGAGAGTAGGAGAGAGTGAGAGAGTGTGGGAGAGAGTGTGGGTGATAGAGAGTGTTGGCCAGAGAGAGAGTGGGCGAGAATGAGAGAGTGGGCGAGAGAGAGAGTGGGCGAGAGAGAGTGGGAGAGAGTGAGAGAGTGGGGGAGAGAGAGTGGGCTAGAGAGAGAGAATGGACGAGAGAGAGAGTGGGCGAGAGAGAGTGTTGGCGAGAGAAGAGTGGGCGAGAGAGAGAGTGGGTGAGAGTGAGAGTGGGCGAGAGAGAGTGGGCGAGAGTGTGAGAATGGGCGAGAGAGAGAATGGGCGAGAGAGTGGGAGAGAGTGAGAGAGTGGGAGAGAGAGAGTGGACTAGAGAGAGAGAGAGTGGGAGAGAGTGAGAGAATGGGCGAGAGAGATAGTGGGCGTGAGAGAGTGTGGGCGAGAGTAAGTGGGTGAGAGTGAGCCTGGACGAGAGAGAGAGAGTGGGCGAGAGAGAGAGTGGGCAAGAGAGAGAGTGGGCGAGAGTGAGAGAGTGGGTGAGAGAGAGCGCAGGCGAGAGTGTGAATGGGCGAGAGTGAGAGAGGGGGTGAGAGAGAGACAGTGGGAGAGAGGGAGAGAGTGGGCGAGGGAGAGTGGGCGTGAGACATTGTGGGAGAGAGTGAGGGGTGAGAGTGAGACTGGGCGAGAGAGAGAGAGAGTGGGCGAGAGAGAGTGGGCGAGAGAGAGTGGGAGAGAGTGTGAGTGGGCGAGAGAGAGTGTGGGTGAGAGAGAGAGTGGGAGAGAGAGAGAGTAGGAGAGAGTGAGATAGTGTGGGAGAGAGTGTGGGTGATAGAGAGTGTTGGCCAGAGAGAGAGTGGGCGAGAATGAGAGAGTGGGCGAGAGAGAGAGTGGGCGAGAGAGAGTGGGAGAGAGTGAGAGAGTGGGAGAGAGAGAGTGGGCTAGAGAGAGAGAATGGACGAGAGAGAGAGTGGGCGAGAGAGAGTGTTGGCGAGAGAGAGAGTGGGCGAGAGAGAGAGTGGGTGAGAGTGAGAGTGGGCGAGAGAGAGTGGGCGAGAGTGTGAGAATGGGCGAGAGAGAGAATGGGCGAGAGAGTGGGAGAGAGTGAGAGAGTGGGCAAGAGTGAGAGTGGGCGAGAGAGCGTGTGGGCGAGAGAGACTGGGCGAGAGTATGACTGGGCGAGATTGAGAGAGTGGGTGAGAGAGTGGGCGAGAGTGAGACAGGGCGAGTGTGAGGGAGTGGGCGAGAGAGAGAGTGGGAGAGAGCGAGAGAGTGGGAGAGAGAGAGTGGGCTAGAGAGAGAGAGTGGGAGAGAGTGAGCGAGTGGGCAAGAGAGAGTGGGCGAGAGAGAGCGCAGGCGAGAGAGACTGGGCGAGAGAGAGTATTGGCGAGAGAGAGAGTGGGCGAGAGAGAGTGGGTGAGAGTGAGAGAGTGGGCGAGAGAGAGATTGGGCGAGAGTGTGAGAATGCGCGAGAGAGAGAGTGGGCGAGAGAGAGTGGGAGAGAGTGAGAGAGTGGGCGCACAGCGTGGGAATGGCCGAGAGAGAGAGTGAGCGAGAGAGAGTGGGAGCGAGATAAGTGGGCGAGAGAGAGAGTGGGAGAGAGTGAGAGAGTGGGCGAGAGAGAGTTGCCAAGAGAGACAATGGGCGAGAGAGAGTGTGGGCGAGATTGAAAGGGGGTGAAAGAGAGAGAGTGGGCGAGAGTGAGAGAGTGGGAGAGAGAGAGAGAGTGAGAGAGTGAAAGAGTGGGTGTGAGAGAGTGTGGGCGAGAGAGAGAGAGAGAGTGGGCAAGAGGGAGTGGTTGAGAGAGAGTGTGGGCAAGTGAGACTGGGCGAAAGATTGCGTGAGAGAGAGTGGGCGAGAGTGAGACAGTGGGCGAGAGAGAGTGGGCAAGAGAGAGAGTGGGCGAGACAGAGAGTGGGTGAGTGTGAGACTGGGCGAGAGTGAGACAGTGAACGAGAGAGAGAGTGGGAGAGAGTGAGAGAGTGCGTGAGAGTGAGACTGGGCCAAAGAGAGAGTGGGTGAGAGAGAGTGGGCGAGATTGTGACTGGACGAGAGTGAGAGAGTTGGTGAGAGAGAGAATGCGCGAGAGAGAGTGTGGGCGAGAGTGAGACTGGGCGAAAGAGAGAGAGTGGGCGAGAGAGAGAGTGGGCGAGAGTGAGACTGGGCGCGAGTGAGAGAGGGGTCGAGACAGAGAGTGGGGGAGAGAGTGAGTGGGCGAGAGAGAGTGGGAGAGAGAGAGAGAGAGAGAGAGAGTGAGAGAGAGAGATTGGGAAAGAGTGAGAGATTGGGCGAGGGAGAGTTGGCAAGAGAGAGTGTGGGAGAGAGTGAGAGAGTGGGCGAGAGAGAGAGTGGGAGAGAGAGAGAGTGGGCGAGAGAGAGTGGGCGAGAGAGAGAGTGTGTTAGAGAGTGGGCGAGAGAGAGCGCAGGCGAGAGAGAGAGTGGGCGAGAGAGAGTGTTGGCGAGAGAGAGAGTGGGCGAGAAAGAGTGGGTGA
Source organism: Chiloscyllium punctatum (assembly GCF_047496795.1). NCBI lineage: Eukaryota > Metazoa > Chordata > Chondrichthyes > Orectolobiformes > Hemiscylliidae > Chiloscyllium > Chiloscyllium punctatum. Next base: position 29,310,368 of record NC_092751.1, read on the forward strand.
GAGTGAGAGAGTGGGCGAGAGAGAGATTGGGCAAGAGAGGGAGTGGGCGAGAGAGAGTGGGCGAGAGTGAGAGTGGGAGAGAGAGAGCGCAGGCGAGAGTGTGAATGGGCGAGAATGAGAGAGGGGGTGAGAGAGAGGCAGTGGGAGAGAGTGGGAGAGTGGGTGAGAGAGAGTGGGCAAGGGAGAGTGTGGGTGAGACAGAGAGTGGGTGAGAGTGAGACTGGGCGAGAGTGAGAGAGTGGTCCAGAGAGAGTGGGCGAGAGAGACTGGTAGAGAGTGAGAAAGAGAGAGTGGGCGAGAGAGCGCGCAGGCAAGAGAGAGAGTGGGCAAGAGAGCGAGAGTGGGAGAGAGAGAGTGGGCTAGAGAGAGAGAGTGGGAGAGAGTGAGAGAATGGGCGAGAGAGAGAGTGGGCGTGAGAGAGTGTGGAAGAGAATGAGGGGTGAGAGTGAGACTGGGCGAGATAGAGAGAGTGGGCGAGAGAGAGAGTGGGTGAGAGAGTGGGAGAGAGTGAGAATGGGCGAGAGAGAGTGTGGGTGAGAGAGAGAGTGGGAGAGAGAAAGAGTAGGAGAGAGTGAGAGAGTGTGCGAGAGAGTGTGGGTGATAGAGAGTGTTGGCCAGAGAGACACTGGGCGAGAATGAGAGAGTGGGCGAGAGAGAGAGTGGGCGAGAGAGAGGGTGGGAGAGAGTGAGAGAGTGGGAGAGAGAGTGGGCGAGAGAGAGAGAGTGTGAGAGAGTGAGAGAATAGGCGAGAGAGAGAGTGGGCGTGAGAGAGTGTGGGCGAGAGTGAGGGGTGAGAGTCAGACTGGGCGAAAGAGAGAGAGTGGGCGAGAGAGAGTGTGGGCGAGACAGAGAGTGGTTGAGAGTGAGACTGGGCGAGAGTGAGAGAGTGGTCGAGAGAGAGCGCGGGCAATAGAGAGAGTGGGCGAGAGAGAGAGAGTGGGTGAGAGTGAGACTGGGCCAAAGAGAGAGTGGGTGAGAGAGAGTGGGCGAGCGTGTGACTGGGCGAGAGTGAGAGTGTGGGCGAGAGAGAGAGTGGGAGAGAGTGAGAGAGTGTGCGAGAGAGTGTGGGTGAAAGATAGTGTTTGCCAGAGTGAGAGTGGGCGAGAGAGAGAGAGTGGGTGAGAGAGAGAGTGGGCGAGAGAGAGAGTGGGAGAGAGTGAGACAGTGAGCGAGAGAGAGAGTGAGCGAGAGAGAGTGAGAGAGTGGTCGGGACAGAGTGTGGGCGAGACAGAGAGTGGGCGAGAGTGAGACTGGGCGAGAGTGAGAGAGTGGTCGAGAGAGAGAGTGGGGTGGAGAGAGAGAGAGTGGGCGAGAGAGAGCGCGGGCAACAGAGAGAGTGGGCGAGAGAGAGAGTGGGTGAGAGTGAGACTGGGCCAAAGAGAGAGTGGGTGGGAGAGAGTGGGCGAGAGTGTGACTGGACGAGAGTAAGAGAGAGGGCGAGAGGGAGAGTGGGCGAGAATGAGAGAGTGGGCGAGAGAGAGAGGGCGAGAGAGAGAGTGGGAGAGAGTGAGAGATTGGGAGAGAGAGAGAGAGTGGGGTCGAGAGAGTGGGAGAGAGTGAGAGAATGGGCAAGAGAGAGAGTGGGTGTGAGATAGTGTGGGCGAGAGTGAGTGGGTGAGAGGGAGACTGGGCGAGAGATAGAGAGTAGGCGAGAGAGAGAGTGGGCGATCGAGAGAGAGGGCGAGAGAGAATGGGAGAGAGTGAGAACGGGCGAGAGAGAGTGTGGTTGAAAGAGAGAGTGGGAGAGAGTGAGAGACTGGGAGAGAGAGAGTGGGCAATAGAGAGAGTGGGCGAGAGAGAGAGTGGGTGAGAGTGAGACTGGGCCAAAGAGAGAGTGGGTGAGAGAGAGTGGGCGAGAGTGTAACTGGGCGAGAGTGAGAGAGTGGGCGAGTGAGACAGTGGGAGAGAGTGAGAGAGTGGGCGAGAGAGTGTGGGCGACAGAGAGAGAGAGAGTGGTCGAGACAGAGTGTGGGTGAGACAGAGAGTGGGCGAGAGTGAGACTGGGCGAGAGTGAGAGAGTGGTCGAGACAGAGAGTGAGCGAGAGAGAGAGTGGGCGAGAGAGAGTGGGCAAGGGAGAGTGTGGGTGAGACAGAGAGTGGGTGAGAGTGAGACTGGGTGAGAGTGAGAGAGTGGTCGAGAGGGAGAGTGGGCGAGAGAGAGAGTGGGAGAGAGTGAGAGAGTGAGCGAGAGAGAGAGTGAGCGAGAGAGAGTGAGAGAGTGGTCGGGACAGAGTGTGGGCGAGACAGAGAGTGGGCGAGAGTGAGACTGGGCGAGAATGAAGGGTGAGAGTGAGACTGGGCGAGAGAGAGAGAGTGGGCGAGAGAGAGAGTGGGCGAGAGAGAGAGTGGGAGAGAGTGAGAGTGGGCGAGAGAGAGTGTGGGTGAGAGAGAGTGGGAATTTGGTCGGGACAAAGTGTGGGCGAGACAGAGAGTGGGCGAGAGTGAGACTGGGCGAGAGTGAGAGAGTGGTCGAGAGAGAGAGTGGGGGAGAGAGAGAGTGGGCGTGAGAGAGCGCGGTCAATAGAGAGAGTGGGCGAGAGCGAGAGTGGGTGAGAGTGAGACTGGGCCAAAGAGAGAGTGGGTGAGAGAGAGTGGGCGAGAGTGTGACTGGACGAGAGTAAGAGAGTGGGCGAGAGGGAGAGTGGGAGAGAGTGAGAGAGTGGGCGAGAGAGAGAGGGCGAGAGAGAGAGTGGGAGATAGTGAGAGAGTGGGAGAGAGAGAGAGAGAGAGAGTGGGCTCGAGAGAGATTGGGAGAGAGTGAGAGAATGGGCATGAGAGAGAGTGGGCGTGAGAGAGTGTGGGCGAGAGTGAGTGGGTGAGAGTCAGACTGGGCGAAAGAGAGAGAGAGTGGCCGAGAGAGAGAGTGGGCGAGAGAGAGTGGGAGAGAGTGAGAGTGGGCGAGAGAGAGTGTGGGTGAGAGAGAGAGTGGGAGAGAGAGAGAGTAGGAGAGAGTGAGAGAGTGTGCGAGAGAGTGTGGGTGATAGAGATTGTTGTCCAGTGAGTGAGTGGGCGAGAATGAGAGAGTGGGCGAGAGAGAGAGTGGGCGAGACAGAGAGTGAACGAGAGAGAGAGTGGGCGAGAGAGAGTGAGAGAATGGGGGAGTAGAGATAGTGGGCGTGAGAGAGTATGGGCGAGATTGAGTGGGTGAGCTGAGACTCGGCGAGAGAGAGAGAGTGGGCGAGAGAGACATTGGGCGAGAGAGAGAGTGGGCGAGAGAGAGTGGGCGAGAGTGAGAGAGTAGGCGAGAGAGAGAGTGGGAGAGAGTGAGAGAGTGGGAGAGAGAGAGTGGGCTAGAGAGAGAGAGTGGGAGAGAGTGAGAGAATGGGCGAGAGAGAGAGTAGGCGTGAGAGAGTGTGGGCGAGAATGAGAGGTGAGAGTGAGAATGGGCGAGATAGAGAGAGTGGGCGAGAGAGAGAGTGGGTGAGAGAGAGTGGGAGAGAGTGAGAGTGGGCGAGAGAGAGTGTGGGTGAGAGAGAGTGGGAGAGAGAGAGAGTAGGAGAGAGTGAGAGAGTGTGCGAGAGAGTGTGGGTGATAGAGAGTGTTGGCCAGAGAGAGAGTGGGCGAGAATGAGAGAGTGGGCGAGAGAGAGAGTGGGAGAGAGTGAGAGAGTGGGAGAGAGAGTGGGCTAGAGAGAGAGAGTGGGAGAGAGTGAGAGAATAGGCGAGAGAGAGAGTGGGTGTGAGATAGTGTGGGCGAGAGTGAGGGGTGAGAGTCAGACTGGGCGAAAGAGAGAGAGTGGCCGAGAGAGAGAGTGGGCGAGAGAGAGTGGGAGAGAGTGAGAGTGGGCGAGAGAGAGTGTGGGCGAAAGAGAGAGTGGGAGAGAGAGAGAGTAGGAGAGAGTGAGAGAGTGTGCGAGAGAGTGTGGGTGATAGAGAGTGTTGTCCAGAGAGTGAGAGGGCGAGAATGAGAGAGTGGGCGAGAGAGAGAGTGGGCGAGAGAGAGAGTGGGAGAAGGTGAGAGAGTGGTCGAGACAAAGTGTGGGCGAGACAGAGAGTGGGCGAGTGTGCGACTGGGCGAGAGTGAGAGAGTGGTCGAGACAGAGAGTGAGCGAGAGTGAGAGTGGGCGAGAGAGAGTGGGCGAGGGAGAGTGTGGGCGAGACAGAGAGTGGGTGAGAGTGAGACTGGGCGAGTGTGAGAGAGTGGTTCTCGAGAGAGTGCGGGCAATAGAGAGAGTGGGCGAGAGAGAGAGTGGGTGAGAGTGAGACTGGGCCAAAGAGAGAGTGGGTGAGAGAGAGTGGGCGAGAGTGTGACTGGGCGAGAGTGAGAGAGTGGGCGAGAGAGAGAGTGGGAGAGAGTGAGAGTGTGCGAGAGAGTGTGGGTGATAGATAGTGTTTGCCAGAGTGAGAGTGGGCGAGAGAGAGAGAGTGGGCGAGAGAGAGAGTGGGCGAGAGAGAGAGTGGGAGAGAGTGAGAGAGTGAGCGAGAGAGAGAGTCATCGAGAGACAGTGAGAGAGTGGTCGAGAGAGAGTGTGGGGGAGAGAGAGAGAGTGGGCGAGAGAGAGCGCGGGCAATAGAGAGAGTGGTCGAGAGAGAGAGTGGGCGTGAGTGTGACTGGACGAGAGTAAGAGAGTGGGCAAGAGGGAGAGTGGGAAAGAGTGAGAGAGTGGGCGAGAGAGAGAGAGGGCGAGAGAGAGAGTGGGAGAGAGTGAGAGAGTGGGAGAGAGACAGAGTGGGCTCGAGACAGAGTTGGAGAGAGTGAGAGAATGGGCAAGAGAGAGAGTGGGCGTGAGAGAGTGTGGGCGAGAGTGAGTGGGTGAGAGGGAGACTGGGTGAGAGAGAGAGAGTGGGCGAGAGAGAGAGTGGGCGATAGAGAGAGAGGGCGAGAGAGAATGGGAGAGAGTGAGAATGGGCGAGAGAGCGTGTCGTTGAAAGAGAGAGTGGGAGAGAGTGAGAGACTGGGAGAGAGAGAGAGAGTGGGCGAGAGAGAGAGTAGGAGAGAGTGAGAGAGTGTGCGAGAGAGTGTGGGTGATAGAGAGTGTTGGCCAGAGAGAGAGTGGGCGAGAGTGAGAGAGTGGGCGAGAGAGAGTGGGCGAGAGAGAGCGCGGGCAATAGAGAGAGTGGGCGAGAGAGAGAGTGGGCGAGAGAGAGCGCGGGCAATAGAGAGAGTGGGCGAGAGAGAGAGTGGTTGAGAGTGAGACTGGGCCAAAGAGAGAGTGGGTGAGAGAGAGTGGGCGAGAGTGTGACTGGGCGAGAGCGAGAGAGTGGGCGAGAGAGAGAGTGGGAGAGAGTGAGAGAGTGAGCGAGAGAGTGGGCGAGAGAGAGTGAGAGAGTGGTCGAGACAGTGTGTGGGCGAGACAGAGAGTGGGCGAGAGTGAGACTGGGCGAGAGTGAGAGAGTGGTCGAGGCACAGAGTGAGCGAGAGAGAGAGTGGGCGAGAGAGAGTGGGCAAGGGAGAGTGTGGGTGAGACAGAGAGTGGGTGAGAGTGAGACTGGGCGAGAGTGAGAGAGTGGGCGAGAGAGAGCGCGGGAAATAGAGAGAGTGGGCGAGAGAGAGAGTGGGTGAGAGTGAGAATGGGCCAAAGAGAGAGTTGGTGAGAGAGAGTGGGCGAGAGTGTGACTGGGCGAGAATGAGAGAGTGGGCGAGAGAGAGAGTGGGAGAGAGTGAGAAAGTGTGCGAGAGAGTGTGGGTGATAGATAGTGTTTGCCAGAGTGAGAGTGGGCGAGAGAGAGAGTGGGCGAGAGTGCGACTGGGCGAGAGTGAGAGAGTGGTCGAGACAGAGTGTAAGCGAGAGAGTGAGTGGGCGAGAGAGAGTGGGCGAGAGAGAGTGTGGGCGAGACAGAGAGTGGGTGAAAGTGAGACTGGGCGAGAGTGGGAGAGTGGTCGAGAGAGAGCGCGGGCAATAGAGAGAGTGGGCGAGAGAGAGAGTGGGTGAGAGTGAGACTGGGCCAAAGAGAGAGTGGGTGAGAGAGAGTGGGCGAGAGTGTGACTGGGCGAGAGTGAGAGAGTTGGCGAGAGAGAGAGTGGGAGTGAGTGAGAGAGTGTGCGAGAGAGTGTGGGTGATAGATAGTGTTTGCCAGAGTGAGAGTGGGTGAGAGAGAGAGAGTGGGCGAGAGAGAGAGTGGGCGAGAGAGGGAGTGGGAGAGAGTGAGAGAGAGTGAGAGAGAGAGTGAGCGAGAGAGAGTGAGAGAGTGGTCGGGACAGAGTGTGGGCAAGACAGAGAGTGGGCGAGAGTGAGACTGGGCGAGAGTGAGAGAGTGGTCGAGAGAGAGAGAGGGTGAGAGAGAGAGAGTGGGCGAGAGAGAGCGCAGGCAATAGAGAGAGTGGGCGAGAGAGAGAGTGGGTGAGAGTGAGACTGGGCCAAAGAGAGAGTGGGTGAGAGAGAGTGGGCGAGAGTGTGACTGGACGAGAGTAAGAGAGAGGGCGAGAGGGAGAGTGGGAGAGAGTGAGAGAGTGGGCGAGAGAGAGAGTGGGCTCGAGACAGAGTGGGAGAGAGTGAGAGAATGGGCAAGAGAGAGAGTGGGCGTGAGAGAGTGTGCGTGGGACTGAATGGGTGAGAGGGAGACTGGGCGAGAGAGAGAGAGTGGGTGTGAGAGAGAGTGGGCGATAGAGAGAGAGGGCGAGAGAGAATGGGAGAGAGTGAGAATGGGCGAGAGAGAGTGTGGTTGAAAGAGAGAGTGGGAGAGAGTGAGAGACTGGGAGAGAGAGAGAGTGGGCGAGAGAGAGAGTAGGAGAGAGTGAGAGAGTGTGCGAGAGAGTGTGGGTGATAGAGAGTGTTGGCCAGAGAGAGAGTGGGCGAGAGTGAGCGAGTGGGTGAGAGAGAGTGGGCGAGAGAGAGAGTGAGAGAGAGAGAGAGTGGGAGAGAGAGAGACTGGGCGAGAGAGAGCACGGGCAATAGAGAGAGTGGGCGAGAGAGAGAGTGGGTGAGAGTGAGACTGGGCCAAAGAGAGAGTGGGTGAGAGAGAGTGGGCGAGAGTGTGACTGGGCGAGAGTGAGAGAGTGGGCGAGAGAGAGAGTGGGAGAGAGTGAGAGAGTGAGCGAGAGAGTGGGCGAGAGAGAGCGAGAGAGTGGTCGAGACAGTGTGTGGGCGAGACAGAGAGTGGGCGAGAGTGAGACTGGGCGAGAGTGAGAGAGTGGTCGAGACAGAGAGTGAGCGAGAGAGAGAGTAGGCGAGAGAGAGTGGGTAAGGGAGAGTGTGGGTGAGACAGAGAGTGGGTGAGAGTGAGACTGGGCGAGAGTGAGAGAGTGTTCGAGAGAGAGCGCGGGCAATAGAGAGAGTGGGCGAGAGAGAGAGTGGGTGAGAGTGAGACTGGGCCAAAGAGAGAGTGGGTGAGAGAGAGTGGGCGAGATTGTGACTGGGCGAGAGCGAGAGAGTGGGCGAGAGAGAGAGTGGGAGAGAGTGAGAGAGTGAGCGAGAGAGTGGGCGAGAGAGAGTGAGAGAGTGGTCGGGACAGAGTGTGAGCAAGACAGAGAGTGTGCGAGAGTGAGACTGGGCGAGAGTGAGAGAGTGGTCGAGAGAGAGAGTGGGGGAGAGAGAGAGAGTGGGCGAGAGAGAGCGCGGGCAATAGAGAGAGTGGGCGAGAGTGTGACTGGACGAGAGTAAGAGAGTGGGCGAGAGGGAGAGTGGGAGAGAGTGAGAGAGTGGGCGAGAGAGAGAGGGCGAGAGAGAGAGTGGGAGAGAGTGAGAGAGTGGGAGAGTGAGAGAGTGGGCTCGAGACAGAGTGGGAGAGAGTGAGAGAATGGGCAAGAGAGAGAGTGGGCGTGAGAGAGTGTGCGCGAGAGTGAGTGGGTGAGAGGGATACTGGGCGAGAGAGAGAGAGTGGGCGAGAGAGAGAGTGGGCGATAGAGAGAGGGCGAGAGAGAATGGGAGAGAGTGAGAATGGGCGAGAGAGAGTGTGGTTGAAAGAGAGAGTGGGAGAGAGTGAGAGACTGGGAGAGAGAGAGAGTGGGCGAGAGAGAGAGTAGGAGAGAGTGAGAGTGTGCGAGAGAGTGTGGGTGATAGAGAGTGTTGGCCAGAGAGAGAGTGGACGAGAGTGAGCGAGTGGGCGAGAGAGAGTGGGCGAGAGAGAGAGTGAGAGAGAGAGAGAGAGTGGGAGAGAGAGAGACTGGGCAAGAGAGAGAGCGCAGGCAATAGAGAGAGTGGGCGAGAGAGAGAGTGGGTGAGAGTGAGACTGGGCCAAAGAGAGAGTGGGTGAGAGAGAGTGGCCGAGAGTGTGACTTGGCGAGAACGAGAGAGTGGTCGAGAGAGAGAGTGGGAGAGAGTGAGAGAGTGAGCGAGAGAGTGGGCGAGAGAGAGTGAGAGAGTGGTCAAGACAGTGTGTGGGCGAGACAGAGAGTGGGCGAGAGTGAGACTGGGCGAGAGTGAGAGAGTGGTCGAGACAGAGAGTGAGCGAGAGAGAGAGTGGGCGAGAGAGAGTGGGCAAGGGAGAGTGTGGGTGAGACAGAGAGTGGGTGAGAGTGAGACTGGGCGAGAGAGAGAGTGGGCGAGAGATAGAGAGTGGGCGAGAGTGAGAGAGTGGGCGAGAGAGAGCGCGGGCAATAGAGAGAGTGTGCGAGAGAGAGAGTGGGTGAGAGTGAGACTGGGCCAAAGAGAGAGTGGGTGAGAGAGAGTGGGCGAGAGTGTGACTGGGCGAGAATGGGAGAGTGGGCGAGAGAGAGAGTGGGAGAGAGTGAGAGAGTGTGCGAGAGAGTGTGGGTGATAGATAGTGTTTGCCAGAGTGAGAGTGGGCGAGAGAGAGAGAGTGGGCGAGAGTGCGACTGGGCGAGAGTGAGAGAGTGGTCGAGACAGAGTGTGAGCGAGAGAGTGAGTGGGCGAGAGAGAGTGGGCGAGAGAGAGTGTGGGCGAGACAGAGAGTGGGTGAGAGTGAGACTGGGCGAGAGTGAGAGAGTGGTCGAGAGAGAGAGTGGGCGAGAGAGAGAGTGGGAGAGAGTGAGAGAGTGAGCGAGAGAGAGAGTGGGCGAGAAAGAGTGGGCAAGGGAGAGTGTGGGTGAGACAGAGAGTGGGTGAGAGTGAGACTGGGCGAGAGTGAGAGAGTGGTCGAGAGAGAGAGTGGGCGAGAGAGAGAGTGGGAGAGAGTGAGAGAGTGAGCGAGAGAGAGAGTGAGCGAGAGAGAGTGAGAGAGTGGTCGGGACAGAGTGTCGGCGAGACAGAGAGTGGGCGAGAGTGAGACTGGGCGAGAATGAAGGGTGAGAGTGAGACTGGGCGAGAGAGAGAGAGTGGGCGAGAGAGAGAGTGGGCGAGAGAGAGAGTGGGAGAGAGTGAGAGAGTGAGCGAGAGAGAGAGAGTGAGCGAGAGAGAGTGAGAGAGTGGTCGGGACAAAGTGTGTGCGAGACAGAGAGTGGGCGAGAGTGAGACTGGGCGAGAGTGAGAGAGTGGTCGAGAGAGAGAGTGGGGGAGAGAGAGAGAGTGGGCGAGAGAGAGCGCGGTCAATAGAGAGAGTGGGCGAGAGAGAGAGTGGGTGAGAGTGAGACTGGGCCAAAGAGAGAGTGGGTGAGAGAGAGTGGGCGAGAGTGTGACTGGACGAGAGTAAGAGAGTGGGCTTGAGGGAGAGTGGGTGAGAGTGAGAGAGTGGGCGAGAGAGAGAGGGCGAGATAGAGAGTGGGAGAGAGTGAGAGTGTGGGAGAGAGAGAGAGAGAGTGGGCTGGAGAGAGAGTGGGAGAGAGTGAGAGAATGGGCATGAGAGAGAGTGGGCGTGAGAGAGTGTGGGCGAGAGTGAGTGGGTGAGAGTCAGACTGGGCGAAAGAGAGAGAGAGTGGCCGAGAGAGAGAGTGGGCGAGAGAGAGTGGGAGAGAGTGAGAGTGGACGAGAGAGAGTGTGGGTGAGAGAGAGAGTGGGAGAGAGAGAGAGTAGGAGAGAGTGAGAGAGTGTGCGAGAGAGTGTGGGTGATGGAGAGTGTTGTCCAGAGAGTGAGTGGGCGAGAATGAGAGAGTGGGCGAGAGAGAGAGTGGGCGAGACAGAGAGTGAACGAGAGAGAGAGTGGGCGAGAGAGAGTGGGCGAGAGAGAGTGAGAGAATGGGCGAGTAGAGATAGTGGGCGTGAGAGAGTATGGGCGAGATTGAGTGGGTGAGAGTGAGACTCGGCGAGAGAGAGAGAGTGGGCGAGAGAGAGATTGGGCGAGAGAGAGAGTGGGCGAGAGAAAGTGGGCGAGAGTGAGAGAGTAGGCGAGAGAGAGAGTGCGAGAGAGTGAGAGAGTGGGCGAGAGAGAGAATGGGAGAGAGTGAGAGAGTGAGAGAGAGAGATTGGCCAAAGAGAGAGAGTGGGAGAGAGTGAGAGAATGGGCGAGAGTGAGAGTGTGCATGAGAGAGTGTGGGCGAGAATGAGAGAAGAGAGTGAGAATGGGCGAGATAGAGAGAGTGGGCGAGAGAGAGAGTGGGTGAGAGAGAGTGGGAGAGAGTGAGAGTGGGCGAGAGAGAGTGTGGGTGAGAGAGAGTGGGAGAGAGAGAGAGTAGGAGAGAGTGAGAGAGTGTGCGAGGGAGTGTGGGTGATAGAGAGTGTTGGCCAGAGAGAGAGTGGGCTCGAATGAGAGAGTGGGCGAGAGAGAGAGTGGGAGAGAGTGAGAGAGTAGGAGAGAGAGTGGGCTAGAGAGAGAGAGTGGGAGAGAGTGAGAGAATAGGCGAGAGAGAGAGTGGGCGTGAGAGAGTGTGGGCGAGAGTGAGGGGTGAGAGTCAGACTGGGCGAAAGAGAGAGAGTGGCCGAGAGAGAGAGTGGGCGTGAGAGAGTGGGAGAGAGTGAGAGTGGGCGAGAGAGAGTGTGGGCGAAAGAGAGAGTGGGAGAGAGAGAGAGTAGGAGAGAGTGAGAGAGTATGCGAGAGAGTGTGGGTGATAGAGAGTGTTGTCCAGAGATAGAGTGGGCGAGAATGAGAGAGTGGGCGAGAGAGAGAGTGGGCGAGAGAGAGAGTGGGAGAGAGTGAGAGAGTGGGAGAGAGAGTGGGCTAGAGAGAGAGAGTGGGAGAGAGTGAGAGAATAGGCGAGAGAGAGAGTGGGCGTGAGAGAGTGTGGGCGAGATTGAGGGGTGAGATTCAGACTGGGCGAAAGAGAGAGAGTGGCCGAGAGAGAGAGTGGGCGAGAGAGAGTGGGAGAGAGTGAGAGTGGGCGATAGAGAGTGTGGGTGAGAGAGAGAGTGGGAGAGAGAGAGAGTAGGAGAGAGTGAGAGTGTGCGAGAGAGTGTGGGTGATAGAGAGTGTTGTCCAGAGAGTGAGTGGGCGAGAATGAGAAAGTGGGCGAGAGAGAGAGTGGGTGAGAGTGAGACTGGGCCAAAGAGAGAGTGGGTGAGAGAGGGTGGGCGAGAGTGTGACTGGGCGAGAGTGAGAGAGTGGGCGAGAGAGAGCGTTGGAGAGAGTGAGATAGTGTACGAGAGAGTGTGGGTGATAGATAGTGTTTGCCAGAGTGAGAGTGGGCGAGAGAGAGAGAGTGGGCGAGAGAGAGGGCGAGAGAGAGATTGGGTGAGAGTGAGAGAGTGAGCGAGAGAGAGAGTGGGGGAGAGAGAGAGAGTGGGCGAGAGAGAGCGTGGGCAATAGAGAGAGTGGGCGAGAGAGAGAGTGGGCGTGAGTGTGACTGGACGAGAGTAAGAGAGAGGGCGAGAGGGAGAGTGGCTAAGAGTGAGAGAGTGGGCGAGAGAGAGAGGGCGAGAGAGAGAGTGGGAGAGAGTGAGAGAGTGGGAGAGAGAGAGAGTGGGCGTGAGAGAGCGTGGGCGAGAGTGAGTGGGTGAGAGGGAGACTGGGCGAGAGAGAGAGAGTGGGCGAGAGAGAGAGTGGGCGATAGAGAGAGGGCGAGAGAGAATGGGAGAGAGTGAGAATGGTCGAGAGAGCGTGTGGTTGAAAGAGAGAGTGGGAGAGAGTGAGAGACTGGGAGAGAGAGAGAGAGTGGGCGAGAGAGAGAGTAGGAGAGAGTGAGAGAGTGTGCGAGAGAGTGTGAGTGATAGAGAGTGTTGGCCAGAGAGAGAGTGGGCGAGAGTGAGAGAGTGGGCGAGAGAGAGTGGGCGAGAGAGAGAGAGTGAGAGAGAGAGAGAGTGGGAGAGAGAGAGAGTGGGCGAGAGAGAGCGCGGGCAATAGAGAGAGTGGGCGAGAGAGAGAGTGGGTGAGAGTGAGACTGGGCCAAAGAGAGAGTGGGTGAGAGAGAGTGGGCGAGAGGGTGACTGGGCGAGAGCGAGAGAGTGGGCGAGAGAGAGAGAGGAAGAGAGTGAGAGAGTGAGCGAGAGAGTGGGCGAGAGAGAGTGAGAGAGTGGTCGAGACAGTGTGTGGGCGAGACAGAGAGTGGGCGTGAGTGAGACTGGGCGAGAGAGAGTGGGCAAGGGAGAGTGTGGGTGAGACAGAGATTGGGTGAGAGTGAGACTGGGCGAGAATGAGAGAGTGGGCGAGAGAGAGCGCGGACAATAGAGAGAGTGGGCGAGAGAGGGAGTGGGTGAGAGTGAGACTGGGCCAAAGAGAGAGTTGGTGAGAGAGAGTGGGCGAGAGTGTGACTGGTCGAGAATGAGAGAGTGGGCGAGAGAGAGAGTGGGAGAGAGTGAGAGAGTGTGCGAGAGAGTGTGGGTGATAGAGAGTGTTTGCCAGAGTGAGAGTGGGCGAGAGAGAGAGAGTGGGCGAGAGTGCGACTGGGCGAGAGTGATCGAGTGGTCAAGACAGAGTGTGAGCGAGAGAGTGAGTGGGCGAGAGAGAGTGGGCGAGAGAGAGTGTGGGCGAGACAGAGAGTGGGTGAGAGTGAGACTGGGCGAGAGAGAGAGAGTGGTCGAGAGAGAGAGTGGGAGAGAGTGAGAGAGTGTGCGAGAGAGTGTGGATGATAGATACTGTTTGCCAGAGTGAGAGTGGGCGAGAGAGAGAGTGGGTGAGAGAGAGAGTGGGCGAGAGAGAGAGTGGGAGAGAGTGAGAGAGTGAGCGAGAGAGAGAGTGAGCGAGAGAGAGTGAGAGAGTGGTCGAGGCAGAGTGTGGGCAAGACAGAGAGTGGGCGAGAGTGAGACTGGGCGAGAGTGAGAGAGTGGTCGAGAGAGAGAGTGGGGGAGAGAGAGAGAGTGGGCGAGAGAGAGCGCGGGCAATAGAGAGAGTGGGCGAGAGTGTGACTGGACGAGAGTAAGAGAGTGGGCGAGAGAGAGTGAGAGAGTGGTCGAGGCAGTGTGTGAGCGAGACAGAGAGTGGGCGAGAGTGAGACTGGGCGAGAGTGAGAGAGTGGTCGAGACAGAGAGTGAGCGAGAGAGAGAGTGGGCGAGAGATAGTGGGCAAGGGAGAGTGTGGGTGAGACAGAGAGTGGGTGAGAGCGAGACTGGGCGAGAGAGAGAGAGTGGGCGAGAGATAGAGAGTGGGCGAGAGTGAGAGAGTGGGCGAGAGAGTGCGCGGGCAATAGAGAGAGTGGGCGAGAGAGAGAGTGGGTGAGAGTGAGACTGGGCCAAAGAGAGAGTGGGTGAGAGAGAGTGGGCGAGAGTGTGACTGGGCGAGAATGAGAGAGTGGGCGAGAGAGAGAGTGGGAGAGAGTGAGAGAGTGTGCGAGAGAGTGTGGGTGATAGATAGTGTTTGCCAGAGTGAGAGTGGGCGAGAGAGAGAGAGTGGGCGAGAGTGCGACTGGGCGAGAGTGAGAGAGTGGTCGAGACAGAGAGTGAGCGTGAGAGAGAGTGGGTGAGAGAGAGTGGGCGAGAGTGTGACTGGGCGAGAGCGAGAGAGTGGGCGAGAGAGAGAGTGGGAGAGAGTGAGAGAGTGAGCGAGAGAGTGGGCGAGAGAGAGTGAGAGAGTGGTCGGGACAGTGTGTGGGCAAGACAGAGAGTGGGCGAGAGTGAGACTGGGCGAGAGTGAGAGAGTGGTCGAGAGGGAGAGTGGGGGAGAGAGAGAGAGTGGGCGAGAGAGAGCGCGGGCAATAGAGAGAGTGGGCGAGAGAGAGAGTGGGTGAGAGTGAGACTGGGCCAAAGAGAGAGTGGGTGAGAGAGAGTGGGCGTGAGTGTGACTGGACGAGAGTAAGAGAGAGGGCGAGAGGGAGAGTGGGAGAGAGTGAGAGAGTGGGCGAGAGAGAGAGGGCGAGAGAGAGAGTGGGAGAGAGTGAGAGAGTGGGAGAGAGAGAGAGTGGGCTCGAGAGAGAGTGGGAGAGAGTGAGAGAATGGGCAAGAGAGAGTGGGCGAGAGAGAGAGTGAGAGAGAGAGTGAGTGGGAGAGAGAGAATGGGAGAGAGTGAGAATGGGCGAGAGAGAGTGTGGTCGAAAGAGAGAGTGGGAGAGAGTGAGAGACTGGGAGAGAGAAAGAGTGGGCGAGAGAGAGAGTAGTAGAGAGTGAGAGAGTGTGCGAGAGAGTGTGGGTGATAGAGAGTGTTGGCCAGAGAGAGAGTGGGCGAGAGTGAGCGAGTGGGCGAGAGAGAGTGGGCGAGAGAGAGAGTGAGAGAGAGAGAGAGTGGGAGAGAGAGAGACTGGGCAAGAGAGAGAGCGCGGGCAATAGAGAGAGTTGGCGAGAGAGAGAGTGGGTGAGAGTGAGACTGGGCCAAAGAGAGAGTGGGTGAGAGAGAGTGGGCGAGAGTGTGACTGGGCGAGAACGAGAGACTGGGCGAGAGAGAGAGTGGGAGAGAGTGAGAGAGTGAGCGAGAGAGTGGGCGAGAGAGAGTGAGAGAGTGGTCGAGGCAGTGTGTGAGCGAGACAGAGAGTGGGCGAGAGTGAGACTGGGCGAGAGTGAGAGAGTGGTCGAGACAGAGAGTGAGCGAGAGAGAGAGTGGGCGAGAGATAGTGGGCAAGGGAGAGTGTGGGTGAGACAGAGAGTGGGTGAGAGCGAGACTGGGCGAGAGAGAGAGAGTGGGCGAGAGATAGAGAGTGGGCGAGAGTGAGAGAGTGGGCGAGAGAGTGCGCGGGCAATAGAGAGAGTGGGCGAGAGAGAGAGTGGGTGAGAGTGAGACTGGGCCAAAGAGAGAGTGGGTGAGAGAGAGTGGGCGAGAGTGTGACTGGGCGAGAATGAGAGAGTGGGCGAGAGAGAGAGTGGGAGAGAGTGAGAGAGTGTGCGAGAGAGTGTGGGTGATAGATAGTGTTTGCCAGAGTGAGAGTGGGCGAGAGAGAGAGAGTGGGCGAGAGTGCGACTGGGCGAGAGTGAGAGAGTGGTCGAGACAGAGAGTGAGCGTGAGAGTGAGTGGGCGAGAGAGAGTGGGCGAGAGAGAGTGTGGGCGAGACAGAGAGTGGGTGAGAGTGAGACTGGGCGAGAGTGCGAGAATGGTCGAGAGAGAGCGCGGGCAATAGAGAGAGTGGGTGAGAGAGAGAGTGGGTGAGAGTGAGACTGGGCCAAAGAGAGAGTGGGTGAGAGAGAGTGGGCGAGAGTGTGACTGGGCGAGAGTGAGAGAGTGGGCGAGAGAGAGAGTGGGAGAGAGTGAGAGAGTGTGCGAGAGAGTGTGGGTGATAGAAAGTGTTTGCCTGAGTGAGAGTGGGCGAGAGAGAGAGAGTGGGCGAGAGAGAGAGTGGGCGAGAGAGAGAGTGGGAGAGAGTGAGAGAGTGAGCGAGAGAGAGAGTGAGCGAGAGAGAGTGAGAGAGTGGTCGGGACAGTGTGTGGGCAAGGCAGAGAGTGGGCGAGAGTGAGACTGGGCGAGAGTGAGAGAGTGGTCGAGAGAGAGAGTGGGGGAGAGAGAGAGAGTGGGCGAGAGAGAGCGCGGGCAATAGAGAGAGTGGGCGAGAGTGTGACTGGACGAGAGTAAGAGAGTGGGCGAGAGGGAGAGTGGGAGAGAGTGAGAGAGTGGGCGAGAGAGAGAGGGCGAGAGAGAGAGTGGGAGAGAGAGAGAGAGTGGGTGAGAGTGAGAGAGTGTGCAAGAAA
The DNA here is from genome assembly GCF_047496795.1 of Chiloscyllium punctatum. Lineage (NCBI taxonomy): Eukaryota > Metazoa > Chordata > Chondrichthyes > Orectolobiformes > Hemiscylliidae > Chiloscyllium > Chiloscyllium punctatum. The sequence continues at coordinate 29,326,056 of NC_092751.1, forward strand.
GTGTGGGTGATAGATAGTGTTTGCCAGAGTGAGAGTGGGCGAGAGAGAGAGAGAGGGCGAGAGAGAGGGCGAGAGAGAGAGTGAGCGAGAGAGAGAGTGGGCGAGAGAGATTGGGCAAGGGAGAGTGTGGGTGAGACAGAGAGTGGGCGAGAGAGAACGAGTGGGCGAGAGAGAGAGAGTGGGTGAGAGTGAGAGAGTGTGCGAGAGAGTGTGGGTGATAGATAGTGTTTGCCAGAGTGAGAGTGGGCGAGAGAGAGAGAGTGGGCGAGAGAGAGTGTGGGCGAGAGAGAGAGTGTGAGAGAGTGAGAGAGTGAGCGAGAGAGAGAGTAGGCGAGAGTGAGACTGGGCGAGAGTGAGAGAGTGGTCGAGAAAGAGTTTGGGCGAGAGAGAGAGAGTGGCCGAGAGAGAGCGCGGGCAATACAGAGAGTGGGCGAGTGAGAGAGTGGGTGAGAGTGAGACTGGGCCAAAGAGAGAGTGGGTAAGAGAGAGTGGGCGTGAGTATGACTGGACGAGAGTAAGAGAGTGGGCGAGAGGGAGAGTGGGAGAGAGTGAGAGAGTGGGCGAGAGAGAGAGGACGAGAGAGAGAGTGGGAGAGAGTGAGAGAGTGGGAGAGAGAGAGAGTGGGAGAGAGTGAGAGAATGGGCGTGAGAGAGAGTGGGCGTGAGAGAGTGTGGGCGAGAGTGAGTGGTTGAGAGGGAGACTGGGCGAGAGAGAGAGAGTGGGCGAGAGAGAGAGTGGGCGATAGAGAGAGAGGGCGAGAGAGAATGGGAGAGAGTGAGAATGGGCGAGAGAGAGTGTGGTTGAAAGAGAGAGTGGGAGAGAGTGAGAGACTGGGAGAGAGAGAGAGTGGGCGAGAGAGAGAGTAGGAGAGAGTGAGAGCGTGTGCGAGAGAGTGTGGGTGATAGAGAGTGTTGGCCAGAGAGAGAGTGGGCGAGAGTGAGAGAGTGGGCGAGAGACAGTGGGCGAGAGAGAGAGTGGGAGAGAGAGAGTGTGGGAGAGAGAGAGAGTGGGCGAGAGAGAACCCGGGCATTAGAGAGAGTGGGCGAGAGAGAGAGTGGGTGAGAGTGAGACTGGGCCAAAGAGAGAGTGGGTGAGAGAGAGTGGGCGAGAGTGTGACTGGGCGAGAGCGAGAGAGTGGGCGAGAGAGAGAGTGGGAGAGAGTGAGAGAGTGGGCGAGACAGAGTGTGGGCGAGACAGAGAGTGGGCGAGAGTGAGACTGGGCGAGAGTGAGAGAGTGGTCAAGACAGAGAGTGAGCGAGAGAGAGAGTGGGCGAGAGAGAGTGAGAGAGTGGTCGAGACAGTGTGTGGGCGAGACAGAGAGTGGGCGAGAGTGAGACTGGACGATAGTGAGAGAGTGGTCAAGACAGAGAGTGAACGAGAGAGAGAGTGGGCGAGAGAGAGTGGGCAAGGGAGAGTGTGGGTGAGACAGAGAGTGGGTGAGAGTGAGACTGGGCGAGAGTGAGAGAGTGGTCGAAAGAGAGTGGGCAAGAGAGAGAGAGTGGGCGAGAGAGAGAGAGTGGGCGAGAGTGAGAGAGTGGGCGAGAGAGAGCGCGGGCAATAGAGAGAGTGGGCGATAGACAGAGTGGATGAGAGTGAGAGTGGGAGAGAGTGAGAGAGTGGGCGAGAGTGTGACTGGGAGAGAGTGAGAGATTGGGAGAGAGAGAGTGGGCTAGAGAGAGAGTGGGAGAGAGTGACAGAATGGGCGAGAGAGAGAGAGTGTGGGCGAGAGAGAGAGTGAACGAGAGAGTGTGGGAGAGTGTGAGAGTGGGCGAGAGAGAGTGTTGGCCAGAGAGAGAGTGGGCAAGAGTGAGAGAGTGGTGGAGAGAGAGAGTGGGAGAGAGTGAGAGAGTGGGCGAGAGAGAGAGTGGGCGAGACAGAGTGAGAGAGTGGTCGAGACAAAGTGTGGGCGAGACAGAGAGTGGGCGAGAGTGCGACTGGGCGAGAGTGAGAGAGTGGTCGAGACAGAGAGTGAGCGAGAGAGAGAGTGGGCGAGAGTGAGTGGGCGAGTGAGAGTGTGGGCGAGATAGAGAGTGGGTGAGAGTGAGACTGGGCGAAAGTGAGAGAGTGGTCGAGAGAGAGAGTGGGCGAGAGAGAGAGAGTGGGCGAGAGTGAGAGAGTGGGAGAGAGAGCGCGCGGGCAATAGAGAGAGTGGGCAAGAGAGAGAGTTGTTGAGAGTGAGACTGGGCCAAAGAGAGAGTGGGTGAGAGAGAGTGGGCGAGAGTGTGCCTGGACGAGAGTAAGAGAGTGGGCGAGAGGGAGAGTGGGAGAGAGTGAGAGAGTGGGCGTGAGAGAGTGGGCGTGAGAGAGTGTGGGCGAGAGTGAGTGGGTGAGAGTGAGACTGGGCGAGAGAGAGAGAGTGTGCGAGAGAGAGAGTGGGCGATAGAGGGAGAGGGCGAGAGAGAATGGGAGAGAGTGAGAATGGGCGAGAGAGAGTGTGGTTGAAAGAGAGAGTGGGAGAGAGTAAGAGACTGGGAGATAGAGAGAGAGTGGGCGAGAGAGAGAGTAGGAGAGAGTGAGAGAGTGTGCGAGAGAGTGTGGGTGGTAGAGAGTGTTGGCCAGTGAGAGAGTGGGCGAGAGTAAGAGAGTGGGCGAGAGAGAGAGTGAGCGAGAGAGAGAGTGGGCGAGAGAGAGTGGGCAAGGGAGAGTGTGGGTGAGACAGAGAGTGGGTGAGAGTGAGACTGGGCGAGAGTGAGAGAGTGGTCGAGAGAGAGTGGGCGAGAGAGAGAGAGTGGGCGAGAGAGAGTGGGCAAGGGAGAGTGTGGGTGAGACAGAGAGTGGGTGAGAGTGAGACTGGGCGAGAGTGAGAAAGTGGTCGAGAGAGAGTGGGCGAGAGAGAGAGAGAGTGGGCGAGAGAGAGAGTGGGCGAGAGTGAGAGAGTGGGCGAGAGAGAGTGCGGGCAATAGAGAGAGTGGGCGAGAGACAGAGTGGGTGAGAGTGAGAGTGGGAGAGAGTGAGAGAGTGGGCGAGAGAGAGTGGGCGAGAGTGTGACTGGGAGATTGTGAGAAAGTGGGAGAGAGAGAGTGGGCTAGAGAGAGTGGGAGAGAGTGCGAGAATGGGCGAGAGAGAGAGTGTGGGCGAGAGAGAGAGAGTGGGAGAGAGTGAGAGAGTGGTCGAGACAGAGTGTGGGCGAGACAGAGAGTGGGCGAGAGTGAGACTGGACGATAGTGAGAGAGTGGTCAAGACAGAGAGTGAACGAGAGAGAGAGTGGGCGAGAGAGAGTGGGCAAGGGAGAGTGTGGGTGAGACAGAGAGTGGGTGAGAGTGAGACTGGGCGAGTGTGAGAGAGTGGTCGAGAGAGAGTGGGCAAGAGAGAGAGAGTGGGCGAGAGAGAGAGAGTGGGCGAGAGTGAGAGAGTGGGCGAGAGAGAGCGCGGGCAATAGAGAGAGTGGGCGAGAGACAGAGTGGGTGAGAGTGAGAGTGGGAGAGAGTGAGAGAGTGGGCGAGAGAGAGTGGGCGAGAGTGTGACTGGGAGAGAGAGAGAGATTGGGAGAGAGAGAGTGGGCTAGAGAGAGAGTGGGAGAGAGTGACAGAATGGGCTAGAGAGAGAGAGTGTGGGCGAGAGAGAGAGTGAACGAGAGAGAGTGGGAGAGTGTGAGAGTGGGCGAGAGAGAGTGTTGGCCAGAGAGAGAGTGGGCAAGAGTGAGAGAGTGGTGGAGAGAGAGAGTGGGAGAGAGTGAGAGAGTGGGCGAGAGAGAGAGTGGGCGAGACAGAGTGAGAGAGTGGTCGAGACAAAGTGTGGGCGAGACAGAGAGTGGGCGAGAGTGAGACTGGACGATAGTGAGAGAGTGGTCAAGACAGAGAGTGAACGAGAGAGAGAGTGGGCGAGAGAGAGTGGGCAAGGGAGAGTGTGGGTGAGACAGAGAGTGGGTGAGAGTGAGACTGGGCGAGTGTGAGAGAGTGGTCGAGAGAGAGTGGGCGAGAGAGAGAGAGTGGGCGAGAGTGAGAGAGTGGGCGAGAGAGAGTGCGGGCAATAGAGAGAGTGGGCGAGAGACAGAGTGGGTGAGAGTGAGAGTGGGAGAGAGTGAGAGAGTGGGCGAGAGAGAGTGGGCGAGAGTGTGACTGGGAGAGAGTGAGAGATTGGGAGAGAGAGAGTGGGCTAGAGAGAGAGTGGGAGAGAGTGACAGAATGGGCGAGAGAGAGAGAGTGTGGGCGAGAGAGAGAGTGAACGAGAGAGTGTGGGAGAGTGTGAGAGTGGGCGAGAGAGAGTGTTGGCCAGAGAGAGAGTGGGCAAGAGTGAGAGAGTGGTGGAGAGAGAGAGTGGGAGAGAGTGAGAGAGTGGGCGAGAGAGAGAGTGGGCGAGACAGAGTGAGAGAGTGGTCGAGACAAAGTGTGGGCGAGACAGAGAGTGGGCGAGAGTGCGACTGGGCGAGAGTGAGAGAGTGGTCGAGACAGAGAGTGAGCGAGAGAGAGAGTGGGCGAGAGTGAGTGGGCGAGTGAGAGTGTGGGCGAGATAGAGAGTGGGTGAGAGTGAGACTGGGCGAAAGTGAGAGAGTGGTCGAGAGAGAGAGTGGGCGAGAGAGAGAGAGTGGGCGAGAGTGAGAGAGTGGGAGAGAGAGCGCGCGGGCAATAGAGAGAGTGGGCAAGAGAGAGAGTTGTTGAGAGTGAGACTGGGCCAAAGAGAGAGTGGGTGAGAGAGAGTGGGCGAGAGTGTGCCTGGACGAGAGTAAGATAGTGGGCGAGAGGGAGAGTGGGAGAGAGTGAGAGAGTGGGCGTGAGAGAGTGGGCGTGAGAGAGTGTGGGCGAGAGTGAGTGGGTGAGAGTGAGACTGGGCGAGAGAGAGAGAGTGTGCGAGAGAGAGAGTGGGCGATAGAGGGAGAGGGCGAGAGAGAATGGGAGAGAGTGAGAATGGGCGAGAGAGAGTGTGGTTGAAAGAGAGAGTGGGAGAGAGTAAGAGACTGGGAGATAGAGAGAGAGTGGGCGAGAGAGAGAGTAGGAGAGAGTGAGAGAGTGTGCGAGAGAGTGTGGGTGGTAGAGAGTGTTGGCCAGTGAGAGAGTGGGCGAGAGTAAGAGAGTGGGCGAGAGAGAGAGTGAGCGAGAGAGAGAGTGGGCGAGAGAGAGTGGGCAAGGGAGAGTGTGGGTGAGACAGAGAGTGGGTGAGAGTGAGACTGGGCGAGAGTGAGAGAGTGGTCGAGAGAGAGTGGGCGAGAGAGAGAGAGTGGGCGAGAGAGAGTGGGCAAGGGAGAGTGTGGGTGAGACAGAGAGTGGGTGAGAGTGAGACTGGGCGAGAGTGAGAAAGTGGTCGAGAGAGAGTGGGTGAGAGAGAGAGAGTGGGCGAGAGAGAGAGTGGGCGAGAGTGAGAGAGTGGGCGAGAGAGAGCGCGGGCAATAGAGAGAGTGGGCGAGAGACAGAGTGGGTGAGAGTGAGAGTGGGAGAGAGTGAGAGAGTGGGCGAGAGAGAGTGGGCGAGAGTGTGACTGGGAGATTGTGAGAAAGTGGGAGAGAGAGAGTGGGCGAGAGAGAGTGGGAGAGAGTGCGAGAATGGGCGAGAGAGAGAGTGTGGGCGAGAGAGAGAGAGTGGGAGAGAGTGAGAGAGTGGTCGAGACAGAGTGTGGGCGAGACAGAGAGAGGGCGAGAGTGAGACTGGGCGAGAGTGAGAGAGTGGTCGAGACAGAGAGTGAGCGAGAGAGAGATTGGGCGAGAGAGAGTGCGCAAGGGAGTGTGTGGCGTGGGCGAGACAGAGAGTGGGTGAGAGTGAGACTGGGCGAGAGTGAGACTGGGCGAGAGTGAGAGAGTGGTCGAGACAGAGAGTAAGCGAGAGAGAGATTGGGCGAGAGAGAGTGGGCAAAGGAGAGTGTGGTGTGGGCGAGACAGAGAGTGGGCGAGAGAGAGAGAGTGGGCGAGAGAGAGTGAGTGGGCGAGAGTGACAGAGTGGGCGAGAGAGAGCGCGGGCAATAGAGAGAGTGGGCGAGAGAGAGAGCGGGTGAGAGTGAGACTGGGCCAAAGAGAGCGTGGGTGAGAGTGAGACTGGGCCAAAGAGAGAGTGGGTGAGAGAGAGTGGGCGAGAGTGTGACTGGGCGAGAGTGAGAGAGTGGGCGAGAGAGAGTGGGCGAGAGAGAGTGAGAGAGTGGTCGAGACAGAGTGTGGGCGAGACAGAGAGTGGGCGAGAGTGAGACTGGGCGAGAGTGAGCGAGTGGTCGAGACAGAGATGAGCCAGAGAGAGAGTGGGCGAGCGAGAGTGGGCAAGGGAGAGTGTGGGCGAGACAGAGGGTGGGTGAGACTGTGACTGGGCGAGAGTGAGAGAGTGGCCGAGTGAGAGTGGGCGAGAGAGAGCGAGTGGGCGAGAGAGAGTGGGCGAGAGTGAGAGAGTGGGCGAGAGAGAGCGCGGGCAATAGAGAGAGTGGGAGAGAGTGAGAGAGTGAGCGAGAGAGAGAGTGAGCGAGAGAGAGTGAGAGAGTGGTCGGGACAGAGTGTGGGCAAGACAGAGAGTGGGCGAGAGTGAGACTGGGCGAGAGTGAGAGAGTGGTCGAGAGAGAGAGTGGGGGAGAGAGAGAGAGTGGGCGAGAGAGAGCGCGGGCAATAGAGAGAGTGGGCGAGAGAGAGAGTGGGTGAGAGTGAGACTGGGCCAAAGAGAGAGTGGGTGAGAGAGAGTGGGCGAGAGTGAGACTGGACGAGAGTAAGAGAGTGGGCGAGAGGGCGAGTGGGAGAGAGTGAGAGAGTGGGCGAGAGACAGAGGGCGAGAGAGAGAGTGGGAGAGAGTGAGAGAGTGGGAGAGAGAGAGAGTGGGCTCGAGACAGAGTGGGAGAGAGTGAGAGAATGGGCAAGAGAGAGAGTGGGCGTGAGAGAGTGTGCGCGAGAGTGAGTGGGTGAGAGGGAGACTGGGCGAGAGAGAGAGTGGGCGAGAGAGAGAGTGGGCGATAGAGAGAGGGCGAGAGAGAATGGGAGAGAGTGAGAATGGGCGAGAGAGAGTGTGGTTGAAAGAGAGAGTGTGAGAAAGTGAGAGACTGGGAGAGAGAGAGAGTGGGCGAGAGAGAGTAGGAGAGAGTGAGAGAGTGTGCGATAGAGTGTGGGTGATAGAGAGTGTTGGCCAGAGAGAGAGTGGGCGAGAGTGAGCGAGTGGGCGAGAGAGAGTGGGCGAGAGAGAGAGAGAGAGAGAGAGTGGGAGAGAGAGAGACTGGGCGAGAGAGAGCGCGGGCAATCGAGAGAGTGGGCGAGAGAGAGTGGGTGAGAGTGAGACTGGGCCAAAGAGAGAGTGGGTGAGAGAGAGTGGGCGTGAGTGTGACTGGGCGAGAGCGAGAGAGTGGGCGAGAGAGAGAGTGGGAGAGAGTGATAGAGTGAGCGAGAGAGTGGGCGAGAGAGAGTGAGAGAGTGGTCGAGACAGTGTGTGGGCGAGACAGAGAGTGGGCGAGAGTGAGACTGGGCGAGAGTGAGAGAGTGGTCGAGACAGAGAGTGAGCGAGAGAGAGAGTGGGCGAGAGAGTTTGGGCAAGGGAGAGTGTGGGTGAGACAGAGAGTGGGTGAGATTGAGACTGGGCGAGAGAGAGAGAGTGGGCGAGAGATAGAGAGTGGGCGAGAGTGAGAGAGTGGGCGAGAGAGAGCGCGGGCAATAGAGAGAGTGGGCGAGAGAGAGAGTGGGTGAGAGTGAGACTGGGCCAAAGAGAGAGTGGGTGAGAGAGAGTGGGCGAGAGTGTGACTGGGCGAGAATGAGAGAGTGGGCGAGAGAGAGAGTGGGAGAGAGTGAGAGAGTGTGCGAGAGAGTGTGGGAGATAGATAGTGTTTGCCAGAGTGAGAGTGGGCGAGAGTGCGACTGGGCGAGAGTGAGAGAGTGGTCGAGACTGAGAGTGAGCGAGAGAGTGAGTGGGCGAGAGAGAGTGGGCGAGAGAGAGTGTGGGCGAGACAGAGAGTGGGTGAGAGTGAGACTGGGCGAGAGAGAGAGAGTGGTCGAGAGAGAGCGCGGGCAATAGAGAGAGTGGGCGAGAGAGAGAGTGGGTGAGAGTGAGACTGGACCAAAGAGAGAGTGGGTGAGAGAGAGTGGGCGAGAGTGTGACTGGGCGAGAGTGAGAGAGTGGGCGAGAGAGAGAGTGGGAGAGAGTGAGAGAGTGTGCGAGAGAGTGTGGGTGATAGAAAGTGTTTGCCTGAGTGAGAGTGGGCGAGAGAGAGAGAGTGGGCGAGAGAGAGAGTGGGAGAGACTGAGAGAGTGAGCGAGAGAGAGAGTGAGCGAGAGAGAGTGAGAGAATGGTCGGGACAGAGTGTGGGCAAGGCAGAGAGTGGCCGAGAGTGAGACTGGGCGAGAGTGAGAGAGTGGTCGAGATAGAGAGTGGGGGAGAGAGAGCGCGGGCAATAGAGAGAGTGGGCGAGAGAGAGAGTGGGCGATAGAGATAGAGGGCGAGAGAGATTGGGAGAGAGTGAGAATGGGCGAGAGAGAGTGTGGTTGAAAGAGAGTGGGAGAGAGTGAGAGACTGGGAGAGAGAGAGAGAGTGGGTGAGAGAGAGAGTAGGAGAGAGTGAGAGATTGTGCGAGAGAGTGTGGGTGATAGAGAGTGTTTGCCGGAGAGAGAGTGGGCGAGAGAGAGCGCGGGCAATAGAGAGAGTGGGCGAGAGAGAGAGTGGGTGAGAGTGAGACTGTGCCAAAGTTAGAGTGGGTGAGAGAGAGTGGGCGAGAGTGTGACTGGGCGAGAGCGAGAGAGTGGGCGAGAGAGAGTGAGAGAGAGTTCGAGACAGAGTGTGGGCGAGACAGAGAGTGGGCGAGAGTGAGACTGGGCGAGAGTGAGAGAGTGATCGAGACATAGAGTGAGCAAGAGAGAGAGTGGGCGAGAGAGATTGGGCAAGGGAGAGTGTGGGTGAGACAGAGAGTGGGTGAGAGTGAGACTGGGCGAGAGGGAGAGAGTGGTCGAGAGAGTGGGCGAGAGAGAAAGAGTGGGCGAGAGAGAGAGAGTGGGTGAGAGTGAGAGAGTGTGCGAGAGAGTGTGGGTGATAGATAGTGTTTGCCAGAGTGAGAGTGGGCGAGAGAGAGAGAGTGGGCGAGAGAGAGTGTGGGCGAGAGAGAGAGTATGAGAGAGTGAGAGAGTGAGCGAGTGAGAGAGTGGGCGAGAGTGAGACTGGGCGAGAGTGAGAGAGTGGTCGAGAAAGAGTTTGGGCGAGAGAGAGAGAGTGGCCGAGAGAGAGCGCGGGCAATACAGAGAGTGGGCGAGAGAGAGAGTGGGTGAGAGTGAGACTGGGCCAAAGAGAGAGTGGGTGAGAGAGAGTGGGCGAGAGTGTGACTGGACGAGAGTAAGAGAGTGGGCGAGAGGGAGAGTGGGAGAGAGTGAGAGAGTGGGCGAGAGACAGAGGGCGAGAGAGAGAGTGGGAGAGAGTGAGAGAGTGGGAGAGAGAGAGAGTGGGCTCGAGAGAGAGTGCGAGAGAGTGAGAGAATGAACGAGAGAGAGAGTGTTCGAGACAGAGTGTGGGCGAGACAGAGAGTGGGCGAGAGTGAGACTGGGCGAGAGTGAGAGAGTGGTCGAGACAGAGAGTGAGCCAGAGAGAGAGTGGGCGAGCGAGAGTGGGCAAGGGAGAGCGAGTGGGCGAGAGAGAGTGGGCGAGAGTGAGAGAGTGGGCGAGAGAGAGCGCGGGCAATAGAGAGAGTGGGCGAGAGAGAGAGTGGGTGAGAGTGAGACTGGGCCAAAGAGAGAGTGGGTGAGAGTGAGACTGGGCGAGAGAGAGAGAGGGTGGGAGAGAGAGAGTGTGGGTGAGAGTGAGTGTAGGAGAGAGTGAGAGAGTGTGCGAGAGAGTGTGGGTGATCGAGCGTGTTGGCCAGAGAGAGAGTGGGCGAGAGTGATAGAGTGGGCGAGAGGGAGCGCGGACAATAGAGCGAATGGGCGATTGAGAGAGTGGGTGAAAGTGAGACTGGGCCAAAGGGAGAGTGGGTGAGAGAGAGTGGGCGAGAGTGTGACTGGGCGAGAGTGAGAGAGTGGGCGAGAGAGAGAGTGGGAGAGAGTGAGAGTGTGGGCGAGAGAGAGTGGGCGAGAGAGAGTGGGAGAGAGTGAGAGAGTGGGAGAGATTGAGAGAATGGTCGAGAGAGAGAGTGGGCGTGAGAGATTGTGGGCGAGAGTGAGTGGGTGAGAGTGAGACTGGGCGAGAGAGAGAGTGGGCGAGAGAGAGAGTGGGAGAGAGTGAGAGAGTGAGAGAGTGGGAGAGAGAGTGTGGGCTAGAGAGAGAGAATGGGACAGAGTGAGATAATGGGAGAGAGAGTGAGTGGGCGTCAGAGAGTGTGGGCGAGAGTGAGTGGGTGAGAGTGAGACTGGGCGAGAGGGAGAGTGGGCGAGAGAGAGTGAGAGAGTGGTCGAGACAGAGTGTGGGCGAGACAGAGAGTGGGCGAGAGTGAGACTGGGCGAGAGTGAGAGAGTGGGAGAGAGAGAGAGTGAGCGAGAGAGAGATTGGGCGAGAGAGAGTGGGCAAGGGAGAGTGTGGGCGAGACAGAGAGTGGGTGAGAGTGAGACTGGGCCAAAGAGAGAGTGGGTGAGAGTGAGACTGGGCGAGAGAGAGAGAGTGTGATCGAGAGAGAGTGTGGGTGAGAGATAGAGTCGGAGAGAGTGAGAGAGTGGGCGAGAGAGAGAGTGAGCGAGAGAGAGAGTAGGAGAGAGTGAGAGAGTGTGCGAGAGTGAGAGAGTGGGCGAGAGAGAGAGTGGCCGAGAGAGAGAGTGGGAGAGAGTGAGAGAGTGCGAGAGAGAGAGAGAGTGGTCCAGAGAGAGTGAGAGAGTGGTCGAGACAGAGTGTGGGCGAGACAGAGAGTGGGCGAGATTGAGACTGGGCGAGAGTGAGAGAGTGGTCGAGACAGAGAGTGGGCGAGAGAGAGAGTGGGCGAGAGAGAGTGGGCAAGGGAGAGTGTGGGCGAGACAGAGAGTGGGTGAGAGAGAGAGAGTGGGCGAGAGTGAGAGAGTGGGCGAGAGAGTGGGCGAGAGAGAGAGAATGGGCGAGAGACAGAGTGGGCGAGAGAGAGAGTGGGCGAGAGAGAGAGATTGGGCGAGAGTGAGAGAGTGGGCGAGAGGGAGCGCGGGCAATAGAGCGAATGGGCGATTGAGAGAGTGGGTGAAAGTGAGACTGGGCCAAACGGAGAGTGGGTGAGAGAGAGTGGGCGAGAGTGTGACTGAGCGAGAGTGAGAGAGTGGGCGAGAGAGAGAGTTTGAGAGAGTGAGAGAGTGAGAGAGTGGGAGAGAGAGTGTGGGCTAGAGAGAGAGAATGGGACAGAGTGAGAGAATGGGAGAGAGAGAGTGGGCGTGAGAGTGTGTGGGCGAGAGTGAGTGGGTGAGAGTGAGACTGGGCGAGAGAGAGAGAGTGGGCGAGAGAGAGAGTGGGCGAGAGGGAGAGTGGGCGAGAGAGAGTGAGAGAGTGGTCGAGACAGAGTGTGGGCGAGACAGAGAGTGGGCGGGAGTGAGACTGCGCGAGAGTGAGAGAGTGGGAGAGAGAGAGAGTGAGCGAGAGAGAGATTGGGCGAGAGAGAGTGGGCAAGGGAGAGTGTGGGCGAGACAGAGAGTGGGTGAGAGTGAGACTGGGCGAGAGTGAGAGATTGGGCGAGAGAGAGTGGGTGAGAGAGAGAGAGTGGGCGAGAGAGAGAGAGTGGGCGAGAGTGAGAGAGTGGGCGAGAGAGAGCGCGGGCAATAGAGAGAGTGGGCGAGAGAGAGAGTGGGTGAGAGTGAGACTGGGCCAAAGAGAGAGTGGGTGAGAGTGAGACTGGGCGAGAGAGAGAGAGTGTGGGCGAGAGAGAGTGTGGGTGAGAGATAGAGTGGGAGAGAGTGAGAGAGTGGGCGAGAGAGAGAGTGAGCGAGAGAGAGAGTAGGAGAGAGTGAGAGAGTGTGCGAGAGAGTGTGGGTGATAGAGAGTGTTGGCCAGAGAGAGAGTGGGCGAGAGTGAGAGAGTGGGCGAGAGAGAGAGAGGGCAGGAGAGAGTGTGGGCGAGAGAGAGTGTGGGCGAGAGAGAGTGTGGGCGAGACAGAGAGTGAGTGAGAGTGAGACTGGGCCAAAGAGATTGTGGGTGAGAGAGAGTGGGTGAGAGTGTGACTGGGCGAGAGTGTGACTGGGCGAGAGAGAGAGTGGGAGAGAGTGAGAGAGTGGGCGCAAGAGAGTGGGTGAAAGAGAGAATGGGCGAGAGAGAGAGTGGGCGAGTGAGAATGCGGGTGAGAGAGAGTGGGTGAGTGTGAGACCGGGCGAGAGTGAGAGACTGGGCAAGAGGGAGAGTGGGAGAGAGTGAGAGAGTGGGCGAGAGAGAGAGTGGGCGAGAGAGAGAGAATGTCCGAGAGAGGGTGTGGGCGAGAGAGAGAGTGTGGGCGAGAGATTGGGCGAGAGTGAGAGAATGGGCGAGAGAGAGAGTGGGTGTGAGAGAGTGGGTGAGAGTGAGAGTGAGTGAGAGAGAGTGAGCGAGAGAGAGAGTGGGAGGGAGTAAGAGAGTGGGCGAGTGAGAGAGAGTGGGCGAGAGAGAGAGTGGGCGAGAGAGAGTGTGGGCGAGAGAGAGTGGGTGAGAGTGAGAGTGAGTGAGAGAGAGAGTGAGCGAGAGAGAGAGTGGGAGGGAGTAAGAGAGTGGGCGAGTGAGAGAGAGTGGGCGAGAGAGAGAGTGGGCGAGAGAGAGAGAATGTGCGAGAGATGGTGTGGGCGAGAGAGAGTGTGGGCGAGAGAGAGTGGGCGACAGTGAGAGAATGGGCGAGAGAGAGAGTGGTTGGGAGAGAGAGTGGGTGAGAGAGAGAGTGAGCGAGAGAGAGTGGGAGAGATTGAGAGACTGGGCGAGAGAGAGAGTTGGAGAGAGTGAGAGAGTGGGCGCGAGAGAGAGTGTATGGGAGAGAGAGTGGGTGAGAGAGAGAGTGAGCGAGAGAGAGAGTGGGAGAGTGTGATAGAGTGGGCGAGAGAGAGAGAGTGGGCGAGAGAGTGTGTGGGCGAGATAGAGTTTGGGCGAGACAGAGAGTGGTTGAGAGTGGCACTGGGCCAAAGAGAGAGTGGGCGAGAGAGAGTGTACGCGAGAGAGAGTGTGGGCGAGAGTAAGTGAGGGGGCAGATGGAGATAGTTGGCGAGAGAGAGTGTGGGCGAAAGAGAGGTTGGGCGAGAGAGAGTGTGTGCGAGAGAGAAAGAGTTGCGAGAGAGAGTGGGTGAGGGAAAGTGGGTGAGAGAGATGGTGGGTGAGAGAGAGAGAGTGGGCGAGAGAGAGAGGGGACAAATGATGGAGAGAGGGGGAGAGAGGGGGTGAGAGGGGTCGAGAGAGGGAGAGAGAGGGGACGATTGGGGAGAGAGAGGGGGCGAGAGAGGCTGAAGGGGGAGAGAGTGGGTAGAGAGAGGGAGAGAGAGAGGAGACGAGGGGGGAGAGAGAGGGTACAATGGGAGGGGAGAGAGGGGACGAGAGAAGGAGAGAGAGTTGACGATGGGGGAGAGACAGGGGACGATGTAGGAGAGAGAGGGGAGTGAGAGGGAGAGTGAGGGGACGATGGGGGAGAGAAAGGGGATGATGAGGGAGAGAGACGGGACAATGGGGAGAGGAGGGGAGAATGAGAGAGTGAGTGGGAGAGAGAGGGAGAGATAGAGGGGACGAATGAGGGAGAGAGGGGACAGCGAGGGAGAGAGAGGAGACGATGGTGGAGAGAGAGGGGACGAGAGAGGGAGAGAGAGGGAACGAGAGAGGGAGAGAGAGGGGACGATGGGGAGAGACAGGGGATGAGAGAGGGGACGATGGGGTATAGAGAGGACGATGGGGGAGACAGAGGGGACGAATGAGGGATTGAATGGGGAAGAGAGAAAGAGAGAGGAAGATGTGGGGAGAGAGAGGGGACGAGAGAGGGAGACAGAGGGGAGGATGGGGGAGAGAGAAGGGATTTTTTGGGGAGAGAGGGGGGACGATGGGGGGGAGGGGGAGAGAGAGGGTGAGAGAGGGGACGATGGGGGAGAGAAAGGAGACGAGAGAGGGAGAGAGAGGGGACGATGGGGGAGATAGAGGGGACGAATGATGGATTGAGTTGGGAATAGAGAGGGAGAGAGAAGATGATGTGTGGAGAGAGAGGGTACGGAGAGAGAGAGACAGAAGGGAGGAAGGGGGAGAGAGAAGGGATGATGGGGGAGAGAGAGGGGACGATGGGGGAGAGGGGGCGAGAGGGTGAGAGAGGGTCGATGGGGGGGTGAGAGAGGGGACGAGAGGGAGAGAGAGGGGACGATGGCGTGAGAGAGGGAGAGAGGGGGAGAGAGAGGAGAGAGAGAGAGAGGGGACGATGGGGGAGAGAGAGAGGGGACGATGGGGGAGAGAGAGGGGATGATGGGGAGAGAGAGGGGACACGAGTGGGAGAGAGCCAGGATAAGAGAGGGAGAGAGAGAGAACAATGGGGGAGAGAGAGGGGACGAGAGTTGGGGAGACAGAAGGGACGAGAGAGGGAGAGAGAGGGAGAAAAAGAGGACGATACCGGAGATAGAGGAGACGATGGTGGCGAGAGAAATGGAGAGTGGGGGAGAGAGCGGCGATAAGAGAGGGAGAGAGAGGGGAGGAATGAGGGAGAGAGAGGGGAGAATGGGGGCAAGAGAGGGAGCGGGAGGTGGAGAGAGCGGGGATGAGAGAGGTAGAGAGAGAGGGGACGATGGGGGAGACAGAGGGGTCGAGAGAGCCAGAGAAAGTACGATGGGAGAGAAAGAGGGGAGGATGGGGGAGAGAGAAGGGACGATGGGGGAGAGAGAGGAGACGATGGGGGAGAGAGAGGGGACCAGAGAGGGTGAGAGAGGGGACGATGCGGAGAGACAGGGGACGAGAGAGGGAGAGAGGGGACGATGGGGGGAGAGAGAGGGAGAGAGTGGGAGAGAGAGGAGAGAGAGAGGGGGGACGACAGTGGGAGAGAGCCAGGATAAGAGAGGGAGAGACAGAGAATGATGGGGGAGAGAGGGGGGACGAGAGTGGGGGAGAGAGAGAAGGGGCGAGAGAGGGAGAGAGAGTAACTGAAAGAGGACGATATCGGGAGAGGGAGGAGACGGTGTTGGCGAGAGAATGGGAGAGTGGGGGAGAGAGCGGGGATAAGAGAGGGAGAGAGAGGGGACGAATGAGGGAGAGAGAGGGGAGAATGGGGGCAAGAGAGAGAGAGGGAGGTGGAGAGAGTGGGGATGAGAGAGGTAGAGAGAGAGGGGACGATGGGGGAGACAGAGGGGACGATGGGGGAGAGAGAGGGGACGATAGAGGGAAAGAGAGGGGAAGAGAGAGGGAGAGAAGGGATGAGAGGAGGAGAGAGAGGGGACAAGAGAGAGAGTAGAGAGTGAGGGGGTGAGAGAGATGGGGAGAGAGAGACGGTGGGAGAGAGAGGGTGGGGGATGAGAGACAGTTGGCGAGATAGGGAATGGGGGGAAGAGAGTGGAGGTGAGAGAGTGAGGGAGTGAGAGAAAGGGGGGAGAGAGAGAGAGGGGTGAGAGAGAGAGGGTAGAGCGTGAGGGGTGAGAGAGATGGGGAGGGAGAGATAGTGGGAGAGATAGAGTGGGGGTGAGAGAGAGTGGGCAAGAGAGAGAGTGCTGGTGAGAGAGATTGGGCGAGAGAGAGTGGGGGTGAGAGAGAGTGGGCAAGAGAGAGAGTGCTGGTGAGAGAGATTGGGCGAGAGAGAGAGTGGAGTTGAGAGAGTGGGCGAGATAGGGAATGGGGGCAAGAGAGTGGAGGTGAGCGGGTGAGGGGGTGAGAGAAAGAGTGGGAGAGAGAGAGGGGTGAGAGAGAGGGTAGAGAGTGAGGGTTGAGAGAGATATGGGGAGAGAGAGAGAGGGGAGAGAGAGTGGGGGTGCGAGAGAAAGAGGGAGCGGGAGAGAGGGAACGAGAGGGGGACAGAGGGGATGAGAGCAGGAGAGAAAGTGGACGCGAGGGGGGACGAGAGAGGGGACGAGAGAAGGGATGATAGAGAGAGAGAGGATGGGGAGAGAGAGGGGAGGAGAGGGGATATGAGGCGGGAAGGGAGAGGGGACAATGATGGGGAGAAAGGGGGAGCAAGAGAGGGGGGAGATGGCGAGAGAGAGAGGAGATGAGCAAAAGAGGGAGAGAATGACTGAGGAAGAGCAAGAGAGAGATAGAGCAAGAGCGAGAGAGCGCGAGTGAGGGGGATAAGCGAGAGAGATGGGAATAAGCGACAGAGGGTGCAAGTGAGAACAAAGGGCTGGAGAGAGTGAGGGTGGTGCAGGTGAGAGTGAGAGAGTGTGGGCGAGAGTGAGAAAGGGGGCGAGAGGGAGTTTGGGCGAGAGTGACTGAGGGGGCAAAGGGAGAGTGTGGGTGAGAGTGAGAGAGTGGGCGATAGAGAGAGTGGGCGAGAGTGAGAGAGTGGGCGAGAGAGAGTGCACGTGAGAGAGAGTGTACGTGAGAGAGAGTGTGGGTGATAGTGAGAGGGGGCAGAGGGAGATAGTGGAAGAGAGTGAGAGAATGGGCAAGGGAGAGTTTGCGAGAGAGAGTGGGCAAGAGAGAGAGTGGGCAAGAGAGAGTGTGGGTGAGAGAGAGAGTGGGCAAGAAAGATAGTGGGCGAGGGGGAGTGGAGGGGAGAGAGAGTGGGCAAGAGAGAGAGTGGGTTCGAGAGAGAATGAGCGAGAGAGAGAAAGCGGGCGAGAGAGAAAGCGGGCGAGAGAGAGAGTGGGCGAGAGAGATAGTGGGCGAGGGAGAGTGGGCGGGAGAGAGAGTGGGCAAGAGAGAAATAGTGGGTGAGAGAGAGCGCGGGCGAGAGATAGTGTGGGCAAGAGAGAGTGTGGACGAGAGAGAGAGTGGGCGAGAGAGAGAGAGAGTGGGCGAGAGAGAGTGGGTGTGAGAGAGTGGGCAAGAGAGAGAGAGTGGGCGAGAGAGACTGGGCGAGAGAGAGTGTGGGTGAGAAAGAGTGGGCGAGAGAGAGTGTGGGTGAGAAAAAGTGGGTGAGAGAGAGTGGCCGAGAGAGAGAGTGAGAGAGAGATGGGTGAGAGAGGGGTGAGAGAGACAGTGTGAGATAGTGAGGGTGTGTGAGGGAGGGAGTGTGAGAGAGAGAGAGGAAGTGAGAGAGAGAGACTGAGAAAGAGGGAGTGAGAGTGAGAGAGTGTGAGAGAGAGGGAGTAAGAGAGAGGGGGTGAGAGAGAGGGGCGAGAGAGAGAGGTGTTGAGAGAGGGAGTTTGAGAGAGAGAGTGGGTGAGAGAGACAGTGGGCAAGAGAGGGAGGGGCTGAGGAAGAGAGGGGGTGAGGAAGAGAAGGGGTGAGAGAGAGAGGTGTGAGAGGGAGAAGGGCTGAGAAAGGGGTAAGAGAGGGGGTGAGAGAGACGGATGCGGGTGGGAGAGAGAGGGAGTGACAGAGAGATGAGTGAGAGAGAGAGGGGCTGTGAGAGAGTAAGTGCGTGAGAGGGAGAGCGTGTGTGAGAGATCGTGGGAGATAGAGAGGCGGAGAGAGAGATGGGAGAGAGTGCGGGGGTGAGAAAACGGGGCAGAGAGAGTGAGAGGAAGAGCGAGTGAGGGGTGATTAGATTAGATTACTTACAGTGTGGAAACAGGCCCTTCGGCCCAACAAGTCCACACCGCCCCGCCGAAGCGCAACCCACCCATACCCCTACATCTACCCCTTACCTAACACTACGGGCAATTTAGCATGGCCAATTCACCTGACCTGCACATCTTTGTGACTGTGGGAGGAAACCGGAGCACCCGGAGGAAACCCACGCAGACACGGGGAGAATGTGCAAACTCCACACAGTCAGTTGCCTGAGGCGGAAATTGAACCTGGGTCAGCTGGCGCTGTGAGGCAGCAGTGCTAACCACTGTGCCACCATGCTGCCCCTGGGTGAGAAATGAGTAGGTGAGGAAGGGAGGGGTTTGAGAGAGAGATAGAGGCTGACAGAGTGAGAGCGTGAATGAGAGGTGAGAGAGGGGTGAGAGAGAGGCGAGAGAGAGAGAGATACGGTGAGAGAAAGAGGAGGGTGAGAGAGAGAGAGGAGGGTGAGAGAGAATGTACGAGACAGAGAGTGGACGAGAGAGAGTGTGCAGAGAGATTGTGGGCGAGAGAGAGAATGGCCGAGCAAGAGACTGGGGTGAGAGAGAGAGAGTGGGTGAGAGAGAGAGTGGGCGAGAGAGAGTGGGCGAGAGAGAGAAGTGAGAGAGAGAGGGTGGAGAGAGAGGGGGGAGAGAGAGAGGGGGGAGAGAGAGGGGTGAGAGAGACGGGGTGAGATAGTGAGGGAGTGAGAGAGAGAGGGTGTGAGAGTGAGAGGGTGTGAGAAAGAGAGGGATTGAGAGAGAGAGTGGGCGAGAGAGAGAGTGTGTGAGAGAGAGTGGGCGAGGGACAGTGGGCGAGAGAGAGATTGGGCGAGAGAGAGAGTGGGCAAAAGAGAGACTGGGCGAAAGCGAGGGTGGGTGAGAGCGCGAGTGGGTGAAAGAGAAGAGTGGGCGAGAGAGAGAGTGTGGGAGAGAGAGAGGACGAGAGAGAATGGGAGAGAGAGAGAGTGGGCGACAGAGAGAGGTGAGAGAGAGGGTGAGAGAGCGCGAGAGGGGTGTGTGTGAGAGAGAGGCGGGAGAGAGATGGGTGTGAGAGGGGTGAGAGAGACAGGGTGAGATAGTGAGGCTGTGAGAGGGTAGGGGTGTGAGAGAGAGACAGGGCATGAGAGAGAGGGAGTGAGATTGAGAGGGTGTGAGAGTGAGAGGGAGTGAGAGAGAGTGGCTGAGAGAGAGAATGGGCGAGAGACAGACTGGGCGATAGAGAGGGTGGGTGAGAGAGAGAGTGGGTGAGAGAGAGTGGGCGAGAGAGAGAGTGAGAGGGGGGCAGAAGTAGAGAGTGGGCGCGAAAGAGAGTGGGCAAGAGAGAGTGGGAGAGTGTAGGGGGCGAGGGAGAGAGAACATGTCAGAGAGGGAGGTGAGAGAGAGAATGAGGGTGTGAGGGCGCGAGAGGAGTGAGAGAGATAATGTCAAGAGCGAGAAGGTGTGAGGAAGAGAAGGGGGTGAGAGAGAGGGGCTGAGAGAGGGGGTGAGAGAGAACGTTAATGGCGAGAGAGAGGGGGGTGAGAGAGAGGGATGAGAAAGAGAGAGGGGTGAGAGAGAGAGTGAGGGGAGAGCGTGAGAGGGGTGAAAGAGAGCCCAAATGGTGAGAGAGAGGGTAAGACAGGTAGTGTGTGAGAGAGGGCTGTGAGTGAGAGATGGAGTGAGTGAGAGGGGGGGAGAGTGAGAGAGTGAGGGAGAGAGGGAGGGAGGGAGAAATGGAGAGAGAGAGAGAGAGAGAGGGAAGGGGGTGAGATAGAGAAGTGAGTGAGAGAGAGAGGATGAGAGGGAGAGAGGGTGTGGGAGAGAGAAGGGGAGAGAGAGAAGGGGAGAGAGAGGCTGATGGGGTGAGAGAGTGAGGGGGTAAGAGAGAGGGGGCTGAGAGACAGGGAGAGAGATAGAGGGGGAGAGAGAGTGAAGGGGAGAGACGGGGCAAGAGAGAGGGGCGAGAGAAAGGGGGCAAGAGAGGGGGCGAGAGAGAGGGAGTGTGTGAGAGAGGAGGTGAAAGAAAGAGAGGCGTGAGAGCGAGGGGTGAGCGAGAGCATGGGGTGAGAGAGAGAGGGGTGAGAGAGAGAGGAGTGAGAGAGAGGGCGTGAGAGAGAGAGGGGTGACAGAGAGAAAGTTCGAGAGAGAGGGAGTGTGTGGGGGGGTGAAAGAGGGAGAGGGGTGAGAGAGAGAGGGGTTAGCGAGAGCATGGTGTGAGAGAGAGAGAGGTGAGAGAGGGGGCGAGAGAGAGAGAGGGTGAGAGAGAGGGGTGAGCGAGAGAGAGGGGTGACAGAGAGGGGCGTGAGAGAGAGAGGGGTGAGAGAGGGGGAGAGAGATAGCGGCGAGAGAGAGAGGTGAAAGAGAGAGGGCTGAGAGAGAGAGTGGGGGAGAGGCGGGGTGAGAGTACGGGGGGGGTGTGTGAAAAAGAGAGCGTGAGAGATAGGGCGTGTGAGAGAGAGGCGTGAGAGAGAGGGGCGATAGAGAGAGAGAGGGTGAGAGAGAGAGAGGGCTGAGGGAGTGTCATGGGAGAGAGGGATAGAGAGAGAGGGAGAGAGAGGGGTATAAGAGAGAGGGGTGAGAGACAGGGCCGTGTGAGAGAGACAGGGGTGAGACAGAGAGGACTGAGAGAGAGGGGGTGAGACAGAGGTGTGTGAGAGAGAGAGGGTGAGAGAGAGAAGGAGTGAGAGAGTGAGGGGGTGAGAGAGGGAGAGAGAGGGCTGAGAGAGAGGGAGCGTGACAGAGCGAGGGGTGAGAGAGAGCGAGGATGAGAGAGAGAGTGTGAGATATAGAGTGTGGGTGAGATAGAGTTGGCGAGACGGTTGGGCGAGAGGGATAGTGGGCAAGAGAGGGAGAGTGTGAGGAAGAGAGGGGGTGAGGAAGAGAGGGGGTGAGAGAGAGGGGAGTGAGAGGGAGAGGGGCTGAGATAGGGGTGAGAGACAGAGGGATGCGGTGGGAGAGAGAGGGGTTGACAGAGAGAGAGGGGTGAGAGAAAGAGAGGCTGTGAGAGAGTAAGGGCATGAGAGAGAGAGTAGTTGAGAAACAGTGGGGAGGGAGAGGTGGAGAAAGAGTGGGGAGAGAGTGAGGGGATGAGAGAGAGGGGCAGAGAGAGAGGGGGAAGAGAGCGCGAAGGGGAGAGAGAGTGAGGGTGTGAAAGAAAAAGGGTTGAGAGAGAGGGAGTGAGAGACAGAGAGGGAGTGAGAGAGAGAGTCGGATGAGGGAGAGAGAGGGCATGAGAGAGAGAGAGGGTTGAGAGAGAGGGGTGAGAGAGAGAGGGATGAGAGAGAGAGGGGTGAGAGAGACAGGGGTGAGAGAGAGAGGGGTGAGACAGAGGGGTGAGAGAGAGAGAAGGGTGAGGGAGAGAGAGGGCTGAGAGAGAGGGGTGAGAGAGGAAGGGGTGAAAGAGAGAGAAGGGTGAGAGAGAGAGGGCATGAGAGAGAGAAGGTTGAGAGAGAGGGGTGAGAGAGAGAGGGGTGAGGGAGAGAGAGGGGTAAGAGAGAGACAGGGGTGAGACAGAAAAGGGTGAGCGTGAGAGGGGGTGATAGAGAGCGTGTGTGAGAGAGGGGGGGGTTGAGAGAGAGATAGAGTGTGAGAGAGGGGGATAAAGAGAGAGAGGGTGAGGGAGAGAGGGGGTGAGAGAGAGAGGAGTGAGAGAGAGAGATGTGAGAACGAGAGTGCGAGAGGGGTGTGAGAGAGAGAGAATGGTGAGAAAGAGATGGGTGTGAGAGAGAAAGGGTGGTGAGAGAGAGAGGGCTGAGACAGAGAGGGTGAGAGAGATAGGGGTGAGAGAGGGGACGTGAGTGAGAGAGAGGGGTGTGGAAGAGAGAGGGGTGAGAGGGAGAGAGGGGTGAGAGAGATAGTGAGGGGTGTAAGACAGAGGGTTTGAGAAAGTGGGATGAGAGAGAGGGGAAGGGAAAGAGAGGGAGAGAGAGGGAGAGAGAGAGTAATGTAAAAAAGAGAGTGGTGAGAGTATGAGAGAGCTGAGAGAGGGGTGAGAGAGAGGGAGGAGTGTAAGAGAGAGGGGTAAAAGAGGGATGAGAGAGACCGGAGTGAGTGAGATAAGTGAGAGAGTGAGGCGGGAGAGAGAGACGGGGTGAGACAGAGGGGTCGAGAGAGAGGCAGTGTGTGAGAGAGGGCAGTGAAAGAGAGCGGGTGTGAGAGAGAGGAGTGAGAGAGAGGAGGTGAGACAGACGTGGGGGGAGAGAGGGAGAGAGAGGGTGAGACAGAGGAGTGTAAGAGAGAGGGGGGAGGGAGTATGAGAGGGCTGAGAGAGGGGTGAGAGAGAGGGAGGAGTGTAAGAGAGAGTGGGGTAAAAGAAGGATGAGAGAAACCGGAGTGAGAGAGATAAGTGAGAGAGAGAGAGGCGGGAGAGAGAGAAGGGGTGACACAGAGGTGTCGAGAGAGAGGCAGTGTGTGAGAGAGGGCAGTGTAAGAGAGAGGGTGAGAGAGAGAGAGGAGTGAGAGAGAGGAGTGAGAGAGAGAGGTGTGAGACAGAGAAGTGTGAGAGCGAGAGAGAGAGTGTGTGTGTAAGAGAGAGAGAGGTGAGAGAGAGGGTTGAGAGAGAGAGAGGTGTAAGAGAGAGAGGCTGAGAGAGAAGGGTGAGAGGGAGATAGGGGTGAGAGAGGGGGCGTGAGACAGAGAGAGGGTGACAGAGAGAGAAGGGCTGAAGAGAGGGTGAGACTGTGAGAGGGTGAGAGAGAGAGAGGAGTGAGAGACAGAGAGGGAGCAATAGAGACAGTCGGGTAAGGGAGAGAGAGGGCTGAGAGACGGGTGAACGAGAGAGGGGTGGTGAGAGAGAGAGGATGAGAGAGAGGGGAGTGAGAGAGAGGAGGTGAGACAGACATGGGGTGAGAGAGGGTGAGAGAGGGGTGAGAGAGAGAGGGATGAGAGAGAGGGAGATGAGTGAGAGAGCGTGTTGATAGAGAGGCGGTGAGAGCTAGAGAGGGAGAGAGAATGATGGGGTGAGAGAGTCAGGGGGTGAGAGACTGGGGAGTGATAGAGGGGGCAGAGAGAAAGGTGGCGAGAGAGACGGTGGCGAGATTGAGGGAGTGTGTGAGAGACGGGGTGAAAGAAAGAGGGTGAGGGAGAGGGGTGAGCGAGAGCATGGGGTGAGAGAGAGAGAGGGGTGAGAGAGAGAGGGGCGAGAGATAGAGGGGGCGAGAGAAAGGCAGCGAGAGAGACAGGGGGCGACAGAGAGGGAGTGTGTGACAGATGGGGTGAAAGAGAGTGAGGGTGTGGGAGAGCATGGGGTGCGAGAGAGGGGCGAGAGAGAGAGAGAGAGGGGTGAGAGAGAGAGAGGGGCGAGAGATAGAGGGGGCAAGAGAAAGGCGGTGAGAGAGTGAGGGGGCGAGATTGAGGGAGTGTGTGAGAGATGAGATGAAAGAAATAGAGGGTGAGGGAGAGGGGTGAGAGAGAGAGGGTAAAAACAATGACTGCAGATGCTGAAAACCAAATACAGGATTAGTGGTGCTGGAAGAGCACAGCAGTTCAGGCAGCATCCAACGAGCAGCGAAATCGACGTTTCGGGCAAAAGCCCTTCATCAGGAATAAAAGGGTCGAGAGTGAGGGAGTGTGTGAGAGAGGGGCGTGAAAGAGAGAGAGGGTGAGAAAGAGAGGTGAGAGAGAGGGGTGAGAGAGAGAGGTGTGAGAGAGAGATGGGTGTGAGAGAGAGAGGGGAGAGAGAGAGTGAGAGAGAGGGTTTTGAGAGAGGGGTGAGAGAGAGGGTGGATGAGAGAGAGTGGGACTGAGAGAGGGGTGAGAGAGATAGAGAGGTGTGAGAGAGAGGGATGCGGGTGGGAGAGAGAGGGGTTGACAGAGAGAAAGGGTGGGAGAGAGAGGAGGTGAGACAGACAGGTGGTATGAGTGGGGGGTGAGAGGGTGAGAGAGAGGGGTGAGACAGAGAGAGGGGTGAGAGAGAGAGGGGATGAGTGAGACAGGGTGTTGAGAGAGAGGTGGCGAGAGAGACAGGGGGTGAGATTGAGGGAGTGTGTGAGAGACGGGGTGAAAGAAAGAGAGGGGTGAGAGAGAGGGGTGAGAGAGAGGGGTGAGAGAGAGAGGTGTGAGAGAGAAGGGGATGAGAGAGATGGGGGTGTGAGCTGTTGAGAGAGAGCGGGTGAGTGGGTGAGAGAGAGTGGGTGAGAGAGAGCGTGGGTAAGCGTGGGAGAGAGGGTTAGGTGGTGAGAGAGAGATTGAGAGAAAGAGAGAGGGGGTGTGAGATAGTGGGGTTTGAGAGAGAGTGAGAGAGAGGGATGAGTGTGATAGTGAGTTGAGATAGAGAGAACGGGTGAGAGAGAGAGGTGTGAGGGAGAGAGGGGGTGAGAGAGAGAGAGTGTGTGTAAGAGATGGTGTTGAGAGAGAGAGAGGGGGGTGAGAGACCGAGACGAGGTGAGACAGGAGGTGAGAGAGAGGGGGTGCGAGAGAGGGTGAGAGAGGCGGGGAGAGAGAGGGGTGTGAAAGAGAGGGGAGAGGAGTGAGAGACGGTGTTGAGAGAGAGGCGGTGAGAGAGAGAGGGGGAGCGAGTAATGGGGTGAGATAGTGATGGGGGTGAGAAACGGGCAGAGTTAGAGGGGGAGAGAGAGGGGGAGAGAGAAAGGTGGCGAGAGAGACAGGGGCGACAGAGAGGGAGTGTGTGAGACACGGGGTGAAAGAGAGAGAGTGAGTGAGAGAGTGGGGTGAGAGAGAGGGGTGAGCGAGAGCATGGGGTACGAGAGAAAGGGGTGAGAGAGAGGGGAGAGCGAGAGGATGGGGTGCGAGCGAGAGAGAGAGGGGTGAGAGAGAGAGGGGTGAGAGAGAGGGAGTGTGTAAGGGGGTGAAAGAGAGAGAGGGTGAGAGAGAGGAGTGAGAGAGAGAGGAGTGATACCAAGAGAGAGAGGGGTGAGAGAGAGAGAGTTGTGAGTGAGAGAGGGTGTGAGAGAGACAGGGCTGAGAGAGAGGGTGAAAGAGAGAGGAGTGAGAGAGAGGGGTGAGAGAGAGAGGGGCGTGAGTGAGAGAGAGGAGTCTGAGAGAGGGAGGGTGTGAGAGAGAGGGGATGAGAGAGGGGTGACAGAAATAGAGAGGGGCGTAAGAGAGAGCAGTGAGAGAGTGGGATGAGAGAGAGTGGGAGGGAGAGAGACCGGTGTAAGAGAGAAAGGGGTGAGAGTATGAGAGTGCTGAGACGGGTGAAAGAGAGAGGGAGCAGTGTAAGAGAGAGACAGGTAAGAGAGGGATGAGAGAGAGAGGAGTAGAGAGCGGAGGGGAGAGAGAGGTGAGAGAGAGAGAGAGAGGGCTGAGAGAGAGAGCTGAGAGAGAGAGAGGGGGGAGAGACAGAGAGAGACGGGGTGCGAGAGAAAGGCCGCGAGAGAGGCAGTGTGTGAGAGAGGGCGGTGAGAGAGAGAGGGTGAGAGAGGGGTGAGAGAGGGAGGAGTGTAAGAGAGAGGGGGTAAGGGAGGGATGAGAGAGAGAGAGGGTAGAGAGCAGAGGGGAGAGAGAGGTGAGAGAGAGAGAGAGCTGAGAGAGAGAGGGTGTGAGAGAGAGAGAGAGACGGGGTGCGAGAGAGGGGCCGAGAGAGAGGCAGTGTGTGAGAGAGGGCGGTGAAAGAGAGAGAGAGTGAGGGGGTGAGAGAGAGAGAAGTGAGAGACAGAGAGAGAATGAGAGAGAGAGTCGCGTGAGGGAGAGAGAGGGCTGAGAGAGGGGTGAGAAAGAGAGGGGTGAAAGCGAGTGAGATAGGGTGTTGAGAGAGAGGCAGGAGAGAGAGTGTGTGGTGAGTGAGAGGAGGAGAGACAGACGGGGGTGAGAGAGAGAGAGGGGGTGGGAGAGAGAGTAGGTGAGACAGACAGGGAGTGAGACAGATGGGGTGAGACAGAGGGTGAGAGAGAGAGGGGTGAGAGAGAGGGGGATGAGTGAGAGAGGGTGTTGAGAGAGAGGCGATGAGAGAGGGGGAGAGAGAGTGAGGTGGTGAGAGAGAAATGGGCTGAGAGACGGGGGAGAGATAGAGGGGGGAGAGAGAGGTGGGAGACAGAGAGAGGGTGGTGAGCGTGAGGGGGGAGGGAGAGAGGAGCGAGAGAGAGAGAGGCGAGAGAGTGCGGGGAGAGAGAGAGGCAGAGAGAGAAACAGGGGGTTAGAGAGATGGAGTGTGTGAGACGGGGTGAAAGAGAGAGAGGGTGGCGGAGAGCGGTGAATGAGAGGGGAGAGCGAGAGCATGGGGTGAGAGAGAGAGGGATGAGAAGAGGGAGTGTGTGAGAAAGGGGATTGAAAGAGAGAGAGGGCGAGTGAGAGAGGGGTGAGAGAGACAGGGGTGAGAGAGTGAGGGGGTGAGAGAGAGGGGGTGAGAGCGAGAGAGAGTGAGGTTTGAGAGAGAGAGAGGGAGGGGTGTGTGTGAGAGAAGAGTGAGACAGAGGGGTGAGAGAGAGAGGGATGAGAGAGAGGGGCGTGAGTGAGAGAGAGGGGTGAGAGAGATAGAGAGGGGTGTAAGAGAGAGGGGTGAGAGAGTTGGATGAGAGAGAGGGGTAGAGAGAGAGGGAGAGAGAAAGTGGTGTAAGAGAGAGGCGTGAGCAAATGAGAGGGCTGAGAGAGTGGTGAGAGAGAGAGGGAGGTGAGAGAGAGTGGGTGAGAGAAATAGAGAGGGGAGTAGGAGAGAGCAGTGAGAGAGTGGGATGAGAGAGAGTGGGAGGGAGAGAGAGGGAGGAGCATAAGAGAGAGACGGGGTAAGTGAGGGATGAGAGAGAGAGGGGTAGAGAGCGGAGGGGAGAGAGAGAGAGAGGTGAGAGAGAGAGGGGTGAGAGAGAGGGGGAGAGATAGAGACGGGATGCGGGTGAGGGGGCGAGAGAGAGGCAGTGTGTGAGAGAGGGTGGTGAAAGAGTGAGAGAGGCTGAGAGACAGGGGGAGAGAGAGAGGGAGAGAGAGAGTGGGAGAGAGAGGGAGACAGAGAGAGGGTGGAGAGAGAGAGTGGCGAGAGAGAGAGGGAGGGGGCGAGAGAGTGAGGGGCAGAGAGAGAGGTGGAGAGAGAAACAGGGGGCGTGAGAGAGGGTGTGTGAGAGATGGGGTGAGAGAGAGGGTGAGGGAGAGCGGTGAGCGAGAGGGGAGAGCGAGAGCATGGGGTGAGAGAGAGAGAGGGGTGTGAGAGAGGGGGGTGAAAGGGAGAGAGGGTGAGTGAGAGAGGGGTGAGATAGAGAGGGGTGAGAGGGAGGGGGGTGTGAGAGAGAGAGGGGTGAGAGAGTGGGATGAGAGAGATGAGTAGAGAGAGGGGGGAGAGAGAAAGTGGTGTAAGAGAGAGAGGGGTGAGAGTATGAGAGGGCTGAGAGAGTGGTGAGAGAGAAATGGAGGGGTAATGGGTGAGAGAAATAGAGAGGGGAGTAAGAGAGAGGGGTGAGAGTTTGGAATGAGAGAGTGAGATGATAGAGAGGGGGAGAGAAAGAGAGCACAGTGTAAGAGAGAGGGGTGAGAATATGAGAGGGCTGAGAGAGGGGTTAGAGAGAGGGGGAGGAGTGTAAGACAGAGAGTGAGTAAGAGATGGATGAGAGAGAGAGGGGTCGAGAGCGGAGGGGAAAGAGCGTGGTGAGAGAGGGCTGAGAGAGAGAGGGGGAGAGAGAGAGGCAGTGTGTGAATGAGTGCGGTGAAAGAGAGAAAGGGGCTGAGAGACGGGGGAGAGAGAGGGGGGGAACAGAGCAAGGGTGGAGAGTGTGAGGGGAGAGAGAGAGGCGGAGTGAGAGGGGGTGTGTGAGAGAGAGGGGTGAGACAGGGGCGTGAGTGAGAGAGGGGGGGAGAGAGAAAGGGGTGAGAGAGGGGGATGAGAGAGGGGTAGGAGAGATAGAGAGAGGTGTAAGAGAGGAGGGTGAGAGAGTGGAATGAGAGAGAGGGGCAGAGAGAGTGGGGAGAGAGAAAATGGTGTAAGAGAGAGGGGTGAGAGTATGAGAGGGCTGAGAGAGGGGTGAGAGAAAAATGGAGGAGTATAAGAGAGACGGGGTAAGAGAGGAATGAGACAGACAGACAGAGAGAGATGTGTGAGAGAGAAAGAGAGAGCTGAGAGAGAGAGGGGGAAAGAGAGAGAGATGGGGTGAGAGAGCGTGGGGGCGAGAGAGAGGGGTGAGGGAGAGAAGGGTGAGAGCAAGAGAGGGTGGGAGAAAGAGTGATGAGAGAGAGAGGGGTGAGAGAGAGGGGTGAGAGTGAGGGGTGAGAGAGAGAGGGGTGAGAGCGAGAGAGAGAGAGGGTGAGAGAGAGAGGGGTGAGAGAGAGGGGGTGAGAGAGAGAGAGAGAGAAGGGTGAGTGTGAGAGAGAGAGTGTGAGAGAGAGAGGGCTGAGAGAGAGAGGGTGTGAGAGAGAGAAGAGTGAGAGACAGAGAGAGAGTGAGAGAGAGAGTCATGTGAGGGAGAGGGGAGGAGAGAGAGGGGTGAGAAAGAGACGGGTGAAAGAGAGAGAGGGGTGAGAGAGAGACGGGGTGAGAGAGAGGGTGAGAGGGACAGTTAGAGGGATGAGAGAGAGGGTTGAGAGAGAGAGAGGTGAGTGAAAAAGTGAAGTGAAACAGAGAGAACGGGTGAGAGAGAGAGGTGTGTAAGAGAGTGGGGGTGAGTGATAGAGGGTGTTGCGAGAGAGTCAAAGAGGGTCAGAGTGTGTCACAGTGTGTCTCAGTGAGTCATAGAGAGTCAGAAAGTGTCACAATGTGCCTTAGTAAGTGTCACAGTGTATCAGTGAATGTCACAGTATGTCAGAGAGTGTCACAGTGTCACAGCTTGTCCCAGAGTGTCACAGTGTCTCAGAGAGAGACAGAGTTAGTTACAGTGTCTCTCAGAGAATGTCAGAAAGTGTCACTCTTAGAAAGTGTTACAGTGTGTCACTGTCTATTAGAGAGTGTCACAGTGTATTTTAGAGAGTGTCAGAGAGAGTCAGAGAGTGCACAGTGTGTCTCTGAGAGTGTCAGAGAAAGTCAGATTGTCCCAGTATGTTAGAGAGTGTCACAGTATGTCAGCGATTATCACAGTGTGTCAGAGAGAGAGTCAGAGAATGTCACAGTGTGTCTCAGAGAGAGTCAGAGTGTGTTAGAGTGTGTCACTGTCTGTCGGAGAGTGTCACAGTTGTCTCAGATAGTGTAAGGGAGCGTCAGAGAGAGTCAGAGAGTGCCACAGTGTGTCTCTGAGAGTGTAAGAGTAAGTTAGAGAGCGGCCCAGTGTGTCAGAGAGTGTCACAGTGTGTCAGAGATTGTCGCAGCTTGTCAGAGGAGAATCAGAGAGTATCACAGTGTGTCTCAGAGAGTCAGAGAGTACCACTGTGTGTTTCAGAGAGTGTCAGAGAGTGTCATAAGGTGTCACAGTGTGTCACAGTCTAGCAGAGAATGTCACAGTGTGTCAGGGTCTATTAGAGAGTGTCACAGTATGTTTTAGAGAGTGTCAGAGAGAGTCAGAAATGCTACAGTATGTCTCAGAGAGTGTCAGACAGGGTCAGAGTGTGTCACAATGTGTCTCAGAGAGGCAGAGAGAGTCAGAAAGTGTCACAGTGTGTCTTAGAGAGTGTCAGAGTCTATCCGAGAATTTCACAGTGTGTCAGAGAGTGTCACAGTCAGACAGACCGTGTCACAGTGTGTCTCAGGAAGTGTCAGAGAGTGTCAAAGTGTGTCACAGTATGTCAGACAGTGTCACAGTGTGTCTCAGAGTGTCACAGTTTGTCCCAGAGTGTGACAGTGTCTCAGAGAGAGAGAGAGACAGAGTTGGTTACTGTGTTCCTCAAAGAGTGTCAGAAAGTATCACAGTGTCTTAGAAAGTGTTACAGTGTGGCACAATCTATCAGAGAGTGTCTCAGTGTATTTTAGAGAGTGTCAGAGAGAGTCAGAGAGTGTCACAGTGTGTCTCTGAGAATGTCATTAAAAGTCAGAGATTGTCCCAGTGTGTCAGAGATTGTCACAGTGTGCCAGAGGACAGTCAGAGAGTGTCACAGTGTGTCTCAGAGTGAGTCAGAAAGTATCTCTGTGTATCTCAGAGAGTGTCGGAGAATGACAGAGTGTCCCACTGTGTCAGAGAGTGTCACAGTGTGTCTTAGAGCGTGTCAGAAAGAGACAGAAAGTGTCACAGTGTGTCACAGTCTGTCAGAGAGTGACACAGTGTGTCGGAGAGTGTCAGAGAGAGCCAGAGAGTGTCACCGTGTGTTAGCGATGGAGAGTCAGAGAGTGTCACAACGTGTCTCCGAGTCAGAGAGTCAGAGAGTGTCACTGTGTTTCTCAGAGAGAGTCAGACAGTGGCACAGTGTGTCTCAGAGAGAGTCAGCGAGTGTCACAGTATGCCTCAGAGAGTGTCACAGTGTGTCAGAGAGAGAGTCAGAGAATGGCATAATGTGTCTCAGAGAGAGTCAGAGAGTATCACTGTGTGTCTCAGAGAGTGTCAGAGAGTGACACACTGTGACAATCTCTGACACACTGTAACACCATCTGACACTCTCTGAGACAAACTGTGAAACTTTCTGTCTCTCTCAGAACACGCTGTGACACTCTCTGATTCGCTCTGACAGTCTCTGAAATACACTGTGGCACTCTCAGACAGAATGTGACACTCTCTGACTCTCTCACAGACTCTCTGACACACTGTGACAATCTCTGACACACTGTGACACTTTCTGACACTCTCTGAGACACACTGTGACACTCTCTGTCTTTCGCGGAGACGCTGTGACGCTCTCTGTCTCTACCTCTCTGTCTATCTCTCTCTCTCTCTCTGAGACAGGTTGTGACACTGTCTGACTCGCTTTGATACTATCTGGGCCAGACTGTTACACTCTATGAGAGACTGTGACACATTGTGACACTCTCTGGCCCTCTCTGACACTCTCTGAGACACAGAGACTTTCTCTGACGCTCTCTGACACCCTGTGGCACTCTCAGACAGAATGTGACACTTTCTGACTCTCTCACAGACTCTCTGACACACTGTGACAATCTCTGATGCACTGTGACAGTTTCTGACACTCTCTGAGACACACTGTGACACTCTCTGTCTTCTGCTGAGACGCTGTGACACTCTCTGTCTATCTCTCTCTGTCTCTCTGTCTCTCTCTGTCTCTCTCTCTCTCTTTCTCTCTCTGAGACAGGTTGTGACACTGTCTGACTCGCTTTGATACTATCTGAGCCAGACTGTGAACTCTATGAGAGACTGTGACACACTGTGACACTCTCTGGCCCACTCTGACACTCTCTGAGACACACGGAGACTTTCTCTGATGCTCTCTGAAACACACAGAGATATTCTCTGACTCTCCTCTGACACACTGTGACAATCTCTGACACACTGTGATACTCTCTGACACACTGGGACACACTCTGATATTCTCTGACACTCTCTGAGACACACTGTGGCACTCTCTGAATAACACTGTGAGACTCTAACTCTCTCTGACATTCCATTTCACTCTCTGAGACACACTGTAATACTATGTGACAGGCTGTGTCATTCTCTGCGTCACACTGTGACACTCTCTGACACACTGTGACACTCTCTGATTGATTGTGACATCTTGGACATACGGTGACATTCTCTGAGACACTGTGACACTCTCTGACTCTTCCTTACACTTTCTGAGAGAAACTGAGACACTCTCTGAACACACTGCGACACTCTCTGACACACTGTGACATTTTCTGACACCCTGTGACACTCTCTAAGACACACTGTGAAACCCTCTGACACACTATGTTATCCACTGATACACTGTGACACTCTCTGAGGCACACTGTTACACTCTCTGACTCTTCCTTACACTTTCTGTGAGAAACTGTGACACTCACTGAACACAATGCGACACTCTCTGACACACTGTGACATTTTCTGATACCCTGTGACACTCTCTAAGACACACTGTGACACTCTCTGACACACTATGATATTCATTGATACACTGTGACACTCTCTGAGACACACTGTGACACACTCTAACCCTGTTTGACACTCTGAGACACACAGTGATGCTCTCTGACTCTCTCTGAGACAAACCGTGGCACTCTCTGACACACTGTGACACTCTCGGAGGAACACTGTGACACTCTCTGACTCTCGCTGAGACACATTGTGACACTGTCTGACTTTCAGTGAGATACCATACGACACTCTCTTACTCTCTCTGACTCTAAGACACATTGTGACACTCTCTGACTCTCTCTCTCTTTGATATACTGTGACATTCTCTGAGACACACTGTGACAATCGCTGACTCTCTCTGTGACACACTGTGACACTCTCTGAGGCACACTGTGACACTCTCTGACACACTGTGACATTTTCTGATACACTGTGACACTCTCTAAGACACACTGTGACACTCTCTGACACACTATGATATTCACTGATACACCGTGACTCTCTCTAAGACACACTGTGACACTTTCTGTCTCTCTGTGACTCTCTGAGACACACTGTGACATACTTTAATCCTGTTTGACACTCTCTGAGACACTGTGTAACACTCTCTAACTATCTATAAAACATAATGTGACACTCTATGATAGGCTCTGACACACTGTGACATTCTCTGATAGACTGTGACACACTTTGACACTTTATGACACTCGCTGACACTTTATGAGACAAACCGTGGCACTCTCTGACACACTGTGACACTCTCTGACTCTCGCTGAGACACATTGTGACACTGTCTGACTTTCAGTGAGATATCATGTGACACTCTCTTACTCTCTCTGTCTCTAAGGCACATTGTGACACTCTGTGACTCTCTCTCTTTGATACACTGTGACACTCTCTGAGACGCACTGTGACACTGTCTCACACTCCCGGAAACTCACTGAGACACTCTCTGAATCTCTCTGAGACACACTGTGACACTCTCTGTCTTCTGCTGAGACGCTGTGACACTCTCTGTCTATCTCTCTCTGTCTCTCTGTCTCTCTCTGTCTCTCTCTCTCTCTTTCTCTCTCTGAGACAGGTTGTGACACTGTCTGACTCGCTTTGATACTATCTGAGCCAGACTGTGAACTCTATGAGAGACTGTGACACACTGTGACACTCTCTGGCCCACTCTGACACTCTCTGAGACACACAGAGACTTTCTCTGACGCTCTCTGAAACACACAGAGATATTCTCTGACTCTCCTCTGACACACTGTGACAATCTCTGACACACTGTGATACTCTCTGACACACTGGGACACACTCTGATATTCTCTGACACTCTCTGAGACACACTGTGGCACTCTCTGAATAACACTGTGAGACTCTAACTCTCTCTGACATTCCATTTCACTCTCTGAGACACACTGTAATACTATGTGACAGGCTGTGTCATTCTCTGCGTCACACTGTGACACTCTCTGACACACTGTGACACTCTCTGATTGATTGTGACATCTTGGACATACGGTGACATTCTCTGAGACACTGTGACACTCTCTGACTCTTCCTTACACTTTCTGAGAGAAACTGAGACACTCTCTGAACACACTGCGACACTCTCTGACACACTGTGACATTTTCTGACACCCTGTGACACTCTCTAAGACACACTGTGAAACCCTCTGACACACTATGTTATCCACTGATACACTGTGACACTCTCTGAGGCACACTGTTACACTCTCTGACTCTTCCTTACACTTTCTGTGAGAAACTGTGACACTCACTGAACACAATGCGACACTCTCTGACACACTGTGACATTTTCTGATACCCTGTGACACTCTCTAAGACACACTGTGACACTCTCTGACACACTATGATATTCATTGATACACTGTGACACTCTCTGAGACACACTGTGACACACTCTAACCCTGTTTGACACTCTGAGACACACAGTGATGCTCTCTGACTCTCTCTGAGACAAACCGTGGCACTCTCTGACACACTGTGACACTCTCGGAGGAACACTGTGACACTCTCTGACTCTCGCTGAGACACATTGTGACACTGTCTGACTTTCAGTGAGATACCATACGACACTCTCTTACTCTCTCTGACTCTAAGACACATTGTGACACTCTCTGACTCTCTCTCTCTTTGATATACTGTGACATTCTCTGAGACACACTGTGACAATCGCTGACTCTCTCTGTGACACACTGTGACACTCTCTGAGGCACACTGTGACACTCTCTGACACACTGTGACATTTTCTGATACACTGTGACACTCTCTAAGACACACTGTGACACTCTCTGACACACTATGATATTCACTGATACACCGTGACTCTCTCTAAGACACACTGTGACACTTTCTGTCTCTCTGTGACTCTCTGAGACACACTGTGACATACTTTAATCCTGTTTGACACTCTCTGAGACACTGTGTAACACTCTCTAACTATCTATAAAACATAATGTGACACTCTATGATAGGCTCTGACACACTGTGACATTCTCTGATAGACTGTGACACACTTTGACACTTTATGACACTCGCTGACACTTTATGAGACAAACCGTGGCACTCTCTGACACACTGTGACACTCTCTGACTCTCGCTGAGACACATTGTGACACTGTCTGACTTTCAGTGAGATATCATGTGACACTCTCTTACTCTCTCTGTCTCTAAGGCACATTGTGACACTCTGTGACTCTCTCTCTTTGATACACTGTGACACTCTCTGAGACGCACTGTGACACTGTCTCACACTCCCGGAAACTCACTGAGACACTCTCTGAATCTCTCTGAGACACACTGTGACAATCGCTGACTCTCTCTGTGACACACTGTGACACTCTCTGAGGCACACTGTGACACTCTCTGACACTCTCTGAGACTCCGTATGACACACTGCGACACTCTGGGACAAACTCTGACTCTCTGACACACTGTGACGCTCTCTGACAGATTGTGGCACTCTCTGACAGACTGTAACACGCTGTGACACTCTCTGACATTTCCTGAGACACACTGTGAAACTTTCAGACCGATTGTGACACAATGTGACACTATCTGATACACCGTGACACTCTCTGAGGTAGACCGAGACACTTTATGACACTCTCTGAGTCAAACTGAGACACTTTCTGCAAATGTCTGAGACACACTGTGACACTCTCTGACTATCTCTCTGACACAGAGTGACTCTCTCTGACACAGAGTGACACTCTCTGAGACATTGTGAAACTGTCTGAGACAGACAGTGCCACTCTCTGAGGCACTGTGATACTCTCTGAGACACTGTGACTCTCTATGTGACACTGTGACCCTGTCTGACATTCTCTGAGACACACTGAAACTCTCTGACTCTCCCAGACACTCTCTGACACACTGTGATAATCTCTGACAGACTGTGACACTCTCTGACTCTCTCAGACAATTCTCTGACACACTGTGACACTCTCTGACACACTGTGACATCTCTGACACACTGCAACACTGTCTGACGCACTCTGAGACACACTGTGACACTCTCGGATTCTTTCAGACATTCTTTGAAACACACTGTGACACTCTCAGACAGAATGTGACACGTTCTGACTCTCTCACAGACTCTCTGACACACTCTGACAATCTCTGACATACTGTGACACTTTCTGACTCTCTCTAAGATACACTGTGATACTCTCTGTATCCCGCTGAGGCGTTGTGACGCTCTCTCTTTCTCTCTGTCTCTGTCTCTCTCTCTCTCTCTGAGGCACCCTGTGACACTGTCTGCCTCGCTGTGACACTATCTGGGACAGACTGTGACACTCTATTACAGACCGTTACGCACTGTGACACTCTCTGGTTCTCTCTGACCATCTCTGAGACAAACAGATTCTCTCTGACACACTGTGACACTCTCTGACAGACTGCAACACACTGTGACACTCCCTGGCTCTCTCTGACACTCTCTCAGACACACAGTGACACTCTCCGACACACTGGGACACTCTTTGACATTCTCTGACACTCTCTAAGGAACACAGTGATACTCTCTGACTCTCTCTGATACACACTGTGGCACTCTCTCACTCTCCTCTGACTCACTGTGACAATCTCTGACACATTGTGACTCCCTCTAACACACTGGGACGCTCTCTGACTTTCTCTGACACTCTCAGAGACACACTGTAGCACAATCTGACTCTCTCTGATACTCTCTGAAACACACTGCGACACACGCTAACTCTCTGACTCTCCGTTATACTCCTTGAGACACACTGTGACCCTCTCTGACATACTGTGACACTCTTTAACACTCTCCGTCTCTCCCTGAGACACACTGTGTCACTCTCTGACACTCTCTGACACTCTCTGACACAATCTGAGACAGTCTGTGACACTCTCTGACAGACTATGATAAACTGTGACTCTCTCTGTCTCTCCCTGCCTCTCTCTGAGACACACTGTGATACCCTCTGAGACACACAATGATACTCTCTGTCACGTTCTGAGACACACTGTGAAACTCCCTGACACACTCTGAATCTCTCTAACACTCTCCGACACACTGTGACAATCTCTGACGCACTATGACACTCTGACACTTTCTGAGACACACTGTGATACTCTCTGAGACACACTGTGACTCTCTCTGACTCTCTCTGAAACTCTCTGACTCTCTGAGACACACCGTGACAATCTCTGATGCACTAACACTTTCTAGGACACTGTGACACTTTCTGACACTCTCTGAGACACACAGTAACCATTTTTGTCTCTCTCCGAGGCACTGTAACACTCTGGGAAAAACTGTGACACTCTGACACACTGTGACGCTCCCTGACGTACTGTGACACACTGTGACGCTCTCTGACCCTTCCTGAGACATACCGTGACACTGTCAGAGCGACTGATTCACACTGTGTCACTCTGGCACACTGTGATATTCACAGATACACTGTAATCCTCTCTAAGACACACTGTGACACTTCCTGACTCTCTCTGACTCTCTGGGACACACTGTGACACACTCTGACCCTCTTTGACACTCTCTGAGACACACTGGAGCACTCCCTGACTCTCTCTAACACTCTCTAAAATATACTCTGACACTCTTTGATAGACTCTGACACACTGTGTCATTCTATGATAGACTGTGACACACTGTGACACTTTATGACACTGTGACACTCTTTGAAACACACAGTGATATTGTCTGACTCTCTCTGAGACACACTGTGACACTCTCTGACTCTCGCTGACACACTATGACAATCTCTGGCACACTGTGGCAGTCTCTGACAAACTTGGACACTCTCTGACTCTCTGACACTCTCAGAGACACACTGTGGCACTCTTTAACTCTCTCTGACACTCCCTTACACTCTCTGAGACCCACTGTGACACTCTCTGACAGACTGTGACACACTGTGTCACTGTCTGACTCTCACTGAGACACACTGTGACATTGTCTGACTCTCTCTCTGACACACTGTGACAATCGCTGTCAAACTGTGACACTCCATGACACACTGGGACAATCTCTGACTTTCTCTGACACTCTCAGAGACACACTGTGGCACTCTCTGACTCTCTCTGAAACACATTGCGACACTCTCTACCTTTCTCTGGCACTCCCTTACACTCCCTGAGACACACTGTGACACTCTCTGACAGACTGTGACACACTGCGATATTCTCTGACACTCTCAGAGACACACTGTGACATTCTCTGACATTCTCTGACACTCTCAGAGTCACCCTGTGACACTCTCTGACTCTCTCTGACACTCCCTTGCACTCTCTGAGACACACTGTGACACTCTCTGATAGACTGTGACACACTGTAACACTCTCTGACTCTCTCTGAGACACACTGTGACATTCTCTGACTCTCTCTCTGACACACTGCGACAATCGATGACACTCTGTGATACACTCTCATACACTGGGACAACCTCTGACTTTCTCTGACACTCTCTGATTCTCTGACACTCTCTAAAATACATTGCGACAATCTCTGGTAGACTGTGACACACTGTAACGGTTTCTTAGACACTGTGACACTTTTTGACACTCTCTGGGACACACAGTAACCAACTCTGTCACTCTCTGAGACACTGCAACACTCTGGGACACACTGTGACACTCTGAGACACACTGTGAAACTCTCTGACATACTGTGACACACTGTGACACTTTGACACTTCCTGAGACAAACTGTGAAACTCTCAGACTGACTGCGACACAAGGTGACACTCTCTGACACACTGTCACATTCTCTGATACACTGTCACACTCTCTAAGACACACTGTGACATTTGCTGACTCTCGGAGACACACTGTGACACACTCTGACCCTCGTTGACACTCTCTGGAAAACACTAGAGCACTCTCCGACTCTCGCTAACACTCTCTAAATCATACTGTGACACGCTCTAATAGACTCTGACACACTGTGACATTCTCTGATAGACTGTGACACAGTGTGACATTTTTTGATACTCTCTGACACTCTCTAAGACTCACCGCGACACTCTCTGACTCTGTGACACATTGTGACACTCTCTAACTTTCTCTGAGACACACTGTGACACTCTCCGACTCTCTCTCGTTGACACACTGTGACACTCTCTAAGGCACACTGTGACACTCTCTGACTCTCTCTGAGACACAGTGTGACACTGTCTGACACTCTCGGAGACACACTGTGACACTCTCTGACTCTCTCAGACACACTGGGATTATTTCTGA
Organism: Chiloscyllium punctatum; assembly: GCF_047496795.1. Classification (NCBI taxonomy): domain Eukaryota; kingdom Metazoa; phylum Chordata; class Chondrichthyes; order Orectolobiformes; family Hemiscylliidae; genus Chiloscyllium; species Chiloscyllium punctatum. The sequence continues at coordinate 29,363,946 of NC_092751.1, forward strand.
CTCTCTCTCTGACACACTGGGATTATTTCTGACTCTCTCTCTGACACACTGGGATAATCTCTGACACACTGTGACACATTCTGAGACATTGTGAAACAGTTTGAGACACACTGTGACACTTTGTGACTCCCTCTGATACACTCTGAGAAAGACTGTGACACTCTCTGAGACACACTGTAACACCCTCTTACTCTCTCTGAGACACACTGTGACATTCTCTGAGACACATTGTGACATTCTTTAATTCTGTCTGACACTCTCTGAAACACACTGTAACACTCTGTAACAGACTGTAACATTCTCTGTGCCACACTGTGACACTCTCTGAGTCACACTGTGACACTCTCTAACCGACTGTAACACTCTCTGAAATATGGTGACATTCTCTGAGACACTGTGACACTCTCTGATACACACTGCGACACTTTCTGTCTCTCCCTCACTCTCTGAGACACACTATGACGCTCTCTGTGACACATTATGACACGGTTTGACGCTCTCTGTCACTATCTGAGACACACTGTGATACTCTCTGACTCTCTCTGAGACACATTGTGACACTCTCTGATACTATTTGAGACAGGCTGTAACACTCTCTGACAGACTGTGATACTTTGTGACACACTCGGACCATATCTGAAAGTCTCTGAGACACATTGTGACACTCTCGGACTCTCTCAGACACTCTCTGACTTTATCTCAGACATTCTGTGACACTCTCTGACAGACTGTGATACACTGTGACACTCTCTGACACTCCGTGACACTTTCTGAGGTACACTGTGTCAAGCTCTACCCTCACTGACTCTCTCTGAGACACACTGTGACACTCTCCGACACTCTCTGAGACACACAGTGATACTCTCTCTGAGACACAGTGTGGCACTCTCTGACTCTCTCTCTGACATACTGTGACACACTCTGAAACACAGTGACACTCTCTGAAACATTGTGAAAGTGTCTGAGACACGCAATGACGCTCTCTGACTCTCTGTATGAGTCACTGTGACACTCTTTGAGTCACTGAGACTCTCTCTGAAACACACGGACTCTGTCTGAGCCACTGTGACACTTTTTGATACTGTCTGTGACACTCAGTCTCTCTTTCCCTATGAGACACACTGTGACGCTCTCTGTCTGTGTCTCTCTGTGACACACTGTAACACTCTCTAACACTCCCAGACACTCTCTGAAACACTCTGTGACACTCTCTGACAGACTGTGTCACTCTCTGACACTCTCTGTCACACGATGACACTTTCTGACAGTCTCTGAGACATACTGACACTCTCTGAGACACACTGTGACACTCTCTGACTATCCCTCTGACATAATGTGACCCTCTCTGACACAGACTGACACTCTCTGAGACCGTGTGAAACTGTCTGAGACACACAGTGACACTCTCCGTCTCTCTCTGTCACACTGTGACATTCTCTGTGACACTGTGATACTCTCTGAGACACTGAGACTCTCCTTGTGACACTGAGACCCTTTCTGACACACTCTGTGACACACTGTGAACCTTTCTGACATTCTCTCTGTCACACTCTGACACTCTCTGTCTCTCTCTCAATCTGAGACACACTGTGACACTCTGACTCTCTCAGACAGTCTCCGACACACTGTAACACTCCCTGACACACCGTGACACTGTCTGACACTCTCTGAGACAAACCGTGACACTTCCTATCTCTCTCTGAGCCAAACTGTGACACTATCTGTCTCTTCAGACACTCTCCTAAACACACTGTGACACTCTCTGACAGACTGTGACACTATCTGACACTCTCAGACACTCTGTGACACACTGTGACAATCTCTGACGCACTGTGACACTTTCTGACACTCTCTGAGACACACTGTGAAACTGTCTGACACTCACTGAGACAAACTGTGACACTTTCTGTCTCTCTCTGCGACACTCTATGACACTCTCTGACTCTCTCAGACACTCTCTGAAACACACTGTGACAATCTCTGACACACTGTAACACTCTCTGACCGACTGTGACACTCTCTGAAATATGGTGACATTCTCTGAGACATTCTGACACACTCTGATACACACTGTGACACTTTCCGTCTCTTCCTCACTCTCTGAGACACACTGAGACACTCTCTGACAAACTGTGTCACTCCCTTTTCTTCTCTGAGACACGATGACACTCCCTGACTCTCTCACTCACTCTCTGAGACACACTGTGATACTCTCTGACTCTCTCTGAGACACATTGTGACACTCTCTGATACTATTTGAGACAGGCTGTAACACTCTCTGACAGACTGTGATAATCTGTGACACACTCGGACCATATCTGAAAGTCTCTGAGATAGCCTGTGACACTCTCTGACACTCTCTGACTTTATGTCAGACATACTGTGACACTGACAGACTGTGATACACTGTGAAACTCTCTGACACTCCCTGACACTTTCTGAGACACACTGTGACAAACTCTATGCACACTGATACTCTCTGAGGCACACTGTGATACTCTCTGCGATACAATGTGACGCACTCTGAACCTCTCTGCCACACTCTAAGACACACTGTGGCACTCCCTGACTATCTTTGACACTCTCTAAAACACACTGCGACACTCTCTGATAGACTGTGACACACTGTGACACTTTATGACACTCTGTGACACTCGTGGAGACACACTGTGACACTCACTGACTCTCTCTGAGACGCACTGTCACACTCTCTGACTCTCTCTGAGGCACACAGTGATTCTCCCTCTGAGACACAGTGTGGCACCCTCTGACTCCCTCTGACTTTCTCGCTGACACACTGTGACAATCTCTAAGACACACTGTGGCACTCTCTGACTCTCCCTCTGACATACTGTGACACTCTCTGAAACACAGTGACACTCTCTGAGACAATTTGAAACTTTCTGAGACACACAATGACACTCTCTGACGCTCTCTCTGACCCACTGTGACACTCCTTGAGTCACTGTGACACTCTCTGAAACACAGTAACTCTCTCTGAGCCTCTGTGACACTTCCTGATACTCTCTGTAATACTCTCTCTCTCTCTCTGAGACACACTGTGACACACTCTGACTCTCTCAGACACGCTCTGAAACACACTGTGACACTGTCTGAATGACTGTGTCACTCTCTGACAATGTCAGACAATCTCTGACACACTGTGACAATCTTTGACACACTGTGACACTTTCGGATAGACTGTGACACGTTATGACACTTTATGACACTCTCTGACACTCTCTCAGACACACTGTGACACTCTCTGACTCTCTCAGACACGCTCAGAAACAAACTGTGACACTGTCAGAATGACTGTGTTACTCTCCGACAATGGCAGACAATCTCTGACAGCCTGTGACAATCTCTGACACACTGTGACACTTTCTGACACTCTCTGAAACACACTGTGACACTGCCTGGCACTCTCAGAGACAAACTGAGACACTTACTGCAAATTTCTGAAACACACTGTGACACTCTCTGACTATCTCTCTGACATACTGTGACCCTCTCTAACACAGAGTGACGCTCTCTGAGACATTGTGAAACTGTCTGAGACACAGAGTGACACTCTCTGATTCCGTCTCTGTCACACTGTGACACTCTCTGTCACACTGTGACCCTTTCTGACACTCTCTGTGACACGCTGAGACCCTTTCTGACATGCTCTGTGACACACTGTGGCACTCTCTGTCTCTCCCTCTCTCTGAGACACACTGTGACACTCGCTGACTCTCCTTCTGACATACTGTGATCCTCTCTGACACAGTGTGACACACTCTGAGACATTGTGAAAGTCACTGAGACACAGTCACATTCTCTGACTCCGTCTCTGTCACACTGTGACACACGCGGAGACACTGTGAAAGTCTCTGAGACACTGTGTCTCTCTCTGTGATACTGTGACCATTTCTGACACTTTCTGAGACACACTGTGACACTCTGTCTCTCCCTCTCTCTGCGATACACTGTGACACTCTCTGACTTTCTCAGACACTCTCTGAAACACACTGTGACACTCTGTGACAGACTGTGACACTCGCTGACTCTCTCAGACACTCTCTGATACACTGTGACAATCTCTTACACACTGTAACACTGTCTGACACTCTCTGAGACAAAACGAGACACTTTCTGCAAATTTTTGAGACACACTATGGCATTCTCTGAATCGCTCAGAAAATCTCTAAAACACATTGTGACACGCTATGACTCTCTCAGACACTCTCTAAAACACACTGTGACACTCTCTGACACTCTCAGACACTCTCTGACACTATGTGACAATCTCTGACACACTGAGACATTTTCTGACACTCACTGAGACACATTGTGACCCTTCCTGACACTCTCTGTGACACACTGTGACACTCTTTGTCTCTCCCTCTCTCTCAGACACACTGTGACACTCTCTGACATACTGTGACACTCGCTGACACAGAGTGACACACTCTGAGACATTGTGAAACTGTCTGAGACACACAGTGACATTCTCCCACTCCGTCTCTGTCACACTGCGACACTCTCTGAGACACTGTGATACACTCTGAGACACTGTGTCTCTCTCTGTGATACTGTGACCCTTTCCGACACTCTCTGGGACACACTCGCTCTCTCTACGACACACTGTGACACTCTCTGACACTCTCAGACACTCTCTGAAACACACTGAGACACTCTCTGACAGACTATTACACTCTGACTCTCTCAGACACTCTCTGACACACTGTGACAATCTCTGACACACTGTAACCCTCTCTGACACACTGTAACACTGTCTGATACTGTAAGACACTCTGTGAAATATACTCTCTGACAGAATGTGACACGCTCTGACTCTCTCACAGACTCTCTGACACACTGTAACAACCACTGACACACTTTGACACTTTCTGACACTCTCTGCGACACACTGTGACACTCTCTGAATCTGTCAGACACTCTCTGAAATATACTGTGGCACTCTCTGACAGAATGTGATACGCTCTGACTCTCTCACAGACTCTCTGACGCACTGTGACAATCTCTGATAGACTGTGACACTTTCTGAGACACACTGTGACACTCTCTGAATCTGCCAGACACTCTCTGAAATATACTGTGGCACTCTCTGACAGAATGTGACACGCTCTGACTCTCTCACAGACTCTCTGACGCACTGTGACAATCTCTGATACACTGTGGCACTTTCTGACACTCTCTGAGACACACTGTGACACTCTCTGAATCTGTCAGACACTCTCTGAAATATACTGTGGCACTCTCTGACAGAATGTTACACGCTCTGACTCTCTCACAGACTCTCTGACACACTGTAACAATCTCTGACACACTTTTACACTTTCTGACAATCTCTGAGACACACTGTGACATTGTTTGGCATTCTCAGAGACAAACTGAGACACTTACTGCAAATTTCTGAGACACACTGTGACACTCTCTGACTATCTCTCTGACATACTGTGACCCTCTCTAACACAGAGTGACGCTCTCTGAGACATTGTGAAACTGTCTGAGACACAGAGTCTCTCGCTGAGCCTCGTTGACGGTCTCTGTCTCTCTCTCTCTATCCCTCTCTCTCTCTCTCTCTCTGAGACACCCTGTGACACTGTCTGACTCGCTTTGACACTATCTGAGACACACTGTGACACTCCCTGACAGACTGTGACCCAGTGTGACACTCTCTGGCTCTCTTTGAGACACACTGTGACACTCTGAATCTTTCAGACACTCTCTGAAATATACTGTGGCACTCTCTGACAGAATGTGACACTCTATAACTCTCTCACAGACTCTCTGACGCACTGTGATAATCTCTGATACACCTTGACACTTTCTGACCCTCTCTGAGACACACTGAGACACTCTCTGTCTCCTGTTGAGACTCGGTGATGCTCTCTGTCTTTCTCTCTCTCTCTCTCTCTCTCTGAGACACCCTTTGACACTGTCTGACTCGCTTTGACACTATCTGAGACACACTGTGACACTCTCTGGTAGACTGTGACACTGTGACACTCTCTGGCTCTCTCTGACACTGTCTGAGACACAATGTGACTCTCTCTGACACACTGGGAAGCTCTATGACTTTCTCTGGCACAATCTGAGACACACTGAGATACTTTCTGAATCAATCTGAGGCACACTGTGACACTCTCTGACTCTACTCTGACACAGGTGACACTCTCTGACACACTGGGATGCTCTCTGAATTTCCCTGACACTCTCAGAGACACACTGTGGCACTTTATGACTCCCTCCGCCAGTCTGAAACGCACTGGGACACTCCCTAACTCTCTCTGACACTCCCTTCCAAGCGCTGGGACACACTGTGACACTCTCTGACTCTCTCTCTCTCTGACATACTGTGACAATCGCTGACATACTGTAACACTCTCTGGCAGATTGGGACAATCTCTGACTTTCTCTGACACTCTCAGAGACACATTGTGACAATCTCTGACTCTCTCTGACACTCTCTAAACTATACTGTGACACTCTTTGACACTGTAACACTTTCTAAGACACTGTGACACTTTCTCACACTCTCTGAGACACACAGTAAGCAATGTGGTCTCACTCTGAGACACTGTGACACTCTGGGACAAACTGTGACACTCTGAGACACACTGTGACTCTCTCTGACAGAATGTGACACACTGCGACATTCTCTGACTCTCTCTCTGAGACACACTGTGACATTTTCTGACTCTCTCTCTGACACACTGTGACAATCGCTGACATACTGTGACACTCTCTGACACACTGGGACAATCCGACTTTCTCTGACACTCTCAGAGACACACTGTGACAATCTCTGACTCTCTCTGACATTCTCTAAAATACACTGTGACACTCTCTGACACTGCAACACTTCCTAAGACACTGTGACACGTTCTGACACTCTCTGAGACACACAGTAAACATTCTGGTCTCTCCCTGAGACACTGTGACACTCTGGAACAAACTGTGACACTTCCTGAGACACACTGTGACACTCTCAGACCGACTGTGACATACTGTGACACTACCTGACACACTCAGACATTTCCTGATGCACTGTGACACTCTCTAAGACACACTGTCACACTTTCTGACTCTCTCTGACTCTCTGTGACACACTCTGACCCTCTTTGACACTCTCCGAGACACACTGGAGCACTCTCTGACTCTCTCTGACACTCTCTAAAACATACTCTGATGGACTCTGACACACTGTGACATTCTCTGATAGACTGTGACACACTGTGACACTTTATGACACTCTCTGACAGTCTCTGAGACACACTTTGACACTCTATTGACTCACTGTGGCACCCTCTGACGAACACTGTGATAAGCTTTGACTCTCTCTGAGACACTTTGTGACACTCTCTGACTCTCTCTCTCTCTAACCCACTGTGACACTCTCTGAGACACATTAAGACACTGCCTGACACTCTTGGAGACAACTGTGACACTCTCTGACTCTCTCTCTGACACAGTGGGACACTCTCTGACAAACTGTGACACTTTCCGAGACATTGTGAAACTGCCTGAGACATTGTGACACTTTGTGACCCCCTCTGACACACTCTGAGACATACTGTGACACTCTCTGAGACACATTGTGGCACCCTCTGACTCTCTCTGAGACACACTGTGACATTCTCTGTGACACACTGTGACATTCTCTGAGACACACTGTGACACTCTCTGATTCTCTCAGACACTCTCTGAAACACACTGTGGCACTCTCTGACACACTGTGACACTCTCTGACTCACTGTGACAATCACTGACACACTGTGACACTTTCTGACCCTCTCTGAGACACACTGTGATACTCTCTATCTCCCGCTGAGATGCTCTGACGCTCTCAGTCTCACTCTCTCTCTCTCTCTGAGACACCTTGTGACACTGTCTGACTCGCTTTGACACTATCTGAGACAGACTGTGACACTCTATGACACACTGGGACACACTATGACACTCTCTGACACTTCCTGAGAAACACTGTGTCACTCTCAAACGGATGGTGACACACCTGGACACTTTCTGACACACTGTGACATTCTCTGATACACTATGACACTCTCTGAGACACACTGTGACACACTTTGGCCCTCTTTGACACTCTCTGAGACAACACAGTAACACTCTCTGACTCTCTTTGATACACACTGTGACACTCTCTTAGGTGCAATGTGACACTCTCTGACTGTCGCTGAGACACACGGTGACACTGTCTGACTCTCTCTGAGACACACTGTGACACTCTCTGACTTTCTCTGACACTCTCAGAGACACAATGTGGCACTCTCTGACTCTCTCTGACACTCTCTAAAATACACTGTGACACTCTAACTCTCTCTGACGCTCCCTTACACTCTCTGAGATATGCAGTAACCAACTCCGTCTCTCTCTGAGACACTGCGACACTCTGGGACAAACCGTGACACTCTGAGACACACTGTGACACTCTCTGACATACTGTGATACAGTGTAACACTCTCTGACACTTCCTGAGACACACTGTGATACTCTCAGACCGACTGTTACACACTGTGACACTCTCTGACACACTGAGACATTCTCTGATACAATATGACACTCTCTAAGACACACTGTGACACTTTATGACTCTATGAGACACACTGTGACACTCTCTGACTCTCTCTGACTCTGAGAAACATAGTGACACTCTCTGACTCTCTCTATCTGACACACTGTGACACTCTCTGACACACATTTTAACACTGTCGGACACTCTCTCCGACATACTGTGACACTCTCTGAGGCACATTGTGACACTCCTACTCTCTCTGGGACACACTGTGACACTGTCTGACTCTCTCGGAGTCACACAGTAACACTCTCTGACAATCTCTGACTCTGAGACATATTGTGACAATCTCTGCATCTCTCTCTCTGACACACTGTGACTCTGAGGCACACCGTGACACTCTCTGACTCTCTTTGAGACACACTGAGACACTGTCTGACACTCTCGGAGATAAACTGTGACACTCTCTGGTTCTCTCTCTGACACAATGGGACACTCTCTGACACACAGTGACACGTTCTGAGACATTGTGAAATAGTCTGAGACATTGTGACACTTTGTGACTTCTTCTGACACACTCTGAGACAGACTGTGTCTCTCTCTGAGACACACTCTGACACCCTCTGTCTCTCTCTGAAACACACGGTGACATTCTCTGAGACACACTGTGACATTCTCTGACACTCTCTGAAACACACTGTAACACTCTGTGACAGACTGTAACATTCCCTGTGCCACACCGTGACACTCTCTGACACACTGTGACACTCTCTGACAGACGATGACATTCTTTGAGACACTGTGACACACTCTGATACATACTGTGACACTTTCTGCTTTCCCTCGCTCTCTGAGACACACTGTGACACTCTGTGACCCTCACTGACGCACTGTGACCCTCACTTTTTTCTCTGAGACATTTTGACACTCACTGAGTCTCTCTGACACTCTCTGAGACACACTGTGATAATCTCTGACACTCTCTGAGACAAATTGTGACACTCTCTGATACTATTCGAGACAGGCTATAACACTCTCTGACAGAGTGTGATACTCTGTGACACTCTCGGACCATATCTGACTCTCTCTGAGACACACTGTGACACTCTCGGTCTCTCTCTAACTCTCTCTGACACTATCTCAGACAGACTGTGACATGCTCTGACAGACTGTCATACACTGTGACACTCTCTAACTCTCCCTGACACTTTCTGAGAGACACTGTGACACTCTTTGAACACACTGGGACTCTCTCTGCCTCTCTCTGACACTCTCTGACTATCTCTCTGACACTCTCTGACTGACTCTGAGGTACACTGTGACAATCCCTGACACACAGTAACACTTTCTAAGACAGTGTGACACTTTCTGACACTCTCTGAGACACAGAATAACCAACTCTGTCTCTCGCTGAGACACTGTATCACTCTCTGTCTCTCTCTCTGAGACACTATTATACTCTGGGACAAACTGTGACACTCTCTGACAGACTGTGACACACTGTGACATTTTCTGTCACTTCCTGAGGCCCACTGTGACACTCTCAGACCGACTTGGACACACTGTGACACTCTCTGACACACTGTGACATTCTCTGATACACTGTGACACTCTCTAAGACACACTGTGACACTTTCTGACTCTCTCTGATTCTGAGACACACTGTGAAACAATCTGACCTCTCTGACTCTCTGTGAGACACACTATGACAATCTCGGACACACAGTTACAATTTCTAAGACACTGTGACACTTTCTGACATTCGTGGAGACACACAATAACCAACTCTGTCTCTCGCTGAGACACTGTGTCACTCTCTGTCTCTCCCTCTCTTTGCGACACTGTTGCACTCCGGGACAAACTGTGACACTCTGACACACTGCAACGCTCTCGGACTGACTGTGACACTCTCTGACAGACTGTGACACACTGTAACACTCTCTGACCCTTCCTGAGACAAACTGTGAATTTCTCAGACCGACTGTGACGCGCTGTGACACTCTCTGAGACAATGTGATATTCTCAGATGCACTGTGACACTCTCTAAGACACACTGTGACACTTTCTGACTCTCTCTAACTCTTTGAGACACACTGTGAAACAATATGACCCTCTCTGGCACTTTCTGAGACTCACTATGAAGCTGTGACACTCTGGGACAAATGATGACACTCTGACACACTGTGATGCTCGCTCACGGACTGTGACACTCTCTGAGAGACTGTGACACTCTCTGACACTTCCTGATATGATGTCGATAGAGAGGGAGTTCCAAGAATTAGACATAGCGACATTGAATGAACAGCGAGATAGTTTCAGCTCAGAAAGGCGAGATCCTTAGAGGGGATTTGCAGTGACAATTTATTCGGTGTATGTGCTGCCATGGCTGCCAGAGGATGTGGTGGAGGCTCGTACAATTGCAGCATTTAAGAGGCATTTGAAATTTTATATGAGGAGGAAGGGTTTGGAGGGATATGGGCCGTGTGCTGGCAAGAGGGACCAAATTGGGTTGGGATTTCCGGTCAGCATGGACAGGTTTGAACGAAGGGTCTGTTTCCCTGCAGTACATCTCTATGACTCTAAGATTCCAGTTGGATGCAATCAGTCACTGGATTCCTTCTGGCAGAACCGGGTCTGTGCTCTCTGTTGAAGCAGAAAATGGTTTTCATTCAGAGTAGCCACAAGAAGAGAAATAAATCTTCATTGCCTGACTTGGGAATTTTATCCAGGCCTGGGCGATTCAAACCCAAACTCTGAAGCAGGGACTCCACTGAAGTTGACAATAACCTTTTCGACCTAACCTGTACAAACTCTTGTGCCTATCGTTCTTTGTCCCCACATTTTGAAGCACCGGTCTTTGCTGTGGGTGTTGAAGCAGCTAACTACTGCCTCGCAGAAAAACCGTGGGGTCAGAGACCCGATCGATCTGTCATGCAGCGGGGATTGCATTGCTCAGAACATACGTGTTTGCTGTGTGGGACTGAAACTGAGCTCGATCACACACAGATACGGTGTAACAGCTGCCAGCAGATGTGGAGACAGTTGGGACAGTTTCATTCGCACTCTGGGAAAGAGACTGGATCCTAAATTCAGGGGAGATAAGTGTCATAGATAGAAGGCTGAAAATTGTTTTGGGAACAATATGAGTTATGATCGAATGGCGGGCAGACTAGATGGGCTGAAAGCTCTAACTGTCCTCCGATGCCTTCTGGTCTCTGACCATCCAGTATCTAAGGAAATAGAAACAGAGTTAATCGTGCATTTCGAAGTCCTCCTCTCATAACTCGGCGAGGTGAGAGATGGAACAGTTCTGCTATTAAATTTTGGGACTGGGAGAATGTTTGGGGACGGAGTAATAAAAGAGAAACTGAGTATAAAGTTGAGAGTCAGGAGATATTCAATAAAAAGGTAGACGGAGATGGACATGGAGTAATAAGTGTCACTGGTCTTGAAGTCTTAACTCGGTTTTCCATTCCAAGATTCTAGCAGACCTGCTGAGATTTTCCCGCAATTCCTTTTGTTGGTACTGATACAGAAGGGAAAAGTCTGATCCTGGACCAATCAGCTATGTCTGCTCTGTGGACGTTTGATTTCCCTATTCGAACAAATCACTTCTGACCCACACGGAAACCTCACTATCCTGCATCATCCCCACTCCTGTTACTGACAATAAGCTGTTCATAACGTGAACACATATGGGTACACAACAACATCATTTACCGAGTGAATTGGGAAAATTTCTGGGAGAGTTCCATTCGGTTTCCATCAGACCATTCTCATTCAGTTAATTCTATTGCAGCACCATTTGACATGCAGCTGTCACTGTCATGTGGCCATTCGCATTCGACGTATCTGGATATTTTGGTTGGGGCACGTTTGGAATGGAACCTCACGTTTTGGAAGGGACATCGTTTAATACCATATTCGGCTGAACTGATAACCTTGTCTCTTCCACCTGCAGTACAGTGGAGACAGTTTTCACTCAGAAGCCAAGAGATGATCAAAAACGGAGGAAAAAATGTGTCAACAAAACGTGCCTCAGCGAGCGAATTCGCTCTTGCAACATTAAAGGAGAGCGGCAAACCTATTAACAAACAACAGCGCCCTGCGTGGGTCTCGACCCCACACCATTGAGATTAAAGGTCTCAAGCTCTACCGACTGAGCGTACCAGAACAGGATTGGTGTTGGTTAATTTATCATTTCATACTGAGTTTAATTCAGCTGACACGGCAACGTTCAAATCTCGTTCATTCCTCCCCATTGCAAATCACATTATCCAAGTCTTTCAATTCTCAGATTTATTCCTTCAGACCATTACAATTCATTTAGGCCTTGCCCCGGGATTTTCGATTCTCTGTTAATATTTTCATATTTTGACCCTGATCCTTAGGTCACCGAAGTGATTCCCAGACACTCTGGCAGACTGCAAATCAATCGGGAAAATACCTCAGGAAACCAAATCATTTCTGATTAGAGTGCAGGGAATCCCATCTGCTGAAGGGACAGAGTCCTCACAATCAACACTTTCTTTGTTCTACCTGCCTACAAAGTTTACCTCTTCTAATATTCGAGAAAGGAATTCTGATTATAAAATATTTTAAAAACAGGAACAATCTTCTGAAGACATTTCCAATTTGACTTAGAATGTTTTACCCTTTCACACGGTAACAGCCGTTCCTGAGGAAGGAGTTTCCATGAGCTGTGTGCCAGGGCTGGGCAGGAAGCCGCTGATTGAAACTGCAGTGGCCCCTTTCTGTTGGCAGCAGGGGCTTGGAGAGAGTGGGGTCGCATTTTGCTGCACGTGACTGTCTCACTCATTGCGGACTCAGGGTCAATCATGGATGAATTCTCGTGGTTGTATTGTCAGTACATGGTCGATCTCAATGCTTGATGTGAAATATTTGAGGCTCTGTGCTCTTTTTGGGCTTGGACAACCAACATTTCAGCCAAATGCTCTGACCATTTGAGACACAGCAACTGGCAGCAAAATTGTGCGTGTACACATCCAAACGCACAGGGATCGAGAGGATGTGGACAGCTTTAGTTCTCATTATTGAAAGAATCAGTTGCTCATGTCCCCGTGTTTATCGCAGAGAGGGTGAGAGACCCGAGGAGTAACAAACACACCCATAAAACAATATCAGGACCTGTGTAGTTCTGTCATAAATAGCTGCCTGCAGTTGTTTTATTGCAAAGTTGGGTTTCGAACCCACGGCGCAATAGAGACTGGATCTTAAACCCAGCACATTAAACTTCTCTGGATTAGTGGTGCTGGGAAAGCACAGCAGTTCAAGCAGCATCCGAGGTGCAGTAAAATCGACGTTTCAGGCAAAAGCCCTTCATCAGGAATACAGGGTTTCACCCGATGCATCGAGCAGTGTATCTGGAAATAGAAACAGAGATAATGTTTTTAATGTGGAATATTTCTGCTGAAGAACTCGAATTTCCCAAGTCTAATCAAATTGCAGGACTGGTTTGCAAAACAGGCTTTCTGAACTTTAAGCGAAAATTGTTCCAGCAGGAAAGCATTCATAGCGTAGACAGCAGGATTCGAACCTACGTGGGGAAACCCCAATGGAATTTTAATCCATCGCCTTTCCACTCGGTCATGACTACAGACGGGGCAGCGCCGTTAAGCATTGACCAAATCAGCCGTGATCTCATTGAAAGCTGCCGCTGACTTCATGAGTTGAATGCTTCCATCTCCTTTCATACCTTTGTTGTCATTTGTAAGGTGCGAGACACCAATGTAAAAGAAGAAAAGCACAAAGTTAGGAAAAGATATTTGCAGCAAAATTGAGACAAAATTATTTATTGAAAGGAAAATCACACTTGGCAATTTGCTAGCTCTCTTTGCGAACATGAACAGCAGAGGTAATCAAGGGAGCCATTTATCTGAGTATTCTTGAACATGAAACAAACAAAGGTTAGTGACATATTCATTTCTTTTTCTGGCGAACGAAATGGTCTTTCCTGATGGTTACAATGAAAGAGATGGTTCCCCACAAAAGACAGAGATTAAGTCGCATGTAGATATAACTCAATGTGATACGATTCACTTTCAGCCCCTAATTACCCCAGAGATGGAGGGGGTGAGTTACTTTTCTTCACTCTTCAACTCCACAGCGTGGAGGTACAGACATGAAACCGCTAGAGATGGAGTTCTTGAATTGGAAACCAGCGACACTGAAGGAACTAGGCAAAAGTGTGGACTGCAGAGGCTGGAAACCTGATTTTAGATCAGAAAATGCTGGAAAAGCACAGCAGGTCAGGCAGCATCCGAGGAACAGGAAAGTCGACGTTTCTGTTGCCAGTATTTCTGCGTTCCACAAACAATTTTCGTTTTGGCTCAGATTTCCAGCAACTGCAGCTATTTGTATTATGTGAACATTCATCATGTTTTGGACAAAACCAATGACCTGCTCGCATCGGAAAATCGGCAGAAGTACTGGGACACCGACATGTTAGCTCAACAATACAACCACTCCATGAGCGGGAATACGATCCGGGCCACGGTGCTGAGAGTACCGAATCCTCACAAGTAAATAACAAGAAAAGGCTTTTTGATTCTATCGTATTTGGTGTAAACAAAACACCCTTTCTGAATATTTTCGTTGCAGATTATTTTCAACTTGTCCTCGAAGATTTACAAAGTGGGAAAAGGCCATTCCGCCTGTGTGCATTGCGGCTAATCAGAGAGCCATGCATTCCAGTCGCAGTTTCCAACTTTGGCCCAAAGTCTCGTGTGTTCTAATGTTCCCAGGGCAAATGTCAATGACTTTATCCTGTGTTCTTAAATGGCACAATAATGGGGCAGATGTATGACACTTCCACAGCGACTTGTAACTCTTTGGAGGAACTCAGGCTCATTTTCACCCACAAAGGGAGACACACAGAAAGATACCCCCAAAGGGACAGAGGGCTCCGTTGTGGTGAGCTGGAATGTGAAATGGACAAGAGGACAAATGCAAGTTTTAAATGAGGAAGCACAGAAGCGACTTCCGAGCAGCAATTCACAGGGGAGCGTCAACGTGGACCACGGTTAAAGTGAGACATTTCCCTCGAGCCAGGTGGGACTCGGACCTACAATCTTCTGGATCTGAAGTCGGACACCTTACCCATTACGCCACTGGCCCAAGAGACATGGCGACGCTTGGCAGAATGTTGATATGTAATGCCATGGACTTTCACGGAATCAGAATTAAAAAGGTGAACAAGCAGCGAAGATAATCACCAACACTGCTTCACTTCGAAGTTTCCAATTTGTGAAGCAGTGCCTTTCACTGGCAAAGGATAAACATTTGTCCTCAACTGTCTGCTTCAGGGTCGCCTCCTTCTCTGCTGGAAGTTTCCATCATTTTATTCACAGTCACGACACGATTTCATGATCCACTCCAGTGAAAACGTGTCATGGTGTCGTCTAAGCAAGACCCTGCCGAAACTCAGCGAGAGACATCTGGTCATTTCGAGCTCAGGATGTGGAATTAGACGAGATGAGTGACACCTTTTATTGGCGCCGCCACTTCACTGCAAATTTGCTGCTCAAAACGAGCCGTTGTTAGTATCAGCTTGATTTGAACCTTCCTGCAATGCATTTGCTTAACCACTCGGCCATGACTACAGACAGCACCGCACCCTTGAGCATTGACCAAATCAGCCGTGATCTCATTGAAAGCTGCCGCTGACTTCATGAGTTAAATGCTTCCATCTCCTTTCATACCTTTGCTGTCATTTGTAAGGTGCGAGACACCAATGTAAAAGAAGAAAAGCACAAAGTTAGGAAAAGATATTTGCAGCCAAATTGAGTCAAAATTATTTATTGAAAGGAAAATCACACTTGGCAATTTGATAGATCTCTTTGCGAACATGACCAGCAGAGGTAATCAAAGGAGCTATTGATCTGAGTATTCTTGGACATGAAACAAACAAAGGTTAATGACGTATTCATTTCTTTTTCTGGCGAAGGAACTGGTCTTTCCAGATGCTCACAATGACAGAGATTTTTCCCAATTAAAGACGGCAAATAAGTCCCATCTCATGCTGACACCATCGTGAGCGCTGCTGTTTCACAATGCCACAGAGTCAGGGTCAATTCCCGCCTCAAGCAACTGAATGTGTGGAGTTTGCACATTCTCCCCGTGGCTGCGTGCGCTTGCTCTGTTTTTCTCCCACAGTCCAAAAATGGACCGGTTAGTTGAAATGGCCGTGCTAAATTGACGGGGTTAAAGGAGAGGAATGCATTTGGGCTCGGGCGGGTCGGTGTGGAGTTGCTGGGACGAAGGGCCTGTTTGCACATTGTAAGTATTCTAATCTACAGTAATCAAGGTACGGCGCACGTTGTTCGATGGGGCATATATGACTTTTCGATTGTTTTTCTTTACAATTTCTTGACAATTCAAACGGGAGAGGAAGAAGGGAAATGAATGTCTCCCGTAATTCTTGCCTTCTTTTATCATTCACAGGTGGTGTTTTTTCCTGTACATTTTTTTTTAAACTCTGGTTACTGTTAGTGTTCTTGTCAGCCACAGCAGCTGGTTTCCTCTTTCCTCAATGTTCCTCATCTCTACCCAAACACACTTTCCATCCTTATCTCCTGAATCAAAGTAGTCTCTAACCATTGAATAATTGCCACGGAAACTGAGCTTTTCACACCCCTGTGTATGTCATTTCCCAATATTAATTGATCGTTTACTGTGTTGCAGTTGCTCACGAGAAGAGGAAAACAAAATAGAGGCCGGTGGTCCTGGGTTTCAAACACACGTAATTGCAGCTAAAGCGCAGATTACTGCACACAATGCGATCACGGAAGCATGCACCGAACCATCAGGAAGCACACAGTAAGTACAATGCTGGATGTCATGTCAGGAACAGGACTAGAAACACAACAGAAATACGTCTCTTGGGTACTATTTTGGACGTATTTCTCAATGAGCTATCGTGTTTTACTTATGTTCCATCGGGAGTTACCTCACACAAGGAAGTAACCAGTGCTGCAGACGGTCATATAATCCGAGTTCCAAGTCCCGGAGTCAGAGACACTCAGTGCCCTGTGTGTACCTACAAGGAACAGCTGTGCATGGGGTTTACAGGGTAATTGAACTGCATGAATGCAGCTCGATGGTCGTCTGTCTGCTTCTCCTCGATAGTTTTCTGTGCAGTCCCTGCGTGCAATCTTGTCAACTACGTTTGTCCGGCACAAGATGGGCATTGGTCACTTGTCTCTGAGAGAGGCTGTTGGTTTATGTGTTGTCATAATTCCGAGTGTAAGGAGGAATCTGGCTGTCAGTTCCCAGAAACTTACTTTAATAAATGGAAGCGTGCTTTTTAAATTGCGGCGTGGCATATACGTGTTGCAAAGTTCGTGCACTGTGAATCACGTTGCGGGACTATCCAATTTTGGCAAAGAATTTGTGTGGCAATCACGAGTTGCCACGACCAGCTATCCCGAGTAGCAATACGGACAATTGGCAAGAACTACAAATTCGATTAGAGCAGCACAAGGTTAATCTGACAGGACAAACAGAAGGCAGCCAGAAGATTTCTGGGTGTAGGGCAATCACCCAAGGTACCTTTTCATAAGAAAGTCTGTGTATCAGTAGAATCTGGGACCAAAGTTGTCTATGTTGGTTATTCATATTCCAGACAACTTGCGTTGTTCCCCGTTTACTCTGAAAGTGAATACACATAGTTATTTCACCGTTATTTCGAAAGACGATCCTGCATTGAATCTGTTCGCCGTTTTTTGATGTTGTGGCGAAAAGGTGGGCAATCGCGATGTGAAACGTTGCTATACTTTCATTTCCTTCATTCCTGTCCTGGTGAGGGAGAAAGGTCATTGGCTCTCTCGATCAGATGGGGGTACCAGCGCATTGATGGCCTAATTTAATCACGGATATACTTGGAAATGTTCACTTTTAATGGTTCGTTGTTGTGTTTTGTTTTATGATACTTGAGCACTTTCTGGGACTTGGCAATACACTAAATCTCCAGTAGGTTTGGAATTGCCTCGCTGTTATTTGTGCGAGCAGTTCATGTCAGAGATGACTCACAGTGCCTCACAGACAGCACTTCAGCTTCGGTGTGTCTGATCATGGTACTGCCTTCTCAGTTTTGATTCTGTTCCACGATATGAGCTGTCAGTTTTTGGATTCGCTGGAGAGCAAAGTGGGTAATGTGATATGTGAGGTATTTTTCTTCAGCCAAAATCTTTGATGGCGAACTTGGGAAAGTGTCAAGAAGAATGGTCATTGGCAGCAAATATCCGGAAAACCTTCATCTCTGGATCGGTTGGGCTCATCCACCGTCCAAAAAAAATAGCCAAACTCGCTGGCTGAGTTACAAACATCATGCGTTTTTTTTGCAAATGGTGTAATTCAAACTGTTGCCGGTGGCTGGAGCATCTCAGACTTGTCGAGCATGGAAACAAATCCCGCGATCCAACTTGCCCTTGCTGAATAGATAACCGAAATTAATCCGTACATTTCTGCCAATATTTGTGCCTTATCTCTCCGAGGTCTTCCTGTCTATACACCCATTCAGATGCCTTTGAAATGTTGTGAGTGCACCAGACTCTGCCACTAAATGTGGCAATTCATTCCACACACACAAAAGTTCTGTGTGAAAAACATGTGTCCCTCACATGCCTTTTAAATTTTTCCTCTCTCACATTAAACGTTTGCTACGTAGCTTTAACTCGCGTGTCTTGTGAAGAAGTGCTCCCTGACTATTTACTCTGTCTGTCTTTCTCATGATTTTATAAGCTTCTGTGAGGCCATCTCTAAGCACTGAAGCTCCTGGGAAACTGACGAAGCCTATTCAGTTTCGTTCTCATGTCCAAGCAGTGCAAACCTTGCAAATCCTTGTAAAGGTTTTCTAAACTTACACTTGCAAGAAGTGTGTCCAGCTGCAGCACTTGTTTGACAGCGTGACCACTCTGGAGCTGCGGGTGGACTCACTGTGGACCATCAGCAATTCTGGAGAGTTATGTTGCCTCCCAGGTGCTCAGGCCAGGGATGTCGCCCATCGGCTGAAGTGCATTTGAAAAGGGGATCATGAACAGCCAGCTGTCTTGGTGCATACAGGCCCCAACGAAAACAAAAACTAGATGAGGACCTGCAGGGAGAATTCAAGGAGCTAGGAGAGAAATTAAAGAGGAGGACCTCATAGGTAGTAATCTCGGAATTACTGCCAGTGCCATGTGACTGCCAGCGTAGAAATGAATAGGAAAACGGCACGGTGAACACGTGAGATGAGGAATGGTGCTGCAGGACGGGTTTCAGATTTGTTGGATTTTGTGACCAGTTCTGGGGAATGTGGAACTATAAGAAAATTGACGATCTACATCTGAACCAGGCGGTAACGTATGTCCTTTCGGAAGGTTTTGCTACTGCAGTTGGGGAGGTTTTATACTAATGTGGCAGGGGGCTGGGAACCACAAGAGTAAACAAGTTGGCAGTGAGATGGAGGGCATGGTTGGCAACCAAATGTTCTAGGATATAGACGCTTCAGACGGGACAGGGAGGGAAGTAAAAGGGGAAGGAGTTGCATTGCTGGTCAGGGTTGATATCATGGCTGTGCAAAAGGAGGACACCATGTAGGGCTTGGGTCGTGAGACACTATGGATGGAGCAGCGAAATAAGAAGAGTGAGGTTAGACTTTTGGGGCTGTATTACAGAGAGCGTGAGGTGCAAGAAAAAAATAGTTAAACAGATCATGGAAAGACGTAGAGGCAATAATTTAGTGTTGATTGGAGATTTCTGTTTTCCCAACATTGACCAGGATACTCTTAGCGTCAGAGGTCTGGATGGGATACCATTTGTAAGAAGCCTCCAGGTAGGTTTTCTGGAACGGTATATCAATAGTCCGACGACGGAATATGCAATATTGGAACTGATATTGGGGAATAACCCAGGGCTGGTGATAGCAGTTGCAGTGGGTGATTTCTTTGGGAAGTGTCCAATATTCTGTAAGTTTTAGAATACTCATTGACAAAGATGAGAGTGGTCCTGAGGAAAGAGTACGAAACTGGGCCAAAGCTAATTATATCAAAATTATGCAGGAGGTCGGAAATGTGGATTGGACACAACTATTTGTAGGAAGGTCCACCGTTCATATGTGTCAGGCTTTCAAAGATAGGTTAAATATAGTGCAGGATAGGCATGTCCCGTTTAAGGCAAAGGATTTGAGAGGCAATATTGGTGAACTGTTGATGACAGGATAATTGTACAACTCGCCAAGAGGAAAAGGGAAGCATACATAATGCCTCGGCAGCTAACAACATAATGGTCCCTGGAGGAACATGAGAAGAGTAGAACAAGTCTTAAACGAGGAATCAAGGGTGTTAAAAGGGGTCATAAAACAACTTCACGCTAGCACAATTAAGGAGAATCCTAAAGCCTATTATTCATATATAAGAAGCAAGCGGGTAACCAGAGAAAGGATTGGGACACTAAAGGAAAATTAAGGAAGGCTGTATGTCAAATCTGAGAGAGTGGGTATGATTCTGAATGATTATTTTGCATCAGTGTTCTCTGAGGAGAGGGACATGATGAATGTTGAGTCTAGAGGAAGACATTTGATTAATCTGGATCATGTTGACATAAGTAGGGAAGCTGTGTTTGGCAGGCTAGGAGTAATTAATGTGGACAAATCCCCAGGAACGGAGGGGATCTATTCCTGGTTCCTGAGTGATGTGAGAGAGGAAATAGCTGGGGCCCTGACAGATATCTTCGTGGCATCCTTCAGCACAGGTGAGATTCTGGCCGACTGGAACGTTGCTCATATTGTCCCCTGTAAAAGAAGGATAGTAGGGATATTCCGGATAACTACAGAACAATGGGCCTAACATCAGTGTTGTGAAAGTTGCTGGAGAAGGTAATGAGGGATAGGATCTATTCATATTTAGAAAATGATGTGCATATCAGTGAGAGGCGTAGAGTTTTTCGGGGAAGTGCCCAAGTTGATAGATGAAGGAAAGGCTGTTGATGTCATATACATGCACTACAGTAAGGAGTTAGATAAGGTTCCCCATGGTAACCAAATACAGAACGTAAAGTAACATGGTGTGCAGGGTGTTCTAGAAAGGTGGATAAAGAATTAGTTGAGCAATAGGAGACAGAGTGGCAGTTGAATGGAGTTTCTGGAAATGGAGAATGATGGCCAGTAGTGCTCCACAGGGGTCAGTGTTGTGGTCACTGTTGTTTGTGATATATTTAAATGATCTGGAAGACAGCACTGTTGCAATGATCAGAAAGTTTGCAGATGACACGAAGATTTCTGGACTAGCAGAAATTATAAGTGACCATTAAAGAATACAGGAGGATATAAATATACTGGAAAGTTGCGCGGAAAAGTGGCAGCTGGAGTTCAAAACAGACAAATGTGAGGTGACGCATTTCGGTCAGTCTAATTCTAGATGGGGTGATACAATGAACGGAAGAGCTTTGGGGGAAAAATAGTTGATGGACAGAGAGATCTGGGAGTGCAGGTCGATTATACACTGAAGGTTGCTGCACAGGTGGATAGAGTGGTCAAGCAGGCATAGAGTATGCTTGGCTTCATTGGATGGGGTATTGAATAAAATGGCTGGCAATTCATGTTAAAATTGAACAATACATTGGTCTGGCCACACTTAGAATACTGTGTAAATTTGTGGTCGCCACATTACCAAAAGGATGTGGACGCTTTGGAGAGGGCGTGTAAAAGGTTTAAGCGGATGTTGCCTCATATAGGTGGTGCAATCAAGGAAGAGATGTTGAGTAGGTTAGGTTTGTTTTCATTAGGAAAAAGGAAAGTTTGAGGGAGACCTTTTTGAGGTTTACAAAATCATGAAGGGTACAGACAGGGTAGATAGAGAAAAGTTTTACTTCCCACATTGAAGGATTAAATATCGACAGGTCACGCTTTCAAGGTGAGACGTGAAAAGTTTAAGAGGGATACACGCGGCAACTACCTGACACAGCGGGTGGTGGGTGTCTGGAACGCGTTCCCAGCAGAGACGGGAGAGGTAATCACGGTAGATATATTTAAGAGGCGTCTGGACAGATGCATGAGTAGGTGGGGAGCAGAGGGATAGAGATGCTTAGGAATTGGGCAACAGGTTTAAACAGTAGATTTGGATCGGCTCAGGCTTGAATGGATGAAGGACCTGTTCCTTGTCTGTACATTTTTGTTGGTCTTTCTTCTTAAATTACGCCAATTTCATTACAAGATTTGCGAGGTCTAAGTGTCTGAAGTGAATCCATGCGGAAACACTAGTCATAACAAATCTGAGTGTTGGCTTTTGTGTGGTAGCGTGGTTGAGCCGTCTAATGTGCTGGATTTTAAGCTTCAGTTTCTATCGAATCGTGGCTTCAAATACCAGCATTGTCAGTGGGCAACTATGTGGAGACGTATGTGAGAGAACTGCGCATGTGTGGATGCCTTTTAATTTGTGTGTTTGCAGCTCCTCAGTGTGCTTACCCTCTCAGTGATAAAATTAGCGACCGTCTCTAAAAACAATGCAAGTTCCTGCTGTCCGACAGATCCTAATATCCCGTCAAGAACTTTGCTTTTGGTTATCTGCGTTGCCAGTTTCTGTATCTCAAATGGTCAGCGCAGTTGGCTGAAATGTTGGTGGTTCGAGCCCACCCAGGGAATAAGCCTCAAATATTTCAGCACAATCATTTCCCGCGACCATGTATTGACATTGTAACCAGGAAAACTCATCCATGATTCACCCCAAGTCCGCAGGGAGTGAGACGTTTACACGCAACAGAATACGACATCACTTTCTCCAAGCTCCCGATGCCAACAGAAAGCGGCCACTACAGCTTCAATCAGCGACTTTCTGCCAAGCCATGGGAAACAACTCGTGGAAGCTCCTTCCTTAGTAACAACTCTTTCCGTGTGAAAGGAGCAAAACTTTCACTTTAAATTGGAAAGGACTTCAGGCCATTGGAATGTTGCTCCAGTTCTTGGAACGAGTTATAAGTTAAACTCCTGACTTGAAAATAAGAAGTGGTAAAGGTCTTAGGTAGAAAGAACAAAGAAAGTGTTGATTGAGACGACTCTGTCTCGTCAGCAGATGAGAAATACCCAAAACTGTAAACGGAAATGATTTGGTTTCCTTAGGCAATTTCCCGAGTAATTTACTGTCTGCCAGAGAGATTGAAAATCACATCAGCGACATAAAGGTGAAGGTAAAAATATGAAGATATTAAGGTTGAACCTTAAATCCCGGGACAAGTGCAGAATAGATTGTAATGCTTTGAAGGAATAACTGAAGTGAAAGGTGTGAATGATATTTTTGTGATTAGGAAGAATTAATTGGATCCTAACAAATTGCTGATGAATTATGCTCGCAATGTAACAGCAAACTAATCCACAGCGCAACGTGCTTGTTTATCTCTGTCGGTGCAGTGTGAGATGCTTAATCTGAGGGTGGTGGGTGCAAGCCTCACAATGGGCGCTTTCACTGCTTAATACAATTCCAGCTCTTCGTTCCACGTCCAGTATTGCAACCCTTCGCAGGGAAATGTTCTTGCTGCTTTTATTGACACATCTGTCCGCCTGCTTTTGATCACACGTCGGTTTCTGAGTGAACACTGTTTCCATTTTACTGGAGGCGCCAGAGCCAGCTTTATCAGTGCAGCCGAAACTACAATGAATGATGTCCGTTTGAAAACGTGAGGTTCCAAACCAACCGTGCACCACCCAAAGTGTTCAAAGGCACGGAAAGCGAATGGCCACTTGCGAGAGGTCTGACAGAGACGGATCAATGTCACATGGGCCCTGAACCAATTTTAAGTGATTCAGATTGTTCTGATGGAAACCGAAGGGTACTCTCCCTCAACGTTTTGCAATTGTTCTTCTTGTGTTTAACGTAATGAACAGTATATTGTCAGTAACGAGAGTGGAGGTGCGGCAGGATCGTGAGGTTTCAGTGTGGGACATCGACACAGTAAGTCAAATATCCCCAAAGCACGGGAGAGTTGTTTGGTCCAGGATCACTGCCATCTTCTGTTTCTAAACCAACAAATGAAATTACTGGAAAATCTCAGCAGGTCTGGTAGCATCTTGGAAATATAAATCGATTTAAGACTTCGGGACTAGTGGCACTTCTTTTCTATGTCCATCTCCACCTGCTTTTGCACACCCTTCATTTTTATTGAATGTCTCCTGACTTCCAACTTTATATTCAGCTTCTCTTTTATTACTTCCTCTCCAACCATTTTCCCAGTCTCCAATTTTGTATCAAACCTGTTCCATCTTTCACATTGCCCAGGACATAGAACTGAACAAATAACTATGTTTCTATTTCCTGAGATAGCAGATGGCCAGAGATTGGAAGGCAGTGTTTTTCCGAAAACTCATCCATGATTCACCCCGAGTCCACAGGGAGCAAGACGGTTACACGCAGCAGAATACGACACCATGTTCTCCAATTCCCCCGATGCCAACTGAAAGCGGACACTGCAGCTTCAATCAGGTCTTCCTGCCAAACCCTGGGACTCAACTCGTGGAAACTCCTTTCTCATTAACTGCTCTTCCCGTGGGAAAGGAACTAAACTTCCATTTTAAATTGGAAACGGCTTCAGGAGATTGGAAATTTGCTCCTGTTCTTGGAACGTGTTATAAACAAAACTCCTGTCTTGAAAATAAGAAGTGGTAAACGGTTTAGGCAGGAAGAACGAAGAAAATGTTGATTGTGAGGACTCTGTCTCGTCAGCAGTTGGGAAATTCCCAACACTGTAAACGGAAATGATTGGGTTTCCTGAGGTAATTTTCCGACTGATTTACTGTCTGCCAGAGTGACTGGAAATCACTTCATATGAAAATATTCGGGTTGAATCTTAAATGCTGGGACAAGTGTTAAATAGATTGTAATGTTTTGAAGAAATAAAAAAAGTGAAAGATGTGAATTATGTCCTTTGTGATTGGGAGGAATGAGCTGGATCTTTGCAAATTGCTGTGTCAGGTGAATTGTGCTCAGAATGAAATAGCAAACTAATTCGTCGTGTGCCAAGTCTGGATACCTCAGTTCGATGAAATGTGAGGTGTTTAATCAGAGAGTCGTGTGTCCAAGCCCCACAATATTCGTTTTCTCTGTTTAATAGAGCTCCAGCTCATCGTTCCACATGCAGAATTGCAAAGCAACGCTGGTGGAGCATTCTTGTTGCTTTCGTTGACGCATATGTCCTCCTGCTTTGATCACATGTCGGTTTCTGAGTGAAAACTGTCTGCACTTTACTGGAAGCGCCAGAGACAACTTTATCAGTGCAGCTGAAAATACTATGAATGATGTCCATTTCAAAACGTGAGATTCCACTACATCCGTGCACCAACCAAAGTGTTCAAAGACAAAGAACTCGAATGGCCATTTGTTAGTGGTCTGACAGAGACGGCTTAATGTCTCATGGGTCCGGAACAACAATTAACTGATTCAGAATGTGCTGATGGAACCGAACGGAGCTCTCCCTGAACGTTTTGCAATTGTTCTTGTTGTGTGCTCATGTAAGTTTATGTAATGACCAGTTTATTGCCAGTAACGAGGGCGCGGGTGGGGAAGGTGTCTGAGGTTTCAGTGTGGGACAAACGTGATCTGATCGAACGGGTAAGTCAAATATTCCTAGAACATGGGTGAGCTGATTAGTCCAGGATCACTCCCATCTTCTGTTTCAGAATCAACAAATGAAATTGCTGGAAACTCTCAGCAGGTCCGGTCGCATCTTGAAAATGAAAACCGAATGATATTTCGGGACTGATGACACTTCTTTTTCCATCTCCATGTCCCTCTGCCATTCTACAAACTTCCTTTTTACTGAATTTGTCCTGACTTCAAACCTTATATTCAGCTTCACATTTATTGCTTCCTCTCCAAACATTTTCCCAGTCTCTAAAATTGTATCATGCTTGTTCTATCTCTCACTTTGCCCAGGACTTCCAACTGAATAAATAACTCTGTTTCTATTTCCTTAGATACCAGATGGCCAGAGATTGGGAGACATAGGAGGACGGTTGGCGCTTCCAGAATATCTAGTCTGCTCCGCCATTCGATCTTGGCTAATATCGTTCTTAACCCCATTCTCCAGTCCTCTCCCTGAACACTTACTCCCCAGTCTTAGGATCCAGTATTTTTCCTAGAGCGGGTCCTAATCCGTCTCAAAACCCTCCACATTTGTTGGCAACTGTTACACCGTGTCTACGTGTCATCAATCTCAGTTTCAGTGATTCTAGGGAAACACGAACTGTTCTGAGCAGCTCGATCGGGTCTCTGACCCACTGTGATCCTGCGGGGGAGCAGTAATCATCTTCATCTCCTACAGAAAGGATCAGCGCTTCAAACAGAAAATGGACAGAAAGAAAGATAGGCTTGTGTGTCAAGATATGTGGAGGTAATTGCTTTCTGACCTGGTCAGTAAACCTTACTCTGTATATCCCCACACATTCTAGCTGTTGTGTTGAAAGGGAATACAAGTCCAATTAATTGCCATCTACGCTTTTATTCGATATGTATTCTTCCTTGTTCTGAATATGCAGGGATATTTCCAGCACTGATGGTCACCATTTCTAAGAGTGCATGCCGCGGGCCCTGATCTTTTCTGGAGAGTAGCAGTATCAGTTTGTGCGAAAGTGTCCCAGTACAAAGCTTAGAAGAACCATTGTTGTTCCCTCTTTACGGACGACAGTCTTTCATATCATGATCGATGGGGCTTTATTGCATACTTATCAGCAAGCCTTGTTTTGAATTTACTCGCCCAATACTACTGTAGCGGTGGAAAGAATACAATTCTGAATACCTGCTGCGTGAATATCATTTTCAAATTTCTATTCGCAGTGGTCCTTCATATGTGGTGATGTTTATATCACTGCTGGCCATCCTGTTTAAGAGTGCAGTTACATATGTTCCTCTGTCTTGGAGCTGCAGGGAAAATTGTCTGCGCCTTTTCAGCCAATATTTCCTGGATATTTCAACATGGTATTCTTTATTTTTTTCATTCATGTCCACTTTAAGGATTCAGTTACAGGGCACTGATCCTTTCTGTAACAACAGTACCGCATTTACTTTAGATGCGAAGGTGTCCCGTATCAGAAACAAGGAGAGCATTCATTTCCTTCTATCACAGGATACACTGGATTCATGATGTTAGTCTCTGTCAAATGCATCCGAAAATGTGCTCTGAAAGCTTCATTTGAACGCTGTCTGGCGTTTCTCAACGTGTGTCAACCAAAACCAGAAATCCTCAATCATAGTTTGGAGCAGTTCACATATTCGAGTTTCGAAGCAGCAGACACGGATACAGTTCATTCACAATGAAAAGATTTACAGGCACAGATGAACTATAGACTCTTGTTCTCATACTGTTACTAATATTACCGTGTGGCCTGAAGTCTAAGCCATGTTGTAACTGAAAATGAGGAAATCACAGACAGGCTGCCGAATGACAGTATGTATTTTGTTTTCTTGTTCTCACAGAGTTCCAGGAAAGTATGACAGCGAGGGAGAGGAATGCAAGTCACGTGCAGCTCTAGTGAAACACCTTTTGTCTGATTCAGTCATCAACAAGAAACGTGAATGTGACTAAAGCGTAAAACCTTTTCACAATCGAACAAAGCACAATCACGAACAGTGACCACCTCTTTGACATCTCAGATCGCCTTTGACCTTCCCTGAATATGTATAGGATCTAATGTTTGCACACCTCAAAGTGAGAACTGTTTGATTTACCGACAATAAGTGAATCACATGTCCTTGATTCCCACATAGGTTTCTAACTCAGCTTGCAGCCAGGTGGCAGTTGCTCATGGCTCTGCTGGATAATGCACTATTATGGAGAAATAAAATGAAAGTTGAAACTCTTATTGGCTCTGGGTTTCGAATACTCTTGCTACGTGTTCTGCCATTCTCGGATTCCAGTGCTAAACCAGTTTTTCAGTTCATCTGAGCAGCAGGAGAGTCGGCGTTTCTGGCAGGAGCAGAATTCATCATCTCCAGTGATCACTTTATCTGAGGAGAGAGAATGAACAAAGTTTCACACAGCGACTAATCGGAATTGCATTCCGTTTCAGCATGGCAGCAGATATGGGTTAGCAATTTCAAAGCCAGATTTGCTGATGAGAACAACAAGCACGACCACTCAGACAGAGCAATTCCTTCCCACCGGTTATTCTGCAGAACTGGTACAGTTGCTGTGAGTATGCTGCAGGGTATAATCAGGTACATGATCTTGGGTTTCCGGTTTTGGCCTGTGTGCTCGCGTGGCTGAGCAATCTGAGACTCTGATTTCAGATTCCACTCCTTAAGAAGGCTTGTGTTTGTATCCCTGCGCGGCCACGTGTGCTAATGGATTAAGCTGGCAACGTTTTGCAGGGATGAGCTGTGTTAAAGTTGAACAGAAAAAAAAGCAGTCATTTCTTCGAACCCGGCTGTGATGTGGCACAGCAGAAAACAACCAACATGTCAGTGCCCACGCTGGTTTCCCCTTCTGCTGTAGTTGTCACGTTCCCCTCCAGCTCGAAAGGCCACCAGCATAATATGCGACTCAAAAACAGGCTGCGCCAAACTTTCATATTCCAGACAATTTGCATTTTTCACCGTTTCTCTGAAAGTGAATGGAGATATTTATTTCCCTGTTGATGTGAAATTAGGTTCTACATTGAATCTGCTCGCAATTTTCTTTTGTTGTTGCGAAAAGGAGGGAAATTGCGATATGAAACTTGGTTACTTTTCCCTAATTTCCTTAATTTCTGTCCTGATGAGAGAGGCTGGTGATTGGTCCTCTCGATCCGGTGGAGACATCAGCCCAATTGTTAACCTCATCTAATCGAGACTGTAATTGGTAATCTTCACTTTCCATGGTTCATTGTTAGTCAGTTCTGATTCATGTTACTTGAGCACTTTCCTGGAAGTATTGGTGCTCTAAGGCGCCAGTACGTTGAAAGCACCATTTGGAATTGCCTCGCTGCAATTTGTGTGAGCAGCTCATGACCCAGACGACTCGCTCTGCCTCACAGACAGCATTCATGAGTCCGTGTGTCTGAAAATAGGTACTCTTTGTCAGTTCTGCTTCTGTTCATGAGTTGTCAGTTTTTGGTTTCGCTGGAGACACACACAGACAAAGACCCACACGCACACATATATTTTGCGTGATGAATTTTTTTGGTACTTTCAGAGTTACATTGCACTTTGCTCAGAAACTACATACATTCATGTAGAACTCTGAGCTCAAAAACTGCATTAAATTATGTAAAACTCTGTTATCTCACTTTTTGGATTGGAATCAATCTAAACATCAGGTCATAGACAGAGAACACAGGGGCTAACACCTTCAACATATTGTCTAGCTATTACCATTGTTAATAGCTAACCCGAGAATGCAACTTTAAAAAAAAGAGTTTTGTGATTTACACATAGAATACAGTGATATTTTCACTTCTTTCAACAGATGAAAGGCTTAACAGACAATCAATTCTTCAACGTATAATTTCAGTTACATCACACTGCAAATTTTTGGTATAAATTATGTGTTACGATCGTGCCCTCCACAAACACCTAATGAAGGAGCATCGCTCCGAAAGCTAGTGTGCTTCCAATTAAACCTGTTGGACTATAACCTGGTGTTGTGTGATTTTTGACTTGGTACACCCCAGTCCAACACCAGCATCTCCGAATCACAATTTATTCCCGACAGCTTGCAAGTGTTCCCTTAGAAACTGCAGCTTTTGGAAACGTATTACTGGGACAAAGTCATTGCTCAATGTGATGGGATGCACCGTCAATCCCTAATTACTCGAGAGATTGAGATTTTGAGTTACTCCGCAGAACTCTGGATGTCCTCAGTAGCGGGGTAGAGGCATGATGCATTGAGGCAAGGATTTAGAAGTAGTGACATTGAAGAAGCAGCGAAATATTTTCGACTGGGAAACGTGAAAACCTTGGAGGGGTAATTGCGGTGATAGCTTTCGCTTATACTTGCTGCCATTGTCCTTCCAGACAGATGCTGATCGATCACTGAATTGTTCTGGCAGGATCCGTGTGTGTGTGTTCTGGGTGCAACCAGGATTTAGTTTTCCTTCGGATAATTCACAAGAAGAGAATTAAATCTTCATTTCCTGACTGGGAATGAAAGCCTGTTCTGGTTAATGCAAACACAGACTCGTATGCAGGGATGTCCATTGATACTGCAGTAGCCTTTGGGACCTGAACAAACTCTAGTGCCTGCTCTTCACGTCATAATCGTCTTCGTCAGCAGTGTTTCTCTCTCAAAGTTTCCAAGTCGGTTCATATTATCACCATTGGTTTCAATGTGATGAAGGCAATTCTGTGATAATCTGCTGTTGTTCAGCAGATATATTGCAGCAAGATAAGTAAAGACTGATGCTAACACTAGCTCGTTTTGAGCTGCGCTGATGAGTTGGCAGCAAGAAAGGCAACGTTCAACTCGCCTTATTCCAGATGACGGGCTCGAAATGACCAGTGGGTTCTCGCTGAATTAGTTCAGGCTCTGGAATATAAAAAACTTCAAGTGTGAAAGTACAGTGAAAGGAAATGTTTCACAGAGTGCGGCCTTCCAAGTGAAACAGTGACGGTGATTATGTTTGCTGATTTTTCACCTTGTGAATGCTGTTTCCCTGATGTGGACGATTACATTACCAATAGACAAACTGTCACATCCAAACCTGGTCTTTGGGTCAGTTACGGAATTGGTAACACGCCTGATGTCGAATTAGGGGATTGTCGGTTCGCATTTAAAATCACGTGCTAGTCCATTCCTGTTGTCTGTCAGGAACGGAAGGGTTTGGGTTTTCGAATTTACAGTTTCTTTCGTCCAATTCAAATTCTAGCTCAGATCAACGTCACTCATTCTCTGTAGAACTAGCTTTGGTTTAACCAAAAGCTGCCTTTTGGAGGTGGAACTTGCATGTTGGCGCGGACATCTGAAGTGAAGCACTAGGAGCTGGTCAAATCCTGAGAACTCTGACACTCTCGGGGAATCTGTCTGTGTGTCTCTTTCTGTGGGAGACACGACGTGGGTAATAACACAGTGTGACTATGTCAAACTTCAATCCCATTGTTGTGTCATCTAAGATCAAAGCGAGAACCTCACTGCCATTTGCACTGGAAAAATCAGAACACATAAGGTTATGGATCAAAGCTGGAAACTGGGAATAGAACAGATGAATGTCTTTAAACCAGACTGCCCAATGGGCCAAATGGGATTTTCCATTCTGCAAAACTTGAATGCGAGAAGAAACCAATCTGCAGTGAATCTGATCAGAAATGAAATGGAAAATCCATTTCATTGAGAATAAGTGCAAGAGTGTCTTCTTCATTCCGTGTAATCTTGTAGTTAGGATTTGGAACTCTAACTGCAATAGTGTTGGTTCTATTCTCGGACAGGGAATGCATGTTTTATTGTGCAAATGAATCATGGTACCAGTATTTCTTACCACTGGCCCGAACCTGGTAATGCTTGGTTTTGTGCCAGGTTATCAAAAATCAAAAAGGTACAGGTTTTGTAAATATGAACTAAAAACGAGAATTGATAGAGAAACCCGGTACACCTGGCAACATCTGTGGAGATAAACAGGTTTTTTTCTTAAGATGGACAGGAAATAGGTTAGTTAT
Organism: Chiloscyllium punctatum; assembly: GCF_047496795.1. Classification (NCBI taxonomy): domain Eukaryota; kingdom Metazoa; phylum Chordata; class Chondrichthyes; order Orectolobiformes; family Hemiscylliidae; genus Chiloscyllium; species Chiloscyllium punctatum. The sequence continues at coordinate 29,396,100 of NC_092751.1, forward strand.
AGATTTCTAGATTGTACTTTTGGGAAAAGGATAATCTTCCCTGTCGAATCAGGATATTTATCAAAATCACTCTTGAGCTTACAAACATCGAATTTACAATCTTAAAAGGACTTAATCAGCTGTCATGCTACTTTCATTTTCCTGAGCTGGTGGAAGGCTATGTTTTATTGGCTACATTTCCTTTAGGTTCCGTTATTTAGCAGTCACGCCGAATGGAGGATTGTTTCTTTCAGTGTCTGCTTCAATATGTGTCTTTGTTTTTTCTCTATTTGTCTCTGTATCCTCCTGGGCCTTTTTCACATTCTCCGACTCTCTGGCTGATCATATCCCTCATTTCCCATTTCTGCTATTGAAAAGCCTGACATTCAGAGACAGTTTGAGATTCGAACTGCTGAGAGGCTTTCTGACTCCTGGCTGGAGTTGGTCGAAGTAGTCTCACATTCTCTGGATAATGCGTCTGTCACTTCGACCTGAGACAAGGAGATATTTCTTCCTCAAAATCTAAAAACCCTTTCGAAGTTAAAGTTGAGTTCCTTATCCAACAGAAAAAGAAAGTAATTACATGATAGCTGAAGAAGAACAACGATGCATTTACTGTTGGTCTACAACGAATGAATGGTGACAGCAGAGAATGAGGGTGATCATGTCGTGGTGTCAGTGCCATTACCACAACATTTCCAGGGAATGCTGCAGTGTCTCCTGCCTCACCACTTAATTTCCCCAAAACTGGGAATGAAGGAATGAGAATAAGAGGATGAGAAGCAGAAGTGCTTGTGGAACTGCGGGAAGAATTTCCAGGTTAAAATAGTAGTTAAAAAGAGCAACCTACACTACTGGTTTTAAACCAGGAAAATGAAGCCAGAACGCGAAATCAGAATGTACAGCAATTCAAACAGGACACTGAGTTTCTCGATCAGCAATACAATACTTGCGAGAAATAACGAGCTTTCAATACAATGAGCAGGCACCAGTGTGATGGGAGCTGCTTTCACCAGCTAATACATGGAGCCACGTTCAAAGCCAGATTTCTCGTCCATATGTGCAATGCATGAACCACTTGATCACAGGAATTCGAAAACGCGTTTTCTGTATTAATGTTGCTCAGTATGAATGGCAATCAAACTCTGCTTGCGCAAAAACAGACATTTCAATGCTGAGCATGCCCCACTATAAAGGCACAGAAAAAGACAGTATCCTCTTGCATTGGCATCCAACAGATATTTTCGTCTGTTTAAACTGACAGAATAAAGAGGATGTGCTCATCTTCTCTCACGTCCCATTAACCACGTTAATACACACGCAGGAATTTTCAAACCAAGATGAACAGGCTCATTGTTGTGAATTGACAGCAGTGGTGTGTGAGTCATTGCGAACAGTGAGCAATAAATGCTGAACCAATAGCACTGACACTGAGCCTTGCACCATCAGCTCCACACTCACATCTTGTGTTCTGTCTCGTAGCCATCAGTGCATTTGACTTTAATTATTCTTCCTTGCACCTCTCCTCAATTTATTCCCGACCGCTTGCAGTGTCGAATTTGAACATGCAATTATTAGAAATGCATTTCTGGGACACAGTTGTCTTTCAATGAGATAAGATTCACTGCCCATCACTAATTATTCCAAAGATGTAGGGGACGAGTTACTTTTGTTAACTCCTCAAATCCTTAGTATGGAGGTATTGACAAGAAACCGCTAGAGATGGAGTTCCTGGATTGCGGAGAGCAGACCGACCCCAAACTGCAAACGTAACTCACCCAGGGAAGAGCAGCTGGACCCCACTCTGTCAATGTAACTCAACCAGGGGACAGAAGTCTGATATCACACGATCATTGTATCTCAACGAGGAAATTATGGCCTGACCGCACTCTGTTAATGTAACTCACCCAGGGAAGAGTAGACTGACGCCACTCTGTCAATGTTAGTCATCCAGGGAACAGCAGACTGACCCATCACTTTATATGTAACTCACCCAGTAAATGGCAGACTGACACCACTCAGAGAAGAGCAGGCTGTACCCATTCTGTCTCTGTCACCCATCAGGGAAAGAGCAGGCTGATCTGATTCTGTCAATGAAACACAAGCAGGGAGACGAGCCTGACCCCACTCTGTCAAAGTGACTCACTCAAAGAAGAGAAGACTTATTCCATTCTGTCTCTGTGAATCATCCAGCGAAGACAATAATGAAACCATACTTGCTGTTAAACTCAGACAGAGAAGAGCAGACTCTCACGATTCTGAGAAAGTAACACGCCCGTGGAGGAGCAGACTGACACCACTCTCTTAACGTAGATCACCCAGGGAAGAACTGACTGAGTGCACTCTGTGATATTACTCACTCAGAAAGGAGCAGACTGACCCCATTCTGTTAATATGACTCTCCCAGGGAAGAGCAGATGAAGCCCAATCGGTCAATGTGACTCAACCAGGGAAGAGCACTCTGACCTCACGTGATCACTTTAACACAGCTAGGAAATTGTAGACTGACCGCATTCTGTCAATGCAACTCACCCAGGAAAGAGCAGATTGATCCCATACTGTCCAAGTAACTCACTCCGTGAAAAGCAGACTGATGCCTCTCTGTCAATGTAACTCGCACAGGAAAGAATAGACTGATGCCACTCTGTCAATGTAACTCACTGAGGGAAGAGCAAACTGACGCCATTCAGTCAGTGTTACTCACCGAAGGATGGGCAGACTGACCCCATACTCTCAGTGTAACTCAGCAGACTGATCCCACACGGTCAATATAAGTCATTCACTGAAGAGCAATCTGACCCCACTCTACAAATGTAATTCACTCAGGGAAGAGCAGACTGATCCCATTCTGTCAATGGCACTCACCCAATGAATGAACACTAACCCCACTCTACCAATGTAACTCGCCAGAGAAGAGCAGACGGAAGCCAGACTGTCAACATAAATTATCGAGGGAAGAGAACACTGATCCCGCTCTTTCTGTTTCACTCAGGCAGGGAAGAGCAGACTGTCAGCACTCTGTGAAAGAAATTCGCCCAGGGAAGGGCAGACTGACCCTACTGTATCTGCGTGACTGACACAAGTAAGAGCAACTAATCCAAATCTGTCAATGTATCTCCCTCAGGGAAGAATACCCTGACCCATCTCTGTCCGTGTAGCTCACCCAGGAAACAGCAGACTAACCCCACTCTGTCTATTTAAGTTCACAAAAATCCTCTGAAGTCCGTCCTATCCAGACACTCTCCACATCACTGTCTCTGTAACCATGTCCGTTCAATGGCGAATCCAAATAACCTGCAAATGTTTAGAATGTGGCAGCAAACCAGAGCTACCACACAGAAACTGGGCGGATGTGCAAACTTCCATCAGGCAGTCACCTAAACCTGGAATGGAAACCAAACCCGACAGCAGTCGTGATTATAAAATGGCAGAACAGAAACCCAGCAAAAAGAATTGCGTCCCTGTGTGTTGTAACGATTCTGAGGATTAATGAAGCCCCCCCCCCCCCTCACTGGAGTTAAATTCCATTTTCATCACTGCCAACCTTCTTCAAAGCAAAACACGCACTTGCTATTTTCAGACTTCTGATATCCCGCTTTCATCCCGCTTTTTACCTAATCATATTTCTGACTTTACAATCTCCGTCATACCAGGTTGGCAACTGCAGAATGAGCTTTGTTCCGTTCTCCACTGACGTTGAGAGTAGTAATACAGCATATTCGGGTAGGACTTGATGCGCTTGCGGGTGGTGTATTCGCGGCATTATGGCTTCTTTTTTTCGTTTTCGGTCTACTATTTCGAGTTCATTGCGCAGACTTCTGAAGAAGACTTTTTGGAGTCGAAATGGTAACTGTGTTTTCTCTCGGAAGACAGACGTAGCTTTATTTCTGTTCTCTTATAAATTGATCTCCTTCTGATCTTTGCAAGTGAAATAGTGTGCATTACTGTTGCTCGGTTTTAGTTTCAAAATCAAGAGAAACATGAAGGAGACAATATCAAAGAACACAAAGTTCTGAGTTGTTAAGATAATTTTTGCAGCAATGGTGGACATGAAGGTCAAATTAAGATAACGGTTCAAGAACATTTAGTCTGGAAGTGGTATGTGACTTTAGTTCCAAATATATGTTTCCGTTCTTCCAATACAGCTTTTTGACTCCCAGAAAACATTGATTGTTTTCTGTATTCACTTTGTTTCGCGATATCTGTCTTCTGGTCGACCAGGGACAACTTGAATTTGCTTCTGCATTGAATAAGATTTCGCTCTTTCTTTCGAGAAGCAAACCTGTGCATTATGTAACATTTATAATGCTGATGGCTAAGAAGTTCAAAATGAATTACGGTTTATGGATCGTGAGCAAGAATGAAGTGATTCACTTGCGAACAGATGTCACAAAGCCCTATTCCTACATCGGGCCTGAACGGTCCATTAGCAGAGTCTACAGAAAGGAAATGTCTAAGGGAACTAGTCCTTTGTTCAGTTTGATTTGATACCAATGGTAGTGCTGTTTTGGTGCAGAAATGTGTCAACATCTCTGATGTTGGAGTCAAAATTTAAGTCACATCTACTTCATGGAGTGTCTTCTCATATCGGAACATGCTGACATGAAAACATCTAGCACTGATAGCAAAGGTGTTTTTTCATTAAACTGGGAGTATGTTTAACTGAGCAATTCAGACAGCCAAGATGAATAATTGGCATTTGGTTCTTCAAGCTGAGCTCTCCACACCAACTGCTCCAACGGAGGTCGTGGATAAGATCCCCATCGATTATTTTGGTCAATTTTAGTCTCAACAACAACCTATTGTTCTGAACAATGCTACCCCACAAGCAGAGGGCTAAGTCTGATTTTCATCGTTAATTTTCAATTTCAGTTCTTAATGCACAGTTTCTTAAGAATGTGGACAGCAGAAGACTGTTAACATTCCATTTATCATATTTCCAGAAAATTCTACTCCGCTGATATCGCCTTGCCTTATCACACCTCAAGCCAGGAACCTGGACCAGTCGAGTTCCTTTCCACACATGGAATTGTTTTTTTCTAATTCATTGACTGCTGATATAATAGATAATTGGCCTTGAGAGTCAGCTGTAAATTAGGTTGAACTTTCTCAGCTTGACTTTCAACTGATCCTAAAAAAAAAACTCATCACCTGCAGGTAAATGTATTGCATTGCTTCTTGTTTTGCTTAATTCCACCACCACCACCCCCCACCCCCCACCCCCCGCCTCACTCCCGAACATCCAAATTTCACGATAATTCGACAAATGTTTGGAAACTGATTCGTGTTGGAAGTTGGTGGCTTTTTGTTTCTCGACATATAATTCATTCAATTAGACGTCTTGAAATTACTTCGGATTCTTCACAGTTGAAAATTTACTTTTGATTGAATGCAAAGCTCAAGCTCCATGAAATCCAAATTCTGCAAAGGAATTAATGACTTTTAAAAGAGTCAACGCTGTGAGCAAGATTCGAGCCTGCGCAGGGAGACCCCACTGGATTTCAAATCCAACGCCTTAACCTCTCGGCCATCACAGCTGCATCCAAATTGCCCATTTTCATAGTAAAAGAACTGAGTTCATGAAATACGTAATTTGTTTGAAGAACTAATTGTCAAGACCCAAAGATTTCGCCAAATCCTTTGCAGAGACCCAGACGAACGTTACCTTAGCAGATTGACAGGCTTTCACCGCAAACTAGATCCTGACACAGCTGAAGTTGTGGGAATGATTCTTCGTCGAATTATAGAGTCACGGATGTACAACACACGAAGAGAGGATCATTGTCTCACTGCGTCCGATCGATTTTGACTCAATTGCTCATCATCTGGTGCCAAAGTAGATATGCTGTTGTGTTTTAATATTCATCAGAATATGGTATTAGAAATATTGATGCAAAGTCCATAAACACTAGCTACATTCGTAAAAAAAGTCGGAATTAGAAAGAATGCAGAACCAATTTACAGAAATGGATCCAGCAACTAATCCGTAAGTTCTGACATCAGGTAATGAACTTGTGAGCACAAGAGAGGAAGATTGACCGAAGATTTGGAACTTGAAATCGTCTTGACGGAATTATTTGCAAAGTTTTTGCGGTTGTTCTAGAGTCATCAAGTCCTTGAACAATACAACAAGGAAAGTGTGCCTTCTTTCCAACTTGACCATGGTGGACAGTTACCCTAAATTAATAGGTCCGATTTGCCAACATTTGGCCCACATCCATCTAAATCTTGTTACTCATATTTCCATCCAGATGCCATTAAATGTTACAGTTGTACCAGTCTCCAACAATTTCTCTGGCAGCTCATTCTGGACAAGACTGAAAAAGTTGCCCCTGACTTTTTTTTTAAATCCTTACCCACTAATTTTAAAACAATGTTTTCTAAATTTTGACTTCCTCACGAGCAGGAAAACACCTTGATGAGTCAACCTATCCATGTCCCTCATGATTTAATAAATAGCAACGATTTGACTTTATCACACTTATCAGGAGGGAAATGTGTGGAGATTATTATCGAAGGTTTGAAGTAGAAAGTCTGATGTACAGATTTTTAGAATTGCATCTTGGAGAGGTTTTTAATAAGGCATTGAAGTCCAGTAGCAGTTGTAGAAGTCTGTTGTGAAAGCTGCAGAAGGATTTCAGGGCACGAGAACAAAGCATTATTTCCAATGTCTTGTGGCTCAGTTCGACCGCACTTGGACTACAGTATGAGGAATTATAATCCTCAATTTAGGAAAGATACTAATGCCATATGAGGAATACCACGAATGGTGATTAGCCTTGATATCATGGATGAACGTTAGTCCTGTGAATTGAAATTGGGCAAATCCGGTCTTTTTTTTAACAGTTTCAAAACAAGAGAGGTAATTTCATTGAGAGTTGCAAAATATTTGAAGAGATAAACAGGGTGGTGCAATTAAATTTTGTTCCCTCATTGGTGAATCTAGAAGCAGGAGAGGACAATTTTAAAATGAAGCATTGTGATTTTTGACCAGGATGAGAACTGTTGATTTTTGTCTTAGCCTTGAGAACTCTCGCTATTCAGCACTACAGTGAGCCTTGGATATTTGGTCTTTGAATGCATCACTATCAGCCTGACCCGCCGACACTTACTGCATCACTATAGACCTGACCCCTCACACTTACCCCCTTAATATCAGCGTGAACCCCTCAAACTTACTGCATCACCACCCATCTGGCGCCCTCACATTTACTGCGCCACTTTCACTTTGAGACCCTCATTTTGACAGCATCTCTATCAGCCGGTCTGCCAAATACTTACTTTGTCACTATCAGTCACGCCCTTACACTTCCTATGTTACTATTACCCTGACTCCTTACACTTACTGTGTCACTATCAGCCTGACTCCATCACACTTATTATGTCAGTACCAGACTGACGCCTCACACTTACCGTATCACTACAACACTGCTTGCTCAAACTTAGTATTTCACTATCACCTTGACCCTCTCACATTTACTGCACCACAATCAAACTAACCATATCACACCCAGTGCTTCACTATGAGCTTCAACACTCACACTGACAGCGTCACTAACAGCCTGACCCCCTCATGCTTACTGCGTTGGTATCTCTCTGATCCCCTCAGAATTAATGCGTCACAATCACTCTGACCCCCTCATTCTTAATGCATCACTATCCCTCTGGCACCCTCATACTTCCTGCATCACTCACACCCTGACACATGCGCACCTACTGCATCCCTGTCAGCCAAACCCCACTCACTAACGGCGTCACTCTCTCTCTAACCTGCTCACACTTCATGCATCACCATTATCTTGACACTCTCTCACTTAGTGCATCAATATCAGCCTGACCCCCTCACGCTTACTGCATCACTACCAGCCTGATCCCTTCAAATGTACTGTGTCACTATCAGACTGACCCACTCATGCTTACAGCATCACTATCACCTTGACCTCCCAAACCTAGTGCGTCCAGATCGCACTGAACCTTTCACTCTTCTTGCGTCACCTTCAGCCAGACCCTGCACACTGTCACTCTGACCTCCTCGTACTTGCTGCATCACTATAACTCTATCCCACTCTCACCGTGTGTCACTATCACCCTGACAACTCATACTCACTGCACCACTATTATCCTGACTCCATCACAATTAGAATATCATTATCAGCCTGACATCTTACACTTACTGTGTCACTCTCAATCTGACAACCTCAAAGTGTCTGCGTCACTGTCACCCCAAACACGTCACAATTACTGCATGGGTGTCAACCTGAAACCTCACGCTTATTTCGTCACTATCATCCTGAGCAGCTCACACCTACTGCGTCACTAGCACACCAACACTCTTACCTTTACTGCATCACTATCGGCCTGACACCTCACACGTACTGCATCACTATTAGCCTGACCCGCTCACACATTTTGCGTCACTACTACCCTGACCCCCTCACAATTGCTGTGTCGCTATTAGCCTGAGCCCCTCATTATCACGCTGATCAAGCTCACAATTACAGCATCACTATCAACCTGACGCCCTCACACTTTCTCTGTCATTATCACCCTGACCCTATCACACGTAATGCATCACTGTCACACTGAGACACTCACATTTTCTGCGTCGTTATCAGCCGGACCCGCCAGCACACAGCGTCACTATTAACCTGGCCCCTCACAGTTGCATGCCTCAATATCAGCGTGAACCCCTCACACTTACTGCATCACTGTCCATCTGCCATCCTCATACTTACTGCACCAGTTTCACCTTGTCATCCTTAATTTTACTGCGTCACTATCAGCCTGACAGCCACACACATATTGTGTCACTATCAGTGACGCGCTCGCACTTCCCATGATAATGTCACCCTCACTCCTAAAACCTACTGCGTCACTATTAGCCTTACCCCTCAGACGTACTGCGTCAATATCACCCTGACCCACTCACACATTTTGCATCAGTTTCAGTCTGACGCCTCACACTTACTGTGTAACTAAACCTCTCCCCCCTCACACTGACTGTGTCACTCTCAGCCTGACCCCTTCATACTTACTGCATCAATATCAGTCTGACTCCTCAGACTTACTGCGTCACTCTCACTCTGATCCTCTCTCATTTACTGCGTCACTCTCACCCTGACCTCCTCACATTTACTGCTTCACTATCGCAATGCCCCTCTCTCACTTACGACGTCATTTACACCCTGACACCCCACACTTGCTGTGGCACTATCACACTGAGGGCCTTACACTTAGTGTCACTGTCATCCTGACCCCTTACACTTACTGCGTCACTATCACACTGGTATCTCACACCCACTGTGTCACTATCATCCTGAGCCACTTACACCTATTGCGTCACTATCACTTTGACCCCAACACACTAACTGCATCAATATCAGCCTGACCATTACAGACATACTGCGCCACTACCAGGCTGATTCCCTCACATATACTGCGTCACTGTCAGGCTTACCCACTCATGCTTACTGCGTCACTATCTCCCTTACTCCCCACTCTTACTGCGTCAAGATCATTGTGCCCCCATACACTTACAATCTAACGATCATCCTGACAACATCACACTTACTGTGTCAAGATCAGCCTGATCCCCTTAAACTTAATGTGTCACTATCAGCTTCAACAATCACATTTACTGTGTCACTTCTAGCACTACCCCTGCACACATACTACATCCCTAACCGCCTTACCCCCTCGTATTTACTTCATCATTATCAGCGTGAGACACTCACACTTACAGCTTTACTACAACCTGGCCCTGTGAGTGCATCTACATCACTGTCACCCTGACCCCTTGCCCATACTGCGTCACTATAAGCCTGGCCCCTCAAATGTTCTGCGTCACTGTCACACTGACATCTCACACTCACTGCGTCACTACCACCCTGACCCCTCACAATTGCTGCATCACTACAACCTGACCCCCTGAAAGCATCTGCGTCACTATCACCCTGACCCCATCACACTTGCCATGTCACCATCACAATGACACATTCACAGAGTCTGCTTCACTGTCATCCTGACACCTCACACTATCTGGATCACTACCATCCTCCCCCCATACTGACCTGGCACTATCATCTAGAGCCACTCCCACTTATTGCGTTCCTATCACTCTGCTCCCAACACATTTCCCGCATCACTATCAGCCTGACCCCTCACAATTTCACCGTGTCTATCAGTCTGACTCCTCACATTTCCTGCATCACTATCACCCTGTCACTGAACACTTACTGGCCAGTATTAGCCTGACTCCCTCAACATACTGCATCAATATCAGCCTGAACACTCACCCTTACTCTGTCACCATCACGCTGACCCCCTCACTCTCATTGCGTCACTATCACTCTGTCCCCTCTCACTTCCTGCATTAGGATCACTCTGACTCACCGACACTTACTGCATCACTATCAGCCTGACCCCTCACACATGCTGTGACACTATCATCTGACCCCACCATACTTGCTGCGTCTCTATCAGCCTGACCCCCTCACACTTACTGCTTCACTATCAGCCTGACCCCTCACACTTACCACATCACTAACAGTCTGACACCACACACTTACTGCGTCACTATTCCCCTAACACCTCACTTTTATTGGCCACTATCAGCCTGACGCTCTCAACTTACTGTGTCACTACCAGCGTGGCCACACACACTTGCTCCCTCACTATCACCCTGACTGTTTCACACTCACTGCGTCAGTCTCTGCCTGACCCCATCACACTTACTACGTCACTATCACCCTGTCCCCTCCCACTTTATGCGTCAGGATCAGCCTGACACTGTAACACTTACTGCATCACTATCAGCCTGATCTCCTTCCAATTACTGCGTCACTAACAGCCTGACCACTCACTCTTACTGTGTCACTGTCAGACGGACCCCTCACACGTAGTGCTTCACTATTACCCTGACCACCTCACACTTACTGCGTCACTATTGGTCTGATCGCTCAGACCTACTGAATCACTATCACTCTGACCCCCCTCACTGCGTAACTATCGACCTGATCCACTCACACAATCTGCGTCACTACCACGCTGACATCTCACCCTCATTGTGTCACTATCATCCTCATTCCGTTCACACTTTTTGAGTCACTGTCAGCCTGATCCCCTGTAAGGGAAAATTATCATTTTTTGTGAAATCTGTGAAAGCATGGTTGAAAAAAAGAAGTATGGACCTAACTTTGCAAAAAGACAGAAAAAATGTAAAGTTCAACCTAATTTTCAGCTGACTCTCAAGGCCAATAATCTATTATATCAGCAGTCAATGAATTAGAAAAAGCAACTCCATGTGTTGAAAGGAACTCGCCTGATCCAGGTTCCTGGCTTGAGGTGTGATAAGGCAAGGCGATATATAGTATAAAGGGAATATGTGAAAACCGTCAGGCTCCATTTTATGAGGCGTCTTGCAAATGTGTCGGGTCCATTCTGCAAATTTCAAAAATAATCTTTTTTTTTGCTCTTGGTAGCATTTGCATCGAGTCGATTGAAATTCCACGGCAGTAAACTCGGGGGCTCGTTCTGGGCCCCTGCGATTGGGTAAGATTTTGAAGATTCCCAGAAGGTGTACGCGCCACTGCCTTGAAGGTCTTTCACTTCATCTCAAGCGCTGAATTGGCCCCTTTGAGTGAGAGGACTGGGAATAAGTGGATCACCCCAGAGTCGCGTTCCGAATCGAATAGGGTCAGGGTAAGAGTTGTGGCTAAAGTAATCTGACATAGAGACTCGTTCGAAGAGAATAGACGAACCGGGAAGAGGGAACAGTGAGCTCTCACGTGGTATTCGAGTAAAACTCAAGGGAAAGGATTGCCGTCTCTAGAGAGTTTAAGAGACAGCAAGATTAACGGTGGTTTGAGACTTGGAGCCACCATGGGCAGAGTTCGAGTCGCCAAATCTGTACCGGTTACGTTGGTTCTTGGTTTGTGAAAACCAAGTCAATGAGGGTTGCACCCAATGAGAGGGGAGCTCCGGAGGTAAAAGTAAGTTATATTGGCAAAGAGAAGATTATGGTATCGTGAGAGAGAGAGATAGTCAGATCGACAGACAGATAGACAGAGAGAGAGAGAGATGAACACTTTTCCAATATCCATGATAATCGGCTCCAGCAAGAGCGAACAAAAAGAGGGTCGACAGACAATGCGGAATGGTCAAGAAAAAATACAATATATGCTAAATAATTATGTCCCAGTTTCTGTAAAACAGTTAAAAATGTAAATCAAGGAATGTATTTTTCTGGAGGAAGGAAGTTTTAGTAATATTCAGTTGCAAATGCTGAGTTCACCGTTGGAGAAGAGAGAGAAGGAGAAACGGAAAGGTAAAATAGAACCTGTGAATTGGAGTGCTTATCACATGTTGAAGGCTGAGCCTGATTTCAGGGAAAGAAAATCTCGAAATAAAGATAGATCAAGTACACACACGGAAAACAACCTAATGAAGCTGGACAGAGTCTTAAGACTGGATCAGATCCTGACCTTAATGGGTGTCCTCGAAGAGCTACAGCCCCCGTACGAGATCCACTTCACGAAGATTCCAAGTCAACGGTCGCCGCCTCAGGGTCTGCTTAATCACCAATAGCATATCGTACCCACAATCAATTGAAGCAAGAATCCCTAAAGAAGTCGAGACAATGTCCCAGTACCTTAAGCACCTCACGAAAGTCGATAACGTCTATTGTGGACTGATACCCCCCCAAGGACATAACGATGGCAGAGATCACACCGTATGTGGCACACCTGAGGAGCAGCTTCATCAATGGAATGAAGTACAAATCAACAAAATAGCTAATAATATACGTGTATTACCTGGGACACGGGAAAGTTGAATTCGATAGAACAATACGTGATACATGCTGAAAAACTACTGGCTCAAGAGAACCATAATCGGAAATTAAAGATGGAACAGCAATCACATGAACCTCAGCTTATTATGATGCAAATGGTCGTTCAGCCATTGGAAGGAGGAACTGCGGGAAAAGAGAGAGGCACAGGTGGAGTTCGCAAAAGAGGAAGGGATCGCGAAAGTGCGCTTGCAGAGATCGATCTGGCTGGTGCTTTGTTTGCGGAGCAATGGACCACTGGTCCAGACAGTGCCTGCACAGACAGCCTCAATCGCTCCTGGAGGCTGGACAGCATGGTGACTGACAGGGGACGACTGAGGTTGAGGTGGGCAGGCCACAAGGTACAGGTTAACCTCTTTCCTTTATACTTGGCAATGAAGAATCCCTAATACTAATCACTTCTACTAACCTAACGGGCACTGAGATGTATCCCAACTCTATATTGAACATCGAGATTGTGAAGTGTGGACAATATGTTCAATATAACAATGATGCATATATGTCGATACCTACCTCTATGTTATATGTGGAAGGTACACCAGTTACCCTTTTGGTAGATGCATAGCCAGCATATTCACTCCTCAAATCAAGACAGTTCAGAGATTTGACGGCAATAAAGAATGTTCCTGAACTCAATGGAGGCATCAGGCGACGTGATATGAGAGAGTTTAACCGCACCTATATTGTGTGAAATCAGCAATGTGTATCCATTCTAATTGACAATTCTGTTAGCGGAATTCTGTCCTTTACATTTGATGGCTCGGGATCTCATAGTGAGACTGGGGTTGTATTTGCTCAGTACTCCGACGGGCTTGCAGGTAATTCAAAGGGAAGATTCACAAGTGTAAACTATAAAATTCAACCCACGACCCCTGGTGTATGTCTTTGAGTGGCGATTAAGCCAGAGAGCAATGAGTTCAGTGAGTAATTCACTCGCCCTGGAAGCAGGTAACCATGTTAATCCTATTAACACCGATTTTTTTTTTGCGGGAATATGCTGCACTGCACAGCACACATACACCACGGTAGCCCTGAGGAACCATAAGAGAAGTATTGGTTCAGGAGATTGGTTAAACCTGGTCAGTTGTTATTGTGCAAATTTTATTGAAGGGATGGCAGATGTGCAGTCAGTGTGAACTTATGTAAAGTACCTGCGATGGCAAGTTATCTCTATATTTTTGATGTGGAAGGCTATGCTCCTCGCGTGTCACTGGCGAAGGTGTCCAGTGACTGGTGGCAGGATTTTCGGCCATGGGTACTAAAGGCATAAAGAACGAAATGTTGGATGTTCTGGGACGATGTGGGTATGTGGTTCATTGCAGATGTGTCGACATATAGGAAGAAATTAATTTGTCTAACTCAGGCAATAGAACAGTCGAGGTTACCCCCTCTAGCCATGAAGAGCCTAGAAGGCTGGCCCGGCGTTTCCCTAAGATAAACTTCTCAGACCCAAGATTAATAACGGTCCCTACTGAATTATGGGTAAAAGGCAAACATGATGTGGGGCATATACGAGGTTGTGAATCAATACGTGTAACCACGAAGTCGGAGTATCGTCCTTGCAGAGCACAATACCCGTTAAAACCCGAGGCCATGGACGTAGTTACTCCAGTCTTTCAATCCTTCCCAAAGGCTAGAGAGATAATCCCCTGTGTAAACTCACCGGTGAGAACTCCCATTTTTCTGATCAAAAAGGCAAAAATTTCAAGTGAACCGGAGGAATGGAGGTTTGTTCAAGACCTGCAGCCAGTCAATAACAGTGTTGTCCCGTGCGCATCAAATGTTCCCAAACCCTATACTGCATTAGCTCAATTTCCACAGGACAGTAAATGGTTCCCTGCTGTGGATTTAGCAAATACATTCTTTAGTGGAATGGTGCATACAGATAGTCAATTCTGGTTCACTTTTTCATTCAAAGGGAAGTCTTATGAGTTCACACGACTTTGTCAATGTTACTGTGAGTCACCCACCATATATAATGAAGCTCTATGCAGGAGTCTGGAGACTTTTGCTTTAACCGCTGGGTCTGCGCTTCTGCAATCTGTAGACGATTGGTGCATAGTAGCACCGACAGAGGAACAATTCGAGAAGGATTCCCTTGCATTGCACGAGGGAAGGGCACAAAGCCAGTCTCGCAAAGCTTCGATTTATGCAACAACAGGTGAAGTTCTTCGGTCACTTAATATCTGAACAAGGGAAGACCAAGGGAAGGTCAAGTCAGAGTGCAAGTAATTCAACAAATTCCAAGGCCTCACATGAGGAAACAATTGCTATCCTTTTTGGATTTACGCTCCTACTGAAGAACGTTTATCCCACATTACACAAATCTTGAGGCGCCCTGAAGTGACATGGCCCATAGAAAAGGGGAGCAGATCCAAGGTCCGTTGCAATGGATCCCAGCGGCCGAGTTGAATTGAAAAAGACGTTTCAAAGTACACCTACAATGGGGATTCCGAATCCAAACAAGCCTTCTGTCAAATGGTAGATGAAAAACATGGCTGCATGACAGCTGTGTTGTCGCAGGATCATGGGGGAAAATTCAGGCTGGCAACTTATTTTTCGGCTAAGCTAGACCTCGTAGCGGCAGGATTGCGTAAATGCCTGCACGCTGTGTTTGCGATATAATCGGCTATGGCGACTTAACCAAACTGATCGCACATGCAGTAACCTTACTGCTTTCCGAGCAAAAGACAGCACATACGTCGGCAGCACGTTGACTCAGATATAATACTGTGTTCTTGGAGAAGCCTAACATTGCAATAAAACGATGTAACGTCCTTAATGCTGCTAGTCCTCTCACTAGAGAAGGAGACGGAGACCCACATGATTGTATCGCTGTAATTAATGAAATGTGCTGCCTCGACAAGACTTGCAGAATTCACCACTTCAGAATCCAAATATGGCGGTTTTTTTTGTCGATGGGTCAGCATTCAGGAGCAAGGAGATAGGCCAGAATTGTATTGGGTATGCTGTAGTAACTACCCATGAGGTATTCAAAGCGGGATCACTCCCTTCTCAACTGTCAGCGCAAGCAGCGGAGCTGGTTGCCTTGGCTGAATCATGTAAATTGGCCAAGGGGAAGAAAGAGAATATTTAACCGATAGCATATACACATTCGGAGTTGCACATGATGTTGGAAACCTATGGAAATACAGGGACTTCTTGACCTTCACCGGAAAGCCCACCACACACCGTGATCAGATTTCTGACCTCTTGGAAGCGGTCCTATTGCCTAAATCAATCGCTGTGTGTAAATATGATGCCCACACGAAAAATAACGAATCCGTTTCTCAAGGAAATGCAAGGGCAGACTCAGCGGCAAGGACGGCAGCTCAGCAGCCAGTAAATGATCAGTTTGACATGAGAATGACAAAAATCCTTACCCCAACAGCAGACGCATGGGAGTCACAGTCGAAGTCCAGGCTTGAAGACACGTTTGAGTGGGAAAAAGCAGAGTTCAGTTTGGGGTAACGGGTATGATGTGGCCCCAATGTTAAACCTTTTCTCCCACGATCATTATTTCCATTCTATGCCAAACTGACACACGGTAAGGAACATGCGTCAAAAGAGGGGCGATATGACAGCATTTCAGCACATTGGTACACTGAGGGATTTACTCATTACTTCCAGAAATATTGTGAATGATGTGTTATCTCTGCCACAATAATGTGGGGAGGGGAATACAGATGAGTCATGTAGCACTTCCGAAACCCCAAGAACAATTTGAACATTTACAACTGGATTTTACAGAACTAACACCCTGCGAAGGAAGAAGGTATTGTCTGGTAATAGTTGATATGTTTTCCAAATGGGTGCAAGCGTTCCACACGGCAAAACAAAATGCCACTGCCATAACCAAAGCTTTCCTAACTGAAATAATTGCGAGATTGAGCATGCCTGAGAGGCTTAGTAGTCCCAAGGTTTGTGAAGGTTTATAGCTCCGGCTGAGGTTTAGGATGTAGGTTTGCTCGCTGAGCTGTAGGTTTGTTATCCAGACGTTTCATTACCTGGCTAGGTAACATCATCAGTGGCGATCTCCAAGTGAAGTGAAGTGAAGTGAAGATGTTGTCTCCTGCTTTCGATTTATAAGTTTGTAATGGATGGGATTCCTGTGGTTTGTGGTGATATCATTTCCTATTCGTTTTCTGAGGGGTTGACAGATGGTAAATCGATCTATGTGTTTGTTTATGGCGTTGTGATTGGACTAAGAGGCCTCTCGGAATTATCTGGTGTGTCTGCATATACAGCAAACCGACAAACACTTACCAAATACTTAACTACACCAGCAACCACCCCAACACGCAAAAAGGAAGCTGTATCAGAACACTATTCCAACGAACCACCACACATTTCAGCACAGACGAACTTCGGAAAACAGAGGAGAAACACCTATAAAATGTATTCAAGAAGAACGGATACTTAAAAAATACCGTCCACAGATTCCTCAGGAACAAACCACGACAAGTAGACCTAACACAGCCAGAAACACTATCGACCTTTTCATACATCAATGAAGTCTCAAACGTGGCAGCCAGATTATTAAGACCTCTCGGAATCCCACGAACAGTCTCAAACAAAACAAACAAATTTAAAAGACCCAGTACAACCCATGGACAAAACCAACGTCATATACAAAATTACATGCGAGGACTGCCACAAACAATACGTAGGACAAACAGGAAGAACGTTAGCCACCAGGATACAGAACACCACCTAGCCACAAAAAGACATGACCTTCTCTCACTCGTAGCCCTTCACACGGATGAAATTGAAACACCATTTCGACTGGGACAACACATCTATCCTGGGACAGGCTAAGCAAAGACATGCCAGAGAATTCATTGAGGCCTAGCACTCCAACCACAACGCGATAAAAAAAGACATATATCTAGATAGCATCTATCAACCCTTCAGAAAACGAACAGGAAATGGCATCACCACAAACCCCAGCAACCCCATCCTGGACAAACATATAACTAGAAAGCAGGAGACAACAGCTTCTCTTCACTTGGCGTTCGTCACTGATGATGTTACCTAGAACATAGAACATAGAAAAATACAGGGCAGTACAGGCCCTTTGGCCCTCGATGTTGCGCCGATCCAAGCCCACCTAACCTACACTAGCCCAATAACCTCCATATTCCAGGTACTGAAACGTCTAGATATCAAACCTACAGCTCAGCGAGCAAACCTACACTCTAGGCTTAGTAGTGACAGTGGGACACCATTTGTCCATAATGCCCTACAGCAGATTAGTGAGTATTTGGGAATAAACATGGGATAACACTGTGCCTACCACCAAACGAGCGGTAGGGCAGCGGAAAGAGAAAATTCTACCTTAAAAAATATATTGAGAAAATGCTGTGAGGATCTAGGGATGACATGGACAAAGGCACTTCCAATTGTGCTAATGTGTATGGGATCTAGGAGGAGAGGGAGCGCTAACCTTAGCCCGTTTGAAATTTTGTTTGGTAGGCCGTCACAGACAGGAATTGTCCCAAGACGTAAGGAAAGCCAGATAACAGGCCACTGTAAGGATGAGGTGTTGTATTACTGCATGAAACACTCTACACTTCTGTCCCAAATACCGAATCAACTGAAGACAGCACTACACCAATCAGCAGAAGGGAAGATGTACGATCTATAACCTGGAGCCTGAATGGTGGTGAAAGACTTCAGGAGGGAAAACAGGAAGGCGAAGAGGTGGCTGGGACCGTTTCAAGTACGTCTTACAGCACAGACAGCTGTTAAGGTCGCCGGAACAGCCACGTGGATACACGCCCGCCCTTACAAACTTGCAGCTGGGACTGAGGAGACATCGCACAGCACCAAAACAAATTTAGAGCAAGTATTTATTAGAAGACTTAAGCAAGTGTGGGGCTGCCCCAGTTCACACTGTTAGCAAGCGCCCTAGTAGGACTATTCATATGGGCAGGGGCGTCTGGGATGCAGCAGCTGACGGTAATCTTAACTGATAGGACGAAGTGGATCTTTACATGCGACCCATAGCCGTTCAGTAACAAGGACGACTATAAATTGGATAATTAAGATTTATGCAGGGATCCATGCCGCGCCGGTGACTGGCATTTAGTAGTAGCCACCACGGCAAAAGGGGCACCTGACATGGGAAATAGATATTCTATGATCAAAGTAAGACTCAGAAGAGCAATGAGGGAGTCTCGTGGTGTGGAATATATAGATCCTTCTCTGACATCTATAGACAGGTGAATATAGTGGTGCAGTCGCCCCACCCCCGCCATCCGAGATGCAGTGCAGAATGTACTACAGACGATAGGAGCAGTGGGGCATGGCAACCAGATCATGGACCTAACCCCAAGTCGGGCAAAGGGAATTATTGATAAACGCGAACCTGAAGGGAGACGGCCGTGACGAGAGAGCGAATTTAAAGCAGGAGGGGGATTTGCCTGCTGGATATAAATGGCATAAATGCGACGCCAGTAGGTTGGGAGCTGCGAAGGGTCATTGTTTGCGTGAAGGGAACAGAGCATGTGCTTTGGTCATAAGACAAAACGAGAGATTAGACGTTGGCTACACTTGTTGGATATGTTTGCACACAGCCCAAAGGTAGATTGCCCAGCAAATTACTGAGAGCCTGGCGAGAAATGCCAGCTGTCTGCTTCCACTAGCCTGACCGTGATAGTGCGGGGCAATTTGGGCAAATCTCGTATCACCACCCGAACTCCAGGCGAACTACAGCCCCAAGCCTGACACGCTACCGTCCACAGCATTCCAGATAGTGGATTGCAGGGGAGAAACTTGTATTTGCACCAATCGGGGGAAACTCCTTTTGGGTGTCTCACAGTGTACCTTGATGCTGTACTTGAACAATGACTCTTGTACAGCAACATACACGAATGATACGACCATAAACATTGCTTGTTCCTTTATCAATGTTCAGACCATGAGCGGCATGATAGGCACAGTGGTTAGCATTGCTGCCTCACAGTGCCAGAGACCCCGGTTTAATTCCCGCCTCAGGCGACTGACAGTGTGCAGTTTGCACATTCTCCCTGTGTCTGCATGAGTTTCCCCCCACAGTCACCAGGATGTGCAGGTAGGGTGAATGGGCCATGCTAAATTGACTGTAGTGTTAGGTGTTAGGTAAATGTATGGGTGAGTTGCGCTTCGGCTGGTGTGTGTGGACTTGTTGGGCGGAAAAGCCTGTTTCCACACTGTAAGTAATCTAATCGAATCAGGATGGCAGGTATAATATGGGCAGGTGGCGAGAAAGGGTACCACCACTCCCCCGGGAGAAAGGGGTGCTGCTACACCGCGATACTGTCCACCAACACAGCAGTGTTCGCCCTAAAAGGCAGCAATTGCAGAAGTCGAAGGGGCATCCCTCTGCATTGGAATGGGTACACACTCGCAGAACATCCTCGCATATGGTGTATTCGCAAATGAGACAGAGGAAGGCCTAGCACTCATTAACACTGAGTTAATGGTGGTTAGGAAGCAGTGACACAAAATCGATTAGTACTAGACATCCTGATGGCCGAGAGAGGGGGTGTCTGCAAAACGTTAGGTACCTCGTGCTGTATTAATGTTCCTGATGAGTCCCAAGATATTACTGGTTTAATAAATGGTATGAAGGCAGCTAAATTACCGCCTCCACGAGCAGATGACTCCTCCTCCCGATGGCTCACGTCCCTTATGGAGGATGTGGGTAATGGACCCTTATCGTTCTACTAGTTGTAGGAATGGTCTTACTCATATTTCTTTGAATAAGACCCTAGTTGTGTACCTGCCTACACCACTTGCTTATGAATGCAGTAAGATACGAAATGCTAAACAATCAGTGGCCCCAAAGAAGGAAGATCCGATTGCTTGTCCGCACCCTACAGCGACATTGACGAATGTGACGTGTGAAGATGGGCTGTGTATCGGGCAAACCAGGGAAATGGAAATGACCACCACAAAGCTTTGTTAGAGTTAGGTGGTGTCTGAGGAAATGCCTGGTGTCCATAAATTATTTTTGATATATAGCAATCTGGCTTTTTTTTTGGTTGTTGTCCTTGTTGTAAAATGACAAAAAATTGAAAAATGCAATGGAAAGTTAACAAAATTAACATTTACTGTGAAATCTGTCAGAGAATGTTTTGCAAAATTTAATACTTCGCTGAAATATGCAAATACTTTCCTGAATTCTGCGTCGAGGAGTCAGTTTGTCTTTGTGGAACTTTGCAAACGTTTCACCTGGCCTTGTGAACAGCCGAGTTCAGAAGAAAATCTTCGGAAAACATAAAGACAATTATGTCCAAGGCATGGGAATGAGAAAATATGAGCTCGAATCTTTCCCAACACTTGTCCTTGAGCATGTGATAAGGATCACGAATATGTGAAGTTTGGTCACAGCCCGTACATAAGGCACTTTTGCCAAGTATATTGGCCGCTCTGCATGCAGAGGTTGAAAAAAAAGCCTTTCCTTTGCTCTTGCAAGCAGTTGATTCGAGTCGATCAAATTTCCACGAAAGGTGTCAGGGTGTCAGGCAGTGGGAGAATTGTTGGGTATCAGTAAATGGGAGAATTGCTGCACAGTGCCATTACACTGGAAAATTAGTACAAATTGCCTATTCATTAAAGAAATTTAGCAGAACACCTCTCAATGGGAGAATAGGGGGAGGGAATCATTGAGAAATAACAATTTTGCAAGCAGCAGTAAAGTCGAGATTCGATTCCGCCCACCAAGAAATGAAAAAAAAACTTTGGAGCAGGGAAGCCAATACGTGGAGGAAGTGTGTCAGGAAACAATGCAATGGGACAATTGACACAGGGCATCAATAATGGGAGAGTTGGTGCCGATGTCACGAAAGTCGAGAATTGGTGGAAGACGTGGGAGAACTGGTGCTGAATAATATTAAATGTGGTGGAGGTGCAGTTGCTGATGAAAAGAAGATTCGTGCAGGATTCGAAAATGGGAGAATGGTCCACGGAAGTGAAGCTGTGTTTGGGACAATTGTTGCACGAACCACAAAATGGAAAAAATTGTACAGTGGAACTTTAACAGCGAATTGGGGTATGGCACCACTATCTCAGAGAGTCAGAGTCGCGTACCCCAGACTGGGAGAAGTTGGTTTGGATATCAATGAACATGAGAATTGTTTCAGGGCAATATTGAATTCGAGAATTGGTGTGGGGTGCTTCAAACATGCAGAGTTGGAACAGAGCATAGTTAAATGGGAGAACACAGGCAGGAATCAGTAAGTCGGAGAAATGTTGTAAAGTGCAGGAAAGTGGCCATTCGCTGCAGGGCGTAATTAATGAAAAAACTTTGAGCAGTAAACCATTATGTGGAAGATGTTTGTCAGGAAACAGCAGAACAGGAGAGTTGGGGCAAGGCAATACTCAGTGGGAGAGTTTCTTCAGTTCATGACGAAAGGGTGGATTAGTGCAGAATTGGCAATTTGAGAATTTGATGCAGTAAACGCCCAAATTGGAGAATTACAGCAGTGGACCACGACATGGGAGAATCATTGCAGCTACATAGTTAATGGAAGAAGTGGTGCGGAGTGGACCTAAATTAGATATTTGGTGCAAGTCACCATTAAAATGTAGAATTCGAGTAGGGCACTCCTAAATGCGAGATTTGAACTCGGGCATCAGAAAATGAGAGAATCATACTGGGATATGAGGAAATGGCAGAATTAGTATCGTTATATGAAAAAGCAGGAGAATTCAGTGTCGGAGTATGAGGAAATGGGAGAATAAGTATAGGGGTATGAGTAAATGGAGCTGCAACAAGATCTCACGGCTCTTAAACTCAATCCCCCTGTTAATGAAAGCCAAAAACACTTTCGGCTTTCTTAACAACACTGTCCACCTGGGTGGAAAGTTTAAAGGATCTATGTACCTGCACACCAAGATCCTGCTGTTCCTCCACACTGCCAAGAATGCTGCCTTTGGTCCTGTACTCAACTTTCAAGTTCGATCTTCCAAAATGCATCACCTCGCATTTATCCACTTTGAATTCCATCTACCACCTCTCAGCCCATCTCTGCATCCTGGCAATGTCGTGCTGCAGCCTGCAACAGTCCTGTATACTGTCAATGATACCTCCAACCTTTGTGTCCTCTGCAAACTTGCTAACCCATCCTTCAATCTCCTCATCCAAGTCATTAATAGAAATTACAACGAGTAGAGGCCCAAGAACAGAGCCCGAGGAACACCATTCACCACTGACTTCCAGGCAGAATATTTTCCTTCCACAACCATTCGCTGTCTTCTGTCGACCAGCCAATTCTATATCTAGACAGCTAAATTTCCCTGTATCCCATTCCACTTGACATTCTGAACGAGGCTACCATGGGGAATCTTATCAAATGCCTTGCTGAAGTCCAGATACACAACATCCACCGACTCGACCCCCATCAACGTTTCTAGTAACATCCTCAAAGAACTCAATAAGATTCGTGAGGCATGACCTGCCCCTCACAAAGCCGTGCTGACTGCATTTAATCAAGCCACGCTCTTCCAGATGTTCATAAATCCTATCCCGCAGAATCCTTTCTAACACCTTGCAGATGACAGACGTGAGACTAACTGGTCTGTAATTTCCGGGGATTTCCCTATTTCCTTTCTAGAAGAGAGGAATTACATTTGCCTCCCTCCAGTCCTCAGGTACGAATCCGGTGGAGAGCGAGGATGCAAAGATCTTCGCAAGCGGCGAAGCAATCACATTTCTCGCTTCCCATAGCAGCCGAGGTCAAATCTGGTCTGGCCCTGGCGACTTGTTAATATTAATGTTTGTCAAAATTTTCAAAACATCAGCTTCGTCAATCTATCCGTTGCAGCAGGATTACCTGCTCCTCAATGGTTTCATTCACTACAAGGCCCTTTTCTTTCGTAAAGTCAGAAGCAAAAAAACTCATTTAGGGTTTCCCCTACCTCCTTAGGCTCTATACACAAGTTCCCTTTGCTATCCCTGATCGGCCCTACTCTTTCTCTGATCATTCTCTTATTCCTCACATATGTGCAAAATGCCTTTAGATTCTCCTTAATCCTTCTTGCCGAGCCTTTTTCCTGCCCCCTCCTGGCTCTCTTCAGACCATTTTGGAGCTCCTTCCTCGCCTGCCTGTCATCCTCTAGAGCTGAGCAAGACCCTAGCTTCCTCCACTTTACGTAAGCTGCCTTCTTTCTTTTGACAAGAAGCTCCTCCACTCTCGTCATCCAAGGTTCCTTTATCTTACCCCTTCTTGTCTGTCTCAGAGGAACACATTTGTGCATCACTCGCAACAACTGTTCCTTCAACCGTCTCCACTTGTCTATCCTGCTCTTTCCATGGAACAATTGCTCCCAGTCCATGCTTCGCAACGCAGTCTGATGGTATCACAGTTTCCTATTCCCCAATTAAATATCCTCCCATTGTGCCTGCATCTCTCCTTCTCCATAGCTATGTAGAATGTGAGGCAGTTGTGGTCATTATCACCAAAATGCTCTGACACCTGCCCCGGCTCATTGCCGAGCACTAAATCCAAAATGTCCTTTCCCTTCGTTGGCCTGTCAACGTACTGTGTTAGGAAATCCTCCTGAACACACCTTACAAAAACAGCTCCTTCCAAACCATCTGCTGGAAGGAGGTTCCGATCAATATTGGGAAAGTTAGTCACCCATTACAACTACCCTATTCCATTCACACTTTTCCAAAATCTGCCAACCTATGCTTTCTTCAATCTCTCTGCTTCTATTGGAGGGCCTGTAAAAGACCCCCTAATGAGGTGATTGCTGCCTTACTGTTCCTAATTTCTAGCCATACTGACTCAGTAGACAGAATCTCCTCGATAATGGTAACTTCTGTAGCTGTGATACCCTCTCTGATTAGCAGTGCTACACCCCGTCCTCTTTTTTCCCCCTCCCTTTTATATTTAAATGTTCTAAACCCTGGAACATCCAGCAACCATTCCTACCCCTGAGAAACCCACGTCTCTGTTACGGCCACGACATCATAGCTCTATGCTCATCACTTTTATTTACATTTTCCCCAGTAGTACAGAGAAGTGACTCCGTTTTGGGGGAGGGGGCGGGGACAGGGGAATGGTGTCTCAGTGGTTAGCACGGTTGTTTCACAGTACCAGGGACCCGGATTGGGGACGGGGGAGGGGGAGGGTGCATGGTGTCTCAGTGGTTAGCACGGCTGTCTCACAGTACCAGGGACCGGGTTTGGGAGGGAGTGGGAGGAGGTGCATGGTGTCTCTGTGGTTAGCACGGTTGTCTCACAGTACTAGGGACCCGGTTTGGGGGGGAGGCGGAGGAAGGCATGGTGTCTCAGTGCTTAGCACGGCTGTCTCACAGTACTCGGGACCTGGTTTGAGGGGTGGGGGTGGGGAATTGGGACATGGTGTCTCAGTGGGTAACACGGCTGTCTCAAAGTACCAAGGAACCGGTTTGGTGGGAGTGGAGGGGGGCATGGTGTCTCAGTGGTTAACACGGCTGTTCCACAGTACCAGAGACCCGGTTTAGTGAGGAGGGGGCGAAGGTGTATCAGTGGTTAGCACGGCTGTCTCACAGTATCATGGACCCCGTTTGGGGGGGGGAGGGGGGCATGATGTCTTAGTTGTTAGCACGCTGTCTCACAGTACCAGGGACCCGGGTTGTGGGGAGGGAAAAGGGGGCATGGTGTCTCAGTGGTTAGCACGGCTGTCTCACCCTACCTGGGACCCGGTTTTGGGGGTATGGAGAGGGTGGCCCGGTGTCTCAATTGTGAGCACGACTGTCTCACAGTATCAGGGACCCGGCTGGGGGAGAGGGGGAGGGTGGAATGGTGTCTCAGTGGTTAGCACAGCTGTCGCACAGTACCAGTGACCCGGTTTGGGGGGGAGGGGGAGGAAGGCATGAGTCTCAGTGGTCAGCACGGCTGTCTCACAGTATTAGGGACCCAGTTTGTGGGGAGGGGGAGGGGGGAATGGTGTCTCAGTGTTTAGTATGGCTGTCGCACTTTATTAGGAATTCAGTTTGAGGGGTGGCGGTGGGGAATTGGGACATGGTGTCTCAGTGGGTAACACGGCTGTCTCAAAGTACCAAGGAACCAGTTTGGTGGGAGGGGAGGGGGGCATGGTGTCTCAGTGGTTAACACAGCTGTTCCACTGTACCAGAGACCCGGTTTAGCGGGGAGGGGGGCATGGTGTCTCAGTGGTTAGCACGGCTGTCTCACTATACCAGGGACCTGGTTTGGGGGGGATGGGGAGGGGTGCACGTTGTCTCAGTTGTTAGCACGACTGTCTCACAGTATCAGGGACCCAGTTTGGGGGAGAGGGAGAAGGGGCACGGTGTCTCAGTGGTAAGCACGACTGTCTCACAGTACCAGAGACCCTGTTTTGGGGGAGGGGGACGGGGCATGGTGTCTCAGTGGTAAGCACGACTGTCTCACAGGTCCAGAGACCCGGCTTTGGTGGGAGGGGGAGAGGGGCATGATGTCTCAGTGGTTAGCACGGCTCTCTCACAGTACCAGGAACTCGGTTTGGTGGGTAGTGGGAGGGGGTGCATGGTGTGTCAGTGGTTAGCACGGCTGTCTCACTATACCAGGGACCCGGTTTGTGGGGAGGGGGAGTGGGGGCATAGTGTCTCAGTGGTTAGCACGGCTGTCTCACAGTACCAGGGGCCAGGTTTTGGGGGAGGGGGAGAGGGGCATGATATCTCAGTGGTTAGCACGGCTGTCTCACTATACCGGGGACCCGGTTTGGGGGGAGGCGGAGGGGGCCATGGTATCTCAGTGGTTAGCACGGCTGTCTCACAGGACCAGGGGCCCGGTTTGAGGGGAGGGGGAGGGGGGCTGGGATCACTGCCTTTGACATTTTCCAAAACCTTTCTCCAAACACCTTAAAATTATGCTCACTTCGTGACAACCATTTCCACCCTGGGAAGAAGTCTCTGGCTATTTATTCTGTCAGTACCTCTCACCATCATGTTCAGCTCTATCAAGTTACCTCTCATCCTTCTTTGCTTCAATGAGAAAAGCCATCGCTCCCTCAACCTTTCTTCATAAGACAAACCCTCTAGTCCAGGCAGAATTCTGGTAAATCTCCTCTGCACCTGTTCTAAAGCTTCCATATCCTTTCTGCAATGAGGCGACCAGAACATTTCAAATATGGTCTCACCAGAGCTTTATAGACCTGAAGCATAATCTTGCGGCTCTTTAACTCAGTCCCCCTGCTAATGAAAACCAACACACCATACGCCTTCTTAACAGAATTCAAGAGTCGTGAAGTGATGTTGCAGCTATACAGGACTTTGGTTAGGCCACAGTTGGAGTACTGTGTGCAGTTCTGGTCGCCTCACTTTAGGAAAGATGTGGAAGCTTTGGAGAGGGTGCAGAGAAGATTTACCAGGATGTTGCCTGGAATGGAGAGTAGGTCGTACGAGGATAGGTTGAGAGTTCTCGGCCTTTTCTCGTTGGAACGGCAAAGGATGAGGGGTGACTTGATAGAGGTTTATAAGATGATCAGAGGAATAGATAGAGTAGACAGTCAGAAACTTTTTCCCCGGGTACAACAGAGTGTTACAAGGGGACATAAATTTAAGGTGAAGGGTGGAAGGTAGAGGGGAGATGTCAGGGGTGGGTTCTTTACCCAGAGAGTGGTGGGGGCATGGAATGCGCTGCCCGTGGGAGTGGTAGAGTCAGAATCATTGGCGACCTTTAAGCGGCATTTGGATAGGTACATGGATGGGTGCTTAATCTAGGTTAGAAGTCCGGCACAACATCGTGGGCCGAAGGGCCTGTTCTGTGCTGTATTGTTCTATGTTCTATGTTCTATGTTCTAACCCTATCAACTTAGGTGGCAAATGAGAGACATGCAGACATGGACCCCAAGATTTGTTTGTTCCTCCACACTGCTATGAATCCTACATTTGACCCAATAATCTGCATTCAACTTCGACTTTCAAAATGAATCCCTTCACAAAATAGGAAATTGGAACAGAATTAGGCCATTTAGCCCCTTGGATCTGCTGTGCCGTTTGATCACAGCAAAAATGTTTCTCAGCCACATTCTCCTGCCTTCACCAACTGACCATTGATTCCCTTATTCATGAAAAACATACTTATCTCCATCTTAAAGAAACCACTGTGTCTGTGTGCATGTGTGTGCATGTGTTTGTGTGTAAGTGTCCATATCTGTATACATGCGTGTCGTTGTTTTAATGTGTCTATGTATGTTTGTGTGCATCTCTGTGAAATGATGGCTCGGTGATTTTGGGGGTAAATCCATTGAAATTGAGATAAACCTTTACTCCTTTCCTCCACCTCAACGTCTGTCCCTGTTAAGGTTATAGTCATACAATGCCACCCTCTGCTGGTCTCCCCATGCCGCTGCACAGGTGTCAGTTTTTTTTCTATCAGGGGACATCAAATACTGTGAATCTCTCACATTGCACGGCTGTTTGGTTTTGCAAATATCTCTGGATGCACAGAGCAGCTTTGTCTGATACCTAGATATATTACCATCACCACTGGGCCAGTTTCAGGATTTTTCAATCGATTCTCACTTACACCTTGTTGGGGTGAATTACAGAATATTTCAATTTAAAGAACGTGTAATAAATTCATCGCATCACCTTACCGATGATTTGGTCAGAATTGCTTGGATGCAGTTGCAGTGGAAATACTCTTTAAGGTGTCCACTCTGTGTTACGAATAATCTTCAAAGACAAATCACTTTCACGTTGCAGAGCGAGCACAACTATTACTCAGGAGCATTTGCCACTCTGAGTGTCCTCAGTACAATTATGATCCTCCCTCTACCCAACTGTGTGTGTGTCTGTGCATGTGCAGATGGCACTGTCAGTTTGGATGGTGCTATGATCTACCTCCCTGACCCCACCTCCTAGACTGAATCCCTTATGGTTTTCTCCCTCCACTGCCATCAATGCAGTGGAGTGTGAAGACCAGCAGAGGCAGACATTGCATCACTTTAAACACCACAGAGGCTGGCAGATCCGCTGTGCACACGGATACACACAGAGACACACAGATACACACAGATATGAATATAGATACACAGGCACACATAGAGATTGATGCAGTCACACAGATACGAAAGCACACAGAGAGAAATACCAATACACTGATGCACGTGCACACACAGATATACAGGCACCAGTACAGTCACACCACAAACACTGACACACTGACGTTTATACAGACATGCAGAATCTGCCAGTATTTATTTTTCGCGTGGTGACTTCCTCAATATTTCACTCGATCGTGTGGTGTGTGCCAATATTTCTGTTGATCCCTAGGGATTCCTCTGCACCCTCACTATAGCTTCTACATCTTTCCTATAACAAGGCGACCAGAACTGAACACAATGCTCCAAGTGTGCTGTTACGACACAGCAATGAACCCATTTGTGAATTAAACCAAAAACCCAGAGAAGCTCACCTTGCCTTATAATCTATTAAAGCACCCATCCTCCTCCTCTAACCAAAAACAAAGTACCTGTGCCACAGCTTGGAAAGTTAACGAGTTTTTTATTCCTTTTTTTTCCAACAGTCTCTTTGGGAATTTAGACTAGTGGGAATGGAGGTTAGGACAGTTGAATGTTCCTCCTGCAGAATGTGGGAGGTAAGGGTCAACACCAGTGTCCCTGCTGACTACATCTGCTGGAAGTGCACCTGACTCCAGCTCCTTGAAAACCGCGTTCGGGAACTGGAGCTGGAGCTGGATGAACTTCGGATCATTCGGGTGGAAGAGTGGGTTATTGAGAGGAGTTACAGGGAGGTAGTCACACCTAAGGTACAAGAAAAAGGCAAATGGGTTACAGTCAGGGGACGGAAAGGGAACCGGCAGGCAGTGCAGGGATCCCCTGTGGCTATTCACATCAACAATTAATATACCATTTTGGATACTATGGGGGGGGACGTACCAGGGGAAAGTAGTGGGGTAGAGGGCTCTGGCACAGCGTCTGTCCCTGCTGCTCAGAAGGGAAAGGGGAAGAGGAGCAGAGCGGTTGTCATTGTCATTGAGCAGTTAGAGGGACAGATTCTGTGGGGAGGAGGGACACTCACGGTTGTTGTGTTGCCTCCCAGATGCCAGAGCTCGTGTTGTCTCTGATCGTGTTTTTGGCATACTTAAGGGGGAGATGGAGCAGCCCCAAGTCGTGGTCAACATAGGCACCAACAACATAGATAGGAAGAGAGATGGGGATTTAAGGCAGAAATTCGGGGAGCTAGGATGGAAGCTTAGAGCTAAGATGAACAGGGTTGTTGGCTCTGGTTTCTTGCCTGTGTCACGTGCTAGTGAGGCAAGGAATCGGGAGAGAGAGAAGGTGAACACGTGGCTACAGGGATGGTGCAGGAGTGAGGGTTTTGGATTCTTGGATAATTGGGGCTCTTTCTGGGGTAGGTGGGACCTCTACAAGCAGGATGGGCTTCATCCGAACCAGAGGGGGACCAATATCCTGGGGGGGGGGGGGGGGGTTGGAATTCACTAAGGCTATTGGGGTGGGTTTAAACTAATCCAGCAGTGGGATGGGAACCAAAATTGTAGTTAGAGTACAGAAAGGGTGGAGTGTACTGAGAACCAAAATCAAGTTTTAGGGATACAAGATGGCACCGGCAAGCAAGAGGTTGGTTTGAAGTGCCTCCACTTCAACGCCAGCAGCTCCCAGAATAAGGTGGGTGAACTTGCAGCATGGGTTGGTACCTGGGACTTCAATGTTGTGGCCATTTTGGAGACATGGTTACAGCAGGAACAGGAATAGTTGTTGCAGGTTCCAGGATTTAGATGTTTCAGTAAGAACAGAGAATATCGTAGAAGAGCGGGAGGTGTTACATTGTTGGTCAAGGACAGTATTTCAGTTGCAGAAAGGATTTTTGAGGACTCATCGACTGAGGTGGTATGGGCTGAAGTTAGAAACAGGAAAGGAGAGGTCACCCCGTTGGCAGTTTTCTATAGGCCTCCGAATAGTTCCAGAAATGTA
Organism: Chiloscyllium punctatum; assembly: GCF_047496795.1. Taxonomy (NCBI): domain Eukaryota; kingdom Metazoa; phylum Chordata; class Chondrichthyes; order Orectolobiformes; family Hemiscylliidae; genus Chiloscyllium; species Chiloscyllium punctatum. The sequence continues at coordinate 29,426,859 of NC_092751.1, forward strand.
AAGGAAAGGATAGCAAAGATGATTCTCGATAGGAGTGACAGAGACAGGGTAGATGTAATGGGGAACTTCAACTTTTGAAATATTGAACGAGAACACTATAGTACGGGTACTATAGAGTGGTAAGATTTTGTCCAGTGTGTTCAGGAGGTCTTCCTGACACAGTAAATAGACAGGCCAACAAGGGGCGAAGCCACATTAGTTTTGATACTGGGTAATGAGCCTGTTCAGGTATTAGACTTGGAAGTAGGTGAGCACTTTGGTGATAGCAATCACAATTCTGTTATATTTACTTTCGTGATATCAAGGGATAGGTGTATACCACTGGGCAAGAGTTACAGCTGGGGGAAATGCAATTACGATGCCAGTAGGCAAGATTTAGGGAGCATATCATGGGGAAGGAAACTGCAGGGGATGGGCACATTAGAAATGTGGAGCTTATTCAAGGAAAAGCTACTGTGTGTCCTAGATATGTATGTACCTGTCAGGCAGGGAGGAAGCTGTAGAGTACGGGAGCGGTGGTTTACGAATGAAGTGGAATCTCTGGTCAAGAGGAAGAAAGCCACCTCTGTTATGATGGGATATGAAGGCTCCATTAGGGTGCTTGAGGGTTACAAGGTAGCCAGGAAAGACCTAAAGAGAGAGCTTTGGAATGCTTCGCCTGCAACAGTCGTAGATTCGCCAAAAAAAGTACATTTAAGTCGTCATTGGACAAGCATATGGAAGTCCATGGAATAGTGTAAGTTAGATAGGCTTCAGATTGGTATGACAGGTCGGCGCAACATTGAGGGCCGAAGGGCCTGGACTGTGCTGTAGTGTTCTACGTTCGATGTTCCCCTACCTCCTCCGACTCTTGGCGCAAGTTCCCTCCACGATCCTGATGAGCCCTACCCTCACTAAAGCCATCATCTTGTTCCTCACAAAAGTATAGAACATCTTAAGTTTTAACTTAATCCTACTCACCAAGTCTTTTTCATGCCCACTTCTCGCTCTCCTGAGACTATTCTTCACTTCCTTCCTGACGACCTTGTAACCCTCTAGAGCCTTGTCTGATCTTTGCCTACTTAACCCTAAGTCATTTTCCTCCTTCCTCTTGAGATATTCTGCATCCATTGATACAATGGAGATATGGAGCTGCAAACGGATTGGAGCTGCACATCTTGACACTTCCAGATTACATAGTTACAGTACATTTGTTCCACTCCTCCTGATCATTGATACAGATTGTAAAGATCTGTGGACCTAGCACTGGTCACTGTGTGACTCCTTCTGTCAAACTGACTAAGGCTGATTTATCCGAAGTGCCTGCTTCCTGTCTGATAACCAGTCCTCCCCATTTATGTGTAATACATTCAAAGCGCTGAATAAGAACGAGGAGCATCAGTTCGGCAATCCAGCCCCTCAAGCCTCTTCCGACATTGAATGCAATCATGGCTGATGTCATTGCGGCCTCAGTTCCACGTTCCTTTCTGCTCTTCATATTCCTTCACTTACTCAATATCCCAGCACCTGCTGCACTCTGGGGCAGTGAATTACACTGATTCCAAACCCTGTGACAGAGGTATGTTCTCCTCACCCCTGTTTCACTTCTCCCCCACCTCATCCTAAAACTATGGTTTTAGGATAGTTCAAGGTTGTCCCACATGAGGAAATATCCACTTCACATCTACATTGTCAATCACCTTTAACATCGTCCAGAACTCTGACATCTCCTCTCATTTTTCTATACTCAAGGCAGTGTTGGCCTGAACTGCTCAATCTCTCTTCAGAGGACAATCTCCTCATCTCTGGAATAAAACAAGTAAACCACTTCTGAACTGCCTCCATGGCAAATATATCCCTCCTACAGTCAGGAAACCAAGACTGCACACAGTACTCAGTTGCGATCTCACATCTATGTCCCTTTATAATCCAGTGTTTTAGAAATAAGTGCCAAAGGTGCACTTGCCTTTCACATTATCTGCTGTACCTACATCGGAGTATTCTGTAGTATGGACGCGGGCAGCCAGATCCCTCTGTACCTAATCATTCTGAAGTCTCTCTCCATTTGGATAATAATTTGCCTTTCTGCGACATTGATCTAAACGGATACTCTCATACTTTTCGTTGTTCAATTTCTTCTGTCAATTGTTGCCCCAACCTATCCATATACATTTTCTAATTTCTTGCATCTTCATTGCAATTTCTCACCTGAGTTAGTGTAATCTGTTAATTTGGTTATAACATGCTCTATCCTCTTAACTACTTAAGACTATAGATTTTAAGTAGTTGGGGCCTGGGGACCAAGACATATGGTTTCCTAAAAGTTGAATTTTGCCAAATAGAAAATGACCCATATTTTGTCCATCTCACTGCATTTTGTTGCTTCAACAAGCCTGTATCCAAGCTGAAAAATTACTTTTAATCGTAAACGAAATAATTCTGCAGACTAATCATTTTTGCAGAGCTATTCAATGCCTTCTGGAAGTCCAAATATATCATCTCTCGGACCACAATCATTCAAATCATGTTGATTCTGATGGATTGTGGTTTGACTTTTCAAATTTCTTGTCATTAATTCCTGAATAATCGACTTTAACAATATTTCTTAAATTTCAACATTTTTCTGACTACTCTATATTCCATCGTGAAGGTGATAATTCTAAATTCTTACAGCTCTATAATCTCTTTGTTCGCTCCAATCCTGGAAAATTGACACATGGCGTGAAATGACCTGCTCTGATTGCTCTGTAAGAGGTCTGAGTCGCTGAATGGACTCATTCCCTTCCTTGTGCACAAAATCGATGGGCTGATGTCTTTCTGGTGTTCTACATCACCATCTCGATGGTCTGCTTGTTGATGCGTAAGAGCTGTAAGGGCTTATGCAATCTTCCTGTTGCTGTGTCACAGTTTGAGGGGCTGAAAGCACCTTATCATATTCCTCCATCACAGGCTGAAGATACTGAACGGTCTCTCCTGCATCCCTGATATAGGACTGAGGGAATCATTGGCCTTTTTCTGTTCCCATACACCAGACACGTGAGGTAAACTTCTTCCTACTTTCCCATAAGAAATCTTATAGTTTGCATCCTTCTCCAATTCCCGTGCAACAGGCTCGAAGGGACTAAATATCCTCCTGGTATCCCAGTGCACCAATCTCCAGTCTCTCTTCCAGTTCCAATGTTACAGACTTAAGGAGGCTGAATAGATTGATCCTATTGCTGCATAACAGGGTATTGGTGCTGCATGCCTACTCTGGGCCCAGTGTCATCGACTCGAGGAGCTGACTGGCCTCCTCCCGTAACTGTATATCAAGCTCCAGGGTCTGAATAAACTCTTCCTGTTCCGGTGTAACAGGGTCAATGTCTTTCGAGACACTACCTCCTAACAGATGACAGAAGGTGCTGAACGAGAGAGTGCCCGTACTCTGAAGCACTCTCGTCTCCATGTCTGACTTACAGAGACGGACCATTAATATAGTGTTTTTTCTGTATAAAGTCCTGAAGCTGAAAGTAGGAAAAGAGGTCCCTCCCACATACCTCATATTCCTGCCTCAGCTGCTCAAAATTCATCATGACCTCCCCGTCAAATAATTCTCCCAAACAAGAAACTCATCTGGACTCCTAGAGCCTCAAGCCAGAATCCATAAATCCCGGCTGGAATCCTACCAATCCTACAATGGGAGTGAAAGCCGAAGTTTTTGTTTTGTAAAGTGCCCTCAACTTGTCCCATCATTCTCCACGCTTTCACTGAGTTAAGGACAATCGGTTTTTGCAATTCTCCATAACAGTCCTCATCTTGTCCGTGAACAACAGATTAATGAGGGGACAATTAGCCTAGAAAGCCTCGATATCCTGCCAAATTGACCATGGGTCCTGACAAGCCCAATCAGCCACGTCAGAAAGCAAGGAACTTGGTTGGTATTTCTTAAACTATGGAACATCGACACGCCCACATTCACTGTGAAAGCTGCAATTTGTCCAGCTTAAGAGGAGGCCTTCTGTGACGCAAGATGAAAGATCAAAGCCAACTGTTAAGCCTCCGTAGCGCCTGCCTGGGCAGCGTCAAAGGGAGCATTGGCATGAGGCATCATAAACAAGAAAGGACATTCATTTTAACCAGATCTAACTCATACAGGATATTGGAAGATTCTGTCTTATATTCTCTAGCAACTGCGCGAAGTTAGCTTTATATAATTGATCGAAGGCTTGGATAATAAAAATACCATAAACCGCCTTGTGACCAATATGGACTGACAGAAGTTAGATGCTTTATTTAGAAATTCCTCTGGACTGTAAGCCCTTTTGTCTGGGCGCCGTACCCTATGAGCACTATACTGATACTGGCGGTTAGCCCAGAGGATTTATTTCCAATAATAACACATAATGTACTGACAGCTAAACAGAACCCATTAGGCCAATAAATTGGTTCCATGCAGAAAGCAGAGTTTTCTTTAAATAGACTGTGCTAAGAGCAGCAGGAAATGATGCCCACCTCCCCACCCCCGCTCCTGCTAGACTGTGTGAGAGACTGGGCCAGAGAATCACAGTGAGGGGGATCACTGACAGACGGGAATCAGCATCTCAACTGTGGGTGAAATAATGATTGATAAAGTTTGCACACCACTTACCTAGTTTTGTAATCCACATTTCAGTTTATATAACACAGTATCAGGAGTGCTTTTTATCAACCTTATCTCTGTACTTTGCATTTATTGGTATGTGCAGAAAATCATTTAGTTTGTGGATTTTATATCGTATGAGTGCATTTCATTAATATTGTCTCTGGTAATTCCTCATTGTAAATGTATCCTGGAATCTGTTCCTCGTGTGAGTTATAAAGTGAAACGTTCCAATACTGGTGACTGGAGAACATCATTGCTCCTCCACCCGGTCTAAGCCTCCATGCCACACAGTCCTCTCCATCTTCTGTCTTTCCCCAATGTCATAATCACAACGTAATTGAAGTCCATGAAATGACACTTTATCACAGTTCGTTAACATGGAAACCATCAAAAACATGACCCAAACCTGCCCTGTTTCATTCTGGAATAACAATCTGAATTGTGTTTGTCACGTACAATTCTCTGTTAACATATCCATACCATTTGTTTAATATAACCGATGTTTTCTTAGGCGCATTTTGCCACCAGATCATGGACGAAAGATGTTCTCTCAATGTTTTACAGATGTTGCAATGACTGGTCTGTAGTTACAGGATTTATTTCTCTATTTATGAGCAGAGAAGCATGTTTATGTTCCGTTAAATCTCTGGCATTACTTCCATATCCAAGACAAACTGAATGATTACACACAATCAATCTGCCATCTTCAACATTGCTCCCTTCAGTCACACTCACATATCATACCCAGAATGCATAAACGTTCAAAGTAATTTTGAACTTTAATAAAACAGTATTGAAGTCTAATCGGTTAACTGGAGCTATTTGTTCAGCGATTGTGATTATGTCAGTCTCCATGGATCCTAAGCATCCCTAGAGAGTTTCTCTCTAATATCAATAAGGGAATGTGTTCAGTGTTTTATCCCATTGTATGAGCGGGACCATCATCCATCCACACCAGTAACAGTGATCAGCAGCTCCAGAGAGAGGTGGAGGAGAGATCAGACTGTTAGAACATTAGACTGGAATGTTCTAACAATGGACAGGAGTTTATCCAATGGTCTTTACTGGCTTTCCCAGCCTTGGATATCATTAGCATCACGGATTGAAGATGTACTGCTGGTTATTCAAGCTGGTTACTATCCTATTCTTGCTATAGTTGGTGTTCCTGGTAAGTCACTCAGTCTGTCGATTAAACTGAATTGATGCTGATGACTTGTAAATTTTTGAAAGGTGCAAGTCAACTTTTTCAGTTCCAACCAAAGATTTCATTCCTTAGAAATAATAACTAGCAAATTATTATTTACAAATTATATTCGAAACAGACAATGAGAAGGTGTTAAATTCCATGTCTGCTCTTTCACTCAGAATGCATGATTCTGGATTGTTTAAGTGCCTCTGAGGACCTTACGCCCGCCCACCTTAACCTCCACTCCCCACGGTGATTGAGAGACAGAGAGGTCCAGGTTTTGAATAAACTCTCACCACATTAATACAGTGCAGTTGGTGTGTGATCCTGCACTGAATGTCATTTTATCCACCACCCCGACAGCATCCACAATACCTTCATTCATAAACAGTTAACTATTCCCACCAGCTTCTGACATTCATGAATAACATGAATCCATCTTCTCAGAGATGTAAGTGTATCCTTAAGGTTTAGAATATTAGTCTATAAGACACAGGAGCAGACACTAGGCTAGTTAGCCTGTCGAGTTTGCCCATCATTCAATCATCGCTGATAGGTTTCCCAAATCCATTCTCCAGCCTTCTCCTCGTAATTCTTCATCCCTGTATAATCAAGAACCTACCTAAATCCGTCTCAACTGTACTTAATGACCTGGCCCCCACTGCCTTCTGTGGCAATACATTTTAAAGATTCGACATTCTCTGGGTAAAGACATTTCTCCTTATCACTCTTCGAAAAGGTGTTCCCTTTCATCTAAGTCTCTGCTCTCGAGCTCTGGTCCAATGGAAACATCTTACCAACACCAACTCTGTTCAGTTATTTCAGTACACTGTGCTTCCATTTCATTTCCTCTCATCCTTCTAAACTTTACCGAGGATAGACCCAGAGCCCACAAACATTCCTCATACGATAATCTTTTCATTCCTATGACCATTCTCGAGAAAATATTCTGCTCAAGCTCCAGAGCCACTACGTCTGTCCTGAGATATGGGCCTCAAATTTTCGCACAATACTCCAAATGTAGTCTGACCAGAGACGTGTAATACCTGTTTTATATTCAATTCCTCTCATAATAAATGCCATCAATAATAAATGCCAATTGCCCTCCTGACTAATGCCTCAACCTGCAAGCTTACCTTGAGAGAACCCTGCACTAGAACGCCAAAGTCCCTTTGCACTTCAGATTTCTGAATGTCCTCCTCATTTAAAAAAATAGACCATGCCTCTATTCTTCATGCCAAAGTACATGACCACACACTTTCCAACATTGGAATGCATCTGCTAATCTCCTTCTTCAGCCTCTCCGCCTCCTCAATACGACCAGTCCATCTGCCTATCTACGTATCGTCTGCAAACTTAGCCAGAATACACTCAGTTCCATCATCTAGATTGTTACCGTAACAAATAAAAAGTTACGATTCCAACACTGAGACTTGTAGAACACCACTTGTCACCGACTGCCATCCTGAGAAGGACTATTTTATCCCCACTCTCTGCTTTCTGCCAGACAGACAAGCTTCCATTTATGCCGCTACCTTACGTCTAACACCACGGACCCTTATCACACTCAGTCATCTCCTTTGTGACACCTTGTCATAGGCCTTCTTGAAATCCAGGTGGATAACAGCCATTGGCTGTGCTTGGTAAAGCCTGCTCATTTCCTCTTCAAATAATTCCAACAGATTTGTGAGGCATGACCTTCCCTTGATCAAGTGATTTTGACCTATTTTACCAAACACTTCCAAGTATTCAGAAATCTCATTGTTCACAACGTATTCCAGGATCTTACCCACGACCGAATTTAAGCTATTAACTGTGGATATTTTTGTCTTTTTCCTCATTCCCTTGTTACAATGGAGTGTCACGTTCGTGGGTTTCCGACGTTCTGGGATCGTTTCTTCCTGTAATGGTTCCTGAAAGATCACCACTATCCCTACACCCCCTCTTCAGCTATCTTCCTTATATCTCTGGGATGTAGTCCATCCGGTCCAGGATAGTTAACCACCTTCAGGCCATTCAGTTTTTTCTAGCACGCTCTCCATGGTGGTGGCCAGCATACTCAGCTCTGGCCCCTCATTATCTTGAATGTTAAGGTATTACTCGTATCTTCCACCGTGAACTAACTTTTCAGTTCCTCGTCCTTTTCTTGTTCACCACTACTACCTCTCCAGTATCATTTTCCAGCAGTCCAATGTCCACTTTTGCCTCTCTTTTGTACTTTATATATTGAAAGAAGCTCTTACAGACTTCCTTTATATTAGTGGCTACCTTACCTTCATATTTAATAATCTCCATCCTTATCATATTTCTTTTGCTGTCTGTTTTGTCTTCGTAAGCTTCCCAATCCTCTGGTTTCCACTGCCCCTCGCCACATTATATGCGTTCTCATTTATTCTATGCTGTCCCTGATTTCCCTAGTCAGCTATGGTTGCCTCATCCTCCCTCTATCCAAGGAGGACGGGTTGGACCTGAACTGGCAGCAATCTCCGATATGTGGATCATTTGGATTCGCGGGTTAGTAGGATACACACAAGAAAGAAGGGATGGGCCTGAACTGGCAGCAATCTCCAATATGTGGATCATTGGGATTCGCGGGTCAGTAGGACCTGCACAAGAAGTACGGAATGGACCTGTACTGCCGGCAATCTCCTGGCAGGCAGGTTTGCTGTTGTCACTCAGGAGAATTTAAACTAGTGTGGCACTGGGGAGTGGGAACCAGAGCAGTAGGTCCACAATAGAGTGACTGAGAAGGAATTGGAGGCAAACCAGTGCATCTAAAACCAACAGAAAAGACGCAGAGGGCACTGAACACAATGGGACTGGCAACCTCAAGTGTTATTTTAGTTTAATGTGAGGACACTGACTTGTAGGAATCTGGAGATTGAATGAGTACATATAACTCCAATGTAAATATTACAGAGATTTCATGAGAGAGGGACAAGAGAGCAATCAATCCAGTGGGTCCAGAAATAGTTTCTGAATGTGCAGTGAGTGGCTGGAGACAGTTGTTTGAAGTGAAATAATTATCCAGCACTCTATCGAAATCGGACCATGTGTAATGCAATGTACTAATTGAAGTGACAAAGGACGAAACTGGAATTGTCTGTCTACAATGTTTTCTGCTTTACTGATAGTCTTTTGTAATCTCCTGTCACGTGAAAATAGCAGCAGAAAATACTTCAGGGAATCTCAAACCAAATATCAAGTCAGTGTGTGATGTGTTTGGCTGAAGTGTATTTATTTCAATGCAAGTATTGTTATGGGTATACAGATGAATTTAGAGCCTGAATGGGACTACGATGGGATTACGATGTTGCAAACATTATCGGGACTTGGTTGAGAAAGGGACAGGACTGGCTGCTCAACTTTCCAGGGTTTTGTTGTTTTAGATAAGATAGAGCAGTATCTAAAAGAGGCGGATGAGTTGCATTACTAATCAGGGAGGTTGTTACATCTGCACTTAGGACGTATTAGAGGGCTCTTCTACTGAGGCAACATGAAAAGAGCTCAAGATATGATGGATGCATGTGTTAGGATTGTACTGTTGTCCCTCCAACAGCCACCGAGAGATTGAGGAACAAACATGTCGGCCGATTATTGAAACGGTTATTAAAAACAGAGTTACCATAATGAGTGACTTTAACATCCCCAATATTGACTGAGAATCCCTTAGACGGGATAGAATTTCTTAAGTGCATCGAAGAAAGTTACTTACAGCGGTATGGGGCTTGTCCAACCACAGGAAGGGGCCATATTGGAACTTGTATTATAAAATGAGTCTGTCCAGGTGACTGACCATTCAGTAGAAGATCATTTTGGAAACAGTGATCACAATGCCCTCAGGTTTGACATAGCTACGATCGTGGAATAAGTCAGGACCTTGTGGAATTTAATAACTTGGTGGAAGGCAAATCCGCATCAGGAAGAAGCGAGGGGCTGCTAATTGGGAGTAGCTGCTATCAGACAAATCCACATTTTGCATGGTGGAACTGTTTATTAAATCCTGATTTCGCTATCGTCTGTTGAATGTCCTCCCAACTGCTCGAATGTCAATCTATTTTGTTTGAACTGATATTTACAGGACATTGCATGTCAGAAAACAGGAAGAGACAATGGATGATTGTGTACTGTGTCCTTCGCAGGACCAACTTGTTTCTACAGGCACTTAAAGTCTTTATTGTGGGTCAGAGACCTTCAGAATTAATATGGCACAGATGGAGGCAATTTAGCCTATCCTACATCCACAACCTCTCCAACTGCACTATCCAAAAGCAGAGAGTGTTAATGGAGATACAGAGAGAGAGAGAGAGAGAGAGAGAGACAGAGAGAGAGAGAATGAAACAGAAAGAAAGAATGTGAAGGGAGGTCAACACCGTGGATCGGAAGCATGGACTGCGTGGGAGAAACGGGTGTGAGAAGAGAGCGAAGCTGGGTAGATCAGGAGACAACATGAGGAAAATAGACAGAAGATGGACATTTTATTTCGATATTCCCCTGGACTGCAAGTCTTTGTCTGGTGCCATACCCTGTGAGCACTGTCCTGATATTGGCTGTCATTCCAGATCATTTAACTCCAATAACATCACAGAGCTAGGTTGGTGACAATTAAACGGAATCCAATAGACCAATTGAATGGATCCAGGGAGAAGGTAGATTAACTTCAATAGGCCGGGCGAACAGCGGCAGGAACTGATAATCCCCCGAAATACAGTGTGTGGGACTGGACCAGAGAATCTCAGTGAAGGGGAACACTGACAAAGGGGAAATCAATATCTCAGCTGTGTGCCGAATAATGATTGATAAAGTTTGCACAGCACTTCAATGGTTTTGGAATTCACATTTCAATTTATATAGCTCAAGGTCATAAGTGTATTTTAACTTTCATATCTGTTTGTAATTTCCATATTTAGGAATGTATGAGAAGTCATTTTGACCCTGCATTTTGTGTTGCATAAACATATTGCATTACCGGGGAAGAAGGGACCTGTCTGATGGTCTGGTCTTCATCTGAACAATTCTGGGACCAGAATCCTAACAAATCACATAACTAGGGCTTCGGTCAGATCTTTCAGCAAATGTTTTAGGTTTGGGTAAGGTTTCAGTTATAGGGGAAATTAGAAAATTCGAATTCAAAGAGGAGGAAGAGTCCAGAACGCAGGATAGTTTATTAAAATCTCCAGCACAGGCACAAATAGGACACAGTGTATTGAAAGTGTAAACAATCAAACTTCAAGCACACTGGACAGACAAATGAAATTGAGAGGAGGCACGGTTAATACAGGACTGAGAGTGTTATAGCTGAACATATGCCGCATATGAAATATGGTAAATGAGATTGTAGCGCAGATCGAAATTGGCAGAGACGTGCTGAAAGGTGATCAGGATTGACAATATTCAAGGGTATGCATCCTACGAAAAGATAGGTTGGTGGGGGGAGTAAGAATGAAAATAAATCAATCGTTAGAATCCTGGTCTCCTTGCTATTGGAAGAATGTTATGAAACTTGAAAGTATTCAGAAAATATTTACAAGGATTGGACTATTTGACCTACACGGAGATGTTGAATAGGCTGGGGCTGTTTGCCCTGGATCGTCAGAGGCTGAGAGGTGACCTTATAGCGGTTTAGAAAATCACAAGGGGCATGCATGGGATAAATAGACAAAGTATTTTCCCTGGGGTGGGGGAGAACTAGACGGCATAGGTTTAGGTTGAGAAGGGAAAGATTTAAAAGGGACCAAAAGAGCTAGTTTTTTCTTGCACAGTGTGGTGTGTGTATGGAAACAACTGTTGGAGGAAGTGGTGGACACTGGTCCCATTACAATATTTAAAAGGCATCTGGATGGGTTGGTAAATAGAAGGGGTACGAAGGATATAAGCAAATGGGACTAGATTACGTTGGGTAATCTGGTCGGCATGGACGAGTTGGACCGAAGGATCTGTTTCCATGCTGTACATCTCTCTGACTGTACAACTTTCTGACTGTATAATATAAAGTAGGGTCAGATGGCACAGAATCAGTGTGGGTAGAATTAAGTATCCCCAAAGGTTGAATAAAGAAACATAAATGGTGTTATGTTCAGGATTCCAAAAATTATTCAGGAGCTGCGTCACAATATACACCAGGAGATAGGAAAGATGCATAGAAAAGGCAAAGTACAGTAGTCCTGGGAGATTTTAATACACTGGGGAGGGGGGGTTGGGGATTGGGAAAATCAGGGCGGTAGTGGTTTGCAAGAAAAATAATTTGTGGAGTATCTTTGATAGGGCTTTTTGGAGCAGCTTGTGGTGGAGCCCACTCAGGAATAGGTAATACTGGGTTTAGTGTGGTGTCAATGAGGCAGACTATTTAAGAGAACTTAAAGTGAAGGAACACGAAGGAAGCAATAATCACAATATGATTGAATTTATTCTGCAATTTGAGAGGGAGAAGATAGAATCACAGGTAATGGTATAGTTGTTTTCCTAGTAAGTCATTCCCTTTGTCTATTAAACCGGGCTGAACTGTGTTTCTGCTCATGTTAGGTAAATTGTGGGAAAGGGGAAATCAGTGCCTTCATTTCCAATCAAAAATTCCTTTCCTGATAAATTCTACAAAGCAAATTACTATTAATAAATTGCTCACTGATATGCGAGAAGGAACCAGACTCTTCTCAAACTCCATGAACCTTCTAGCCCTGCACAGATCTACATTTCCATATCCTCCCCACTCACCAATCCTGTCCAGTACCACTATTATGATGTCACAGTCTAATCGTCAGCCTCAGTGCAACTTCTGAATAAACTTGTTTATTTGTGTCACTATTGAATTTGGATTCATTTGTTTCAAGTTCCTTCTAACCACATGTCCATGACAAGAGAATTGTACTTGAGATGTTTAACCTGTTCTCTCCACAGAATCTGTCAGACAGGAAGATATTGCGTGGTGCTCAACTCACTGACTCTTCATGTAGAGGTACAGATAGTAATCTGTTGATGTCTCATGAAGCAAATTGATGGAATTTAAAAGAAAACATCATTATATGTAATAAACAGAAGCCCATCTGCTTGCGTCATGTCCTTTAGAGAGGTCAATGAGTTATCCTTCCTTGGTCAGGTCTCCGTGTAACTGCAAACCCACAGCAATGTGGTTTACTGTTTACTGTCCAGTGGAACAGCTGAACCAGCCACTCAGTTGAAGATAGGGATAACATGCTGGTCTGACCAGGGCCTCATATTGCTACTGCTCATTTCCATCGGGTAGGCGAATATTCCTTATTTTAGGTGTAATCCATCTCATTGAATCTGTCCCCAAGAGTGATGTCCATCTTGATAGGCTCCTCTGGTGCTGGTTTTATTGACACTGACATACAGATGAAAGGAAAATGTAAATTTCGCATCAGTGGCAACATATAGAGAATGATGCTTTTTATGCCATTAGAAAGCAATGGAGACGGCGAAGTGAGGGAAAGTAATTAATGTGATCATCCCTGAGAGTTTTGTTGAGGCAGTATTTGGGAAATTGTCCACAGATTTTCTCTCCTTTATAACGAATGATCTCGTTACCACAGAGAGAGTTCGAAGGAGTTCCAGCAAACTAATCCCTGGGATGATGGTACCATGAGGAGTGAGTGAAGATTAATCTGTCGCACTGTGGGAGAATAAGATGGGATTGCGTTGGAACTTCAGGGGGATGGACAATCACACATGATGTTCTAAACAGACACTGATACTGTGAGAGATCCCACGGCCTCTTTTTTTTTGCTAACTTTATGAAATTCTAGATAATTTTAGGACCTCTGAAAACATTCCCCCAACCACCAGCCACTCCTCACTCCCCATATCAATGAGAGAGTAGAAAATCCAGACTTTGAATGAAAACTCCACATATTAATGCAGTGCATTTGTTAAGTGATCCTGCACTGAATGTCATGTTATTTATAATCCCAACATCAGCCACAATACCTTCAATCTAAAACAGTTAACTATCCCACCAGCTTCTGATCCCCACGGAGAACATTGGTCTGCCTTTTCAGAGATGGAAGATGTCTCCTTGAGACTTGACAGAAAACATCTCGCTTCCCTCCTCACTGCCAGCAAACCACGTTAAAGTAGCCATTTTTCCACAGACAATGGAGCCACGATAAACATCAAGATCTACTCCTGTGATTTGTCATGTTGGAGCATCAGTGACATCCTCCTGTTCCTCTATAAGCCTTTGCGAGGCTGAATGGCCTCTTCCTCGTCCCGTGGAACAGTTTCGAGACTGTTCTGGCTCCACCTGTTCCTGTTTAACAGTTCGATGTGCTGACCAGACCCCTCCTCTTCCTATGTAACAGGCAGAAATATTGAATGTATTGCCACTCTTCCTGTTCAGTAAATTTGATGGGCTGAATGCTAGCTCATATTCATGTGTAACCAGCTTGAGATGCTGAATGAGCTCCTCTTTTAACTATGGAAATGTGCAATGTCTGACCCTACTATTACATAAATTTTACCAATACTTTAACAGCACAAACTGGAATGCTGTCAGGGCCTTGCTGCACATGGACACAGACTGCTTCAGGAGATGAGGGGGGAAAATATTCTGAACATTGTGTGATCTTCAGTGATCATCCCCATTTCTGATTTAATGATGGGGAATGACATTTATGACGCAGCTCAAGATGATTGTGTCGAGGAAGCTACCCTGAGGATCTCGTGTAGGGATGTCCCGGGACTGAAAGGATTGATGTCCACAACCATGAATATCTTCCTCTGTGCGATGGCTGACCCCCAGGGGAGAGACTGTGGCTGATTCCTATTAAATTTAATTTAGTCAACTTTTCTTGATCCCATTCTGAGTCAACTCCTGCCTTGATATCAGGGTCTGTCACTCTTACATGAGCTGCTGTGTTCACTCTTTTGAACATACAAATAGGTTATTGTGTATGTTTGGGGCGTGTAACATTCTCACAGAGGACAGTGAATGGCAGAAATTATCTGGTCAAGAGAGTTCGGGGAGCTATATCGCTGAAAGTATTTACAGATGAGGTAGGTGGGTTTTTTTTTACCTGCCATGGAATTTAGGGATGTGAAAAATTGGGAAATAAAGCAGAGTTGATAACAACACTGGATCATCCATAATCTTATACAATGGCACGGCAGGCCTGGCCATCCGAATTACCATCCGATCCTGTTCCTTATGCTTTCATATTCTGTAATTAGGAAGTTAATAGTTGTACTTTTCCTGAACATTCCGTTATTGGATGTTACAGTTGCAGAGAGCAAAGCATTTTATGAGTCATTTCAGGGTCAGGTATGGGGACTCTATTCACAGTGAATCTGGATCTGCACCATGACCAACAAATGAAGCACAAGTTGCAGAGAGGGGACACTCTATTAATAGATGAGAGGCGTCTTTTGAGCCCAGCCTGGGTTTTGAATTAACATTTTTCAACCCACGCCAAACATTGTGTGACAATTGTGAGGGACAGAAGGAGATCCTGTATTACTGTGGACCAGGTATTTCGAGCAATTGGCCTCTGTCTACTCCTGTGAGGGACTGAATGGAATATAGGAACATCGGACTGAGGAGCAGGAGTGGGCCATTAGGCACTTTGTCTTTGCTCTGCCACGCACTAAGATCGTAGCTGATCTGATTGTTGTCTCAGCAGTACTTCTTCTGCACGTGCACGATTTTCCTACATTCACTTGTCTATCAAATATTTAACAGACACAACTTTGAATAAATGTAAACATCCAGGCACCACAAACGTCTGGGGAAGGGAACTCCCACTTGAACAGCCCTTTTAGAATTTGTCATCCGTGGTCCAATCAATATTGTAGGATCAGTGTTTCATTTTGCTGTCACACTGCTCCACTTATTACAACAAATTTCAAAGTTTAGTCATATGGCAAATGCTATAAATGTCAGCCTGGCTCATCTACAATAATGTGAAACACACAGAGATCTTAAGACAAACAGAAGAATGAAAGCTTTCCAGAGTTTCATAATATTTGAACTCATAACAAATGGATAGATGACAGACTGTCCCAAATGTTAATCGGTCCTCTGAAGTCATTAGTTTAGATTCCTTACAGTGTGGAAACAGGCCCTTCAGCTCAACAAGTCCACACCGACCCTCCCAAGATTAACTGATCCAGTCCCATTTCCCTCTGGCTAATGCACCGAACACTATGGGCAATTTAGCATGGCTAATTCACCTGACCTGCACATTTTTGAACCAGTGGGAATAAACCGGAGCACCTGGAGGAAATCCACACAGACACGGGGAGAATACGCAAACTCCACACAGACAGTCGCCCGAGGCTGCAATCAAACCTAGGACCCTGGTGTTGGGAGGTAGTGGTGCTAACCACTGAGCCGCTGTGCCACCCATTCTGCTCAGGCAAGCTACTTGTGATGTGACCTCTCCCCAGAATAGTTGGATTTAGCTGAATTCCCTTTGCTTCAGATGGGAGAGAGATTCCAATGAACCTCTCATCAGGAATATTCCACGACTAATCAGGTAGAGGTGAATCAGAGATTTACTGTTGCCAGTTGGAACAAAAAAAGATAGAGGGATCCGTCGGCTGCTGCTTCTCAGGCAGGGAACATTGTTCTCCCTCTCTGTCTTGAAACATGCAATCATATCAACTGAACACCAAACTGGGCCGTGTGCGCTCGTCGTGAACGGTTTCTGGAATGGATCATAATGGACGATATGCAAATGCATCATTGCTGTTGTTATACACAGTGCCTTTCATTAGCAATAGAGAAAATTCCTGCTTTATAATTTGATGATTTGTTGGTATGCATATGCTTAATTTTTTAAAATCGGCTGATGTTTTCATAATATCTGTGCTAAAATCAATGCATTTTATTCTTAAAATTTATTCCATAGTTTTTGTCTCCCTGAGAAGAGAAAATGTGCATCCCACTGATTTTTCTCAAAATTGTGTATGCTTCTAAAGGATTTCTCATCTAAGACCAAAATTGATAGTGTTTCAGAACAAAAGGCCTTCATTCCAGAAAAGTGTGAACAAAACATTGTTCATAAGCTTCAAGAAATGTTTTTAGCTTAAGGGATCAAAACTGCACATAATGTGCCAGATGTGGTCTTAGCAACGCCCTGTACAGACGCAGACGCGAAAAATGTGATGCTGGAAAACCACAACAGGTCAGGCACACCCAACGAACAGGAGACTCGATGTTTCGGTCATATTCCTGATGAAGGACTTATACCCGTGACGCCAATTTTCCTGCTCCTCAGACGCTGCCTGATTGGCTGTGCTTTTCCAGCCTCACACTGTTCGACTCTGATCTCCAGCATCTGCACTCCTCACTTTTACCGGTACAGATGCAGTAAAACATTACTGATTAAACCTGGAACTCTTTGCCAGAAACACAATCATTCCACTTAGCTTCCAAATCACTTACAACAAGTGCAGACTAACTACATCTGATTCGTGTAGCAGGATCATGCATACGGCCTGCAATCTCTCTCCACTTAAATTATTTTCCATTGTTTTATCCTTCCATCCAAAATATACAATTCACATTATGCTATATCTGGTGAAGATTTGCTCACTAATCTCCCTTTGCCTATATGACATTGATCACACACGACCTCCATTTGATGACATACTGGATGACCAGCTTGGTGTTTAAGCTAATTGGGCTTTGATATATTCAGACCCTTCCTCCAGATCTTTGGTCCAGGTACTGATTGTTGATGATCCCATAGTGATCTCTGAGGCACTCCACCAGTTACAGCTTTGTAATGTGAAAATAAGCATTAATCTCTATTCTCTATTTCCTGTTAGCAATAGCTTCCTGTGTAACAGCTCAGATGTTTACATGACGTCCTGTGCAGTAAAATGTACTCAATGAGCTAAAATGATTCGTTCTATTTTCCTCTGTAACTTATTAAATAGGGAGAATATACTCCTCCAGTCTCATGGTAACGATAATGACTGGCTAAATGAGATGGCCCCCTATCTTTGTCACAGCTTCGAGGGGTGGATGGAGGGCACAATACATAGGGTAGTGGCAGCAGTATATCCCTGTAACAGCATCGAGGGTGGATTGAGGGAACAACAGATTGGGTAGGGCCAGCAGTATATTTCTGTAAGCGCATCGAAGGGTGGATTGAGGAACAACACATGGGGTAGGGGAACTAGTTGTCCATTCGGCGCCACCAGTCAGAATACTCCTGACTGATCCGATTGTGATTGACCATCCATCTCCTGTCTGTTCCCAATAAATATTGACTCTCCTGTCCAGCAAAGATCAGTCGAGGTCAGCCTTGAATATCTTCAAAAACCGAGTCTTCACTGCTCCCTGAGGATGAGGACCCTACCAAGAGTACACCACTAAAATTAAAGGGGCGACCTTATTTCAGTGTGGAACCTTTTATTTTAAACTGTGTTAACCTAACATGAAATCGCCACCTTTTTTGAAATACAAGGACATATTAATTAGGCATAGACATAAACCATTCAGCCCTCTAAACCTGTCCAATAGGACCATTGACCATTTTCAATCAAATATGTATTAAACTCATTCCCTGTTCCTGTCCCAGGAAGAGAATAACTGATAGCATGACACCGCACGAGCATTAAAAATGCAGAATTAGGACATTCGGCCCATCGACTCTGAATGCCAGAGAGATTAGAGATTTCTCAACATCATTCTCCTGACTACTCTCCATGACTCTTGACATGCTTATTCTTCAAAAACCTATCTATCTCTGTCTTATAAGCACTAGTGTCTGTGTCTCTGTGAGTCTGTATGTGCACTTGTGTGTGTTTGTTCATGTATCTGTGTGTTTGTGTATTTATGTGCTGACATCGGTTCATCTGTGTATTAGCTTGTGAGTTTTACTTGTGCTTGTGTCTATTTGTGTGCAACTGTCTATGTCTCCGTATGCCACTACACGTGTGCGGTTCTATCTCCGTGTATGTACGGTGAGTGACAGTATATTAGCGTATTTACATATGTCTCTAAATATTTTTGTGTCTGGATCGCTCTGCAATGAGTTGTTTGTTGTTTTGGGAGGGAGAAAATTGTGAGAACAGACAGAATGGTTAAAGTGCGAATTGCCCTTCACTGAACATTGTTTTTTTACTCAGTTGGAGGGACATGGATGTCAAGGAATCTCCATACGACACGTCCCGGTCTTCTCTGGCTCATACCAGGGTCCTCCCCACATGGTTGGGGGGGAGGGTGGAGGCGGATCAGATATCGGGTGCTCCACCATCTGGCTTGGCCCTTTCTCTCCTATTACAGTCCGTTTCTGTGGGAATGGGAGAAAGGGGGGGGAGGGAGAGGTGGTGGGAGTGTGTGTCCCTGTGTTAATGCCGGTGCAGATGGAGGGCGAGGGGGAATAGTGAGGTGTTCAGAGGGAGTCAGCCCACAGTGTTGTATCCATGCAGTGTTATTAGTTGTTGTGGTTCTGTTCGTCGAGCTGGGAATTTGTCTTGCAAACGTTTCGTCCCCTGTCTAGGTGACATGCTCAGTGCTTGGGAGCCTCCTGTGAAGCGCTTCTGTGCTGTTTTCTCCGGCATTTATAGTGGCCTGTCTCTGCCGCTTCCGGTTGTCAGTTCCAGCTGTCTGCTGTAGTGGCCGGTATATTGGGTCCAGGTCGATGTGTTTGTTGATAGAGTTTGTGGATGAGTTAGGTAAAAACAATGACTGCAGATGCTGAAAATCAAATACTGGATTAGTGGTGCTGGAAGAGCACAGCAGTTCAGGCAGCATCCAACGAGCAGTGGATGAGTGCCATGCCTCTAGGAATTCCCTGGCTGTTATCTGTTTGGCTTGTCCTATAATAGTAGTGATGTCCCAGTCGAATTTATATTGCTTGTCGTCTGTGTGTGTAGCTACTAAGGATAGCTGGTCGTGTCGTTTAGTGGGTAGTTGGTGTTCACAGCCAGGGAATTACTAGAGGCATGGCACTCATCCACAGACTCTATCAACAAACACATCGACCTGGGACCAATATACCGGTCATTACAGTGGACAGCTGGAACTGACAACCGGAAGCGGCAGAGACAGGCCACTATAAATGCAGGAGAAAACTGCACAGAAGCGCTTCTCAGGAGGCTCCCAAGCACTGAGGATGTCACCTAGACAGGGGACGAAACGTTTGCAAGACAAATTCCCAGCTCGGCGAACAGAACCACCACAACGAGCACCCGAGCTACAAATCTTCTCCCAAACTTTGAACAGTGTTCTTAGTGTTGGGAGTATAGTGGAGGGAGAGGGTGCGCGGGGTGGGGGTGGGGGGTGGGGAGGGGGGATGGTAGGTGCTGAATTCAATAGTGAGAGTGGTAGTGCCTGAGCCTTATTTAGAGATAAAATATGAGCCTTGTTAGGGGATAGGTGCTATAACAGGTCGTGAGTGTGAGGGCGCAGAGAGAGTACGGTTGAAGTTAACCTGGCAGAGTGGGGAGGATATTGATGCTTGTCCTGTGACACTGGTCATTTCATCAGACCATGTCAGCGTCGAGGTGACCATCCCAGAATGGCTTGTTCAGGTCTATCACTAATAACTCCACAGACCCTGTCCCTCAGCTTCCACAGCATCAGTTTGGGTAGATCTTACAAATAGGAAGGAGAAGCAAGTGTTAGTGTATTAGGGTATTATTTGCTCTCGGGCAAATTCTGTGCATTATATGCTCTGTAAATTAGAGATGCAAATATTGTATTATTGCATGATCTCAAATTGCATCTAAACAGCGTTAACTAAGTGACTGCCAATGTTGTGAAAAGTAAATTCCATAAGCGTATAACAGGTTGGTTGAAGAGTATGTTGTGACTCAAACAAGAGAGCAGGTTATTTTGGATTTGGTGTTGTGTGGTCAGAAGGACTCATTAATAACCTTGCTCTGAGGACTAGAGAGGTTAATATACTGCATTTTACACGGCGCCTGCATACAATCTCGAATGTTTGAACACGGAGTGGTAGACACGAAATTGTCGTTAGAGTATTAGAATCATGAAGTCCTGTAGGTTGGATACAGGCCCTTTGCACCAAAGTGATCCGTGTCGACCAAAATGTCCATCCATGCTAATTCCATTTCCCTGCCTATGTCCCTTATTCTTCTAAATCTTTCCTATCTGCGTATTTGTCTAAAAGCCTTTTAAATGTTGTTAATGAATGTGCCTCAACCACCTGCTCTCTGCTAATTCCATATGACTACTAACCTCTGCGTAAAAAAACTTGGCACTCAGGATCATTTTTATTCTTTCACCTCTAACCTGATGTCCTCTAGTCTTTGATTATCAAAACTGGGAAAAAGAATGAGTGCATTCACCTTATTGACGCATCTCATGATCTTATACATTTCTATACGATTTCCCCTCAGTTTCTTCCACTTAAAGGAAAATGCCTCTCCAAACTCTCCCTACAACTCAGACCATTGAGTACTGGCAACATCCTTGTAAATTTCTTCTGTCTTCTTTCCAATTTAATCACATCCTTCCTATGGCAAGTGAACAAAACCGAACACAATACTCCAAGTGCATGTCTCACCAGCGTCCTGTCCAATTGCAATATCACTCTCGAACGTCTATAATCAATGCCCTGACTGATGAAGGCCAGTGTGCCAAAAGCCTTTTTCACTGCCCTGTCTACGTTCAACTACTTTCAGAGAACCACGGATCTGAGCACCAAGGTCCCCCTGTTCCACTACAATTCTTGAGGGTCTAACATTCACCACGAAATTCCAACCTGGATTTGACTTTTCAAAAAGCAACATCCCATATGTTAATCTCAATTTGCCATTTCTCAGCCCACTTTCCCAGCTGATAAAGATCCTGCTGCAATTTCTGATAACCTCACTGTTAACAGTCCTGCCTATTTTACTGTCATCAGCCTAACTACTAATCATGCTTTGCACATTCTCATCCAAATCATTGATATAGATAACAAACAGTAATAGGCCCAGCACCAACCCCTGAGACACTCCAATAGTCACAGACCTCAAGTTCCACAAGCATCTTTCCAGTATTAGCCTCTGCTTTCTACCATCAAGCCAATTGGATATCCAATTTGCCAGAGTCCCCTGGATTCCATGCTATCGAACCATTCAGAGCAGCATCTCATGTGGAACCTTATCAAAGGCCTTTCTTAAATCTAGATAGACTATGTCTACCACCCTAACCTCATCAACATTCCAGGTCACGTCTTCAAAAGAACGCTAAAGAATTGTGAGCCATGATATCCGATCCACAAAGCAGTGCTGACTGGTCCTTATGAATCTGTGTCTTTTCAAATGCATGTATATGTTATCTCTCAGAACCTTCTCAAGTTGTTACAGTTGTTAAGCTAACTGGTCTACAGTTCACAGGTTGTTCTTCGCAGCTCTCCTTGAACAAGGGCACAGCGTTCTCTACCCTCTAGTCTTCCAGGACCTCCACCGTGGCCAGCGATGATGCAAAAAGATCAGCCAGGACCCCTGCAATATCTTCTCTTGTCTTTTGCTCTGTTCTTGGATACACCTGGTCAAGACCAGAAGCTCTGCAGAAATACTGCAATGTGTGAAATAAAATGTCTACTTCTTTAAGATAGAATCACCAAGGAAAGGGCAAGTGACTTAATGAAGGCTAACATGTTAAATTAAAGATTATATTAATCGTAGGAAGTGATTTCAGAAGAATTTTAGACATGGTGGAAACCGGAAAATTCTCAGAAATTTGTTTGTGTGGAGTTTGCATATTCTCCCCGTGTCTACGTGGGTTTCCTCCGGGTGCTCCGGTTTCCTCCCACAGTCCAAAGATTTACACGTTAGGTGAATTGGCCATGCTTATTTGCCCAAAGTGTTAATCGATGTGTAGATTTGCTGTATCACTCTCAAAATGTAGAATCGGATGGGAATGGGTCTGGGTGGTTACTCTTCGGAGGGGCAGGATGGACTTGTTGGGCCCAAGGGCCTTTTCCATGCTGTGGGCTTTTAACGATTCTGTGAAAGAAGAAGATAAAGACTACATAAATCTACAATCTGTATTGCAAAGAAAACAAAATAAAAGCAAGGTCAAATGTGGAATTTTGTAATTGGGAGAGGAGAGGTTATTGTGGAGAACAGGGAAATGACGAAGAAAGCAGCCAGTTACTCTGCATCTGTCATCACATAGGAAAATCGCTGAGAAATACTAAGTGATCACATGGAACTTGTGGAACTAAAGACAAAAACTCAATTCATATCAGTAACAAGGTAGTTGTTGAAGGCTAGCATAGTAGTATTGTAGCTGGATTAAGCATTGCAAACTATAATGAGCCAGTTGTACTTCGGATCAAAACATTAGAAATAAATCAGCAATAGACGCATTAATGGTGCTGTCGATGACTGTTTTTTTTCCCTGTACATTCTGCCGAGGCTGGAAGTTAGTAAATGTGTTCCAAGCATTGTCGATGAATGGGAGGGATTCAAGCAACTGCAAAGGGAAGAAGAGGTCTTGTGGAGGATTGCATACCAATTAACTTGACATTTGTAGGGAAACTGATGGAATTTATTATATAGGGTCAGATATTGGATATTCCTAAATTAACAGCAACATTGGAGAGAATCAAAATGCACTGACAGAGTCTGACAGAATGTTCATATTTGACAAACTTCAGAACGATTAGAACTTGTTTATTGCAACATAGAAATGGCATAGATCGATTTTCAGAAGGCTTTTTTGTAATCAGAACTCATGCAGTGAATTCATAAATAAAGTAATGTAAATGGTAATTGGAGAAATATATAGAAGTGGAAAGTTAAAGTCATATTCGCCTTCATTTAAGTGAATCAGAACAAAGTCGGAAGGTCATTTTGAAGCAGTTTCACAGCTTGTTAATTTGACTGTCCATAGAGTATTGAGTCCAGTGTTGGTATCTCAATCTGAGAAAGAATATACTGACCATGGAGGATGTGCAATGGACAGTCTCCAGATTAATCCCTCAGATAGTGAGATTGCCTGATATGGAAGCTCAGCCTGTGTTCTTTAGAGTTTCAAAGAATGAGACGTGATCATAGTGAAATTTAGAAAAGTTACTAAACATATGAGAAGATGGAAGTAAACAGGATTTTTCTCTGGCTGTCTACTCTACATTTAAGGCAAATAATGGCAGGTAAATGATAGACCATTTCAGACTGCAATAAGAAGGCAATTCTTCATTTGAAGAGGACTGACAAACACAGCGACATGGAAACCTGCTGGCAGGGCATGATTAGCGAGAATCCCCAGATATTCTACAGGTACG
Organism: Chiloscyllium punctatum; assembly: GCF_047496795.1. NCBI lineage: Eukaryota > Metazoa > Chordata > Chondrichthyes > Orectolobiformes > Hemiscylliidae > Chiloscyllium > Chiloscyllium punctatum. The sequence continues at coordinate 29,450,854 of NC_092751.1, forward strand.
TCAAGTGGAACAGAATAACCAAGGAACAGGTAGGACTCATTAGTGACTTGCCAAGTTGCATCAAAATCAACTTAGTGGCATGAGACAGAAGGTCTGCTGGTAGAAGTCTTTTTGTTTGACTGGATACCAGTATCCAATCATGTAACAACGGGATCAGTGCTGTGTCCCAAATTATCTGTGATTCGGACATGCCAGTGCTGGACTGCCTTGCGCAAAGTTAAAAAAAGTTACAAACACTAGAAGATATTCCAACAGTTTATTTGAAGGCACGATCTTTCGAAGAGCATGATCACGTGATGAAGAAGCAGCGCTGAGAAAGCTAGTGCGTCCGAATAAAACTGTTGGATTATAAACTGGTATTTTATGATTTTTAACCTTATTATTTGTAGTATTGATAAATGATGCTGCTATGAATATGGAAGAGATTGGGGTGAGTGTGATTAATCAGTTTGCGTTTGACACAAAGTTTGGTTGGTTGGTTGGCAGTGAGGAAGAAGGCCTTATATTACAGGAAGATACAGATGGAATAATGAAATGGGTGGATCAATGGCCGATGGAATGTAACCCTGATAAGTATGAGGTGATGTACTTTGGAAGAAGCAACCAGACAGGGGAGGACTCAAAGAATAGCAGCACACTAGGAAGCTCAGAGGATGTTCCTGCACATATTGGGCGGCACGGTGGCACAGTGGTTAGCACTGCTACCTCACAGCATCAGAGACCTGGGTTCAATTCCCGACTCAGGCGACTGACTGTGTAGAGTTTGCACATTCTCCCTGTGTCTGCGTGGGTTTGCTCCCCGTGCTCCGGTTTCCTCCCACAGTCCAAAGATGTGCAGGTTAGTTGATTTGTCCATGCTAAATTGCCCGTAGTGTTAGGTAAAGGGGTAAATGTAGGGGAATGGGTGGGTTGCGCTTCGGCGGGTCGGTGTGGACTTGTTTGGCCAAAGGGCCTGTTTCCACACTGTAAGTAATCTAATCTAATGTCCCTGAATGCGATTAAACAGGTTAATGCCCAAGTTGACAAATCATAGCGACCATAAACATAGACTCTATTCATGGAGGCACAGATTATACGAGCTATGTGTAACTTTGGTTAGTCCAAATGGAATACTATATTCAGTTCTGGGAGCCACATTACAGAAATTATGTGATTGCAGTGGAGATTCACCAGGATGTTCCCTTGTCTGGAGTAGATCATGTCGGGTTGTTTACTTTGAAGCAGAGAAGGCTGAGAGGGACGTGCTTCAGAAGGATAAGCTTACCAGGGGCATGGACAGGATGGATAGACAGCAGCTGTTCCTTCCAGTCAAAGGGCGAAGAAGAAGGGAGGACCATTTTAGAGTGAAGGGTTTGATGTTTAGTGAGGATTTGAGGATTGGTTTTCATCCAGAGGCTGTTGGGGTCAGGAATGAACTTCCTGAGATGGCAGTTGGCACAGGTAACCTCACAACCGTTAATAAATACATGGTCGTGCCCTTGAAGTGCCATAACATACATGGCTATGGGTCTCGTATAGAAAGTGGGACTAATGTAGATCGTGCTGTATTTCTGACAGTACAGATTCAGTGCTTCTGTGATTGTATGGGTTGGATGGTCAATCATTGAGCAGCATAAGACAGGAATTGACGAGTTTCTGAAGAATGCATTAACCAGGGTTATAACAGTAAACTTGTCTCCATGTGCTAGAACAGGGAAGCTAGACGTGTCTAATGCCCTGCTCCCTTCCTGATGTTTCTGTGCAGTCTGTGGGAAAGCTCTGTCATTGTTTTCACAAGCTCCTAAACTTTAGGAAGGCAGCATCTGTCTGGTTGAAAGGACAGTCTTTCCTGTTCCCTTCTCCAAAGCTCATTGCCGGTGTTCTGTCTGGTTTTATCCTTGAAGAACTCAGAGCAATTTGATACAATTGAGTGTCTTGCTTGGCCTTTCCAGAGACCATTGCAGAGTTTAGCACATGTCTGTTTGTCAGGAGACACTTGTAGGCCAGACCGGGAAGCACGGGAGATTCACTTCCTGAAAGTACATTGGGGAAGGGACAGATGTTTACAATGGACATTAGATTCAAGGTCAATATTACTGGACCAGATTTTATGTCTCGATATTTTCTTTATTGTTTTCAACGTCCACCAGCTGCCAGAGCATTATCTTGGTCTGGACCAGTAATCCAGTGATATTTGCACGACAACGCCATCTCCACATGGGGACCGATCAGAAACCACACTGAGTACATTATTCATATGCTGCTTGTCAGCTCTGTCAATAAGAATTCCCACCAATGCGATTATCCCGACGGGATTGAGGTGTGGTAAATGGTCAGACTGTAGTCATTCCCTTGTTATGCGACTGGATATAGTTGAAGAACGTTCCACGTGGTCAGGCAGATGTCAGAGTTGGAGCTGGAATGAAACAGCTTCCCCAGCGACACGGCTTGTTGTGCACCACAATCTTCAGTCCTATTACAGGAATGGTGTCAGGACCCATTGTCTTTGTCATATCTACTGTGTTCAGCTGTTTTGTTCATGTCACGTGCAACGAATCGAATTGGTTGAAGACTGGCATCTGTGATGACGAGGGTGAGGTGGATTATCGACTCAACACTTCTGGCTGAGGATGGTGCAGATACTACATCCTTGTCTTTCACACTGATGTACAGGGCTGGGGATATTTGTGTCACCCTCTCCTCCTGTAAGTTGTTTATTAGTCCATCGACATTGATGACTGGATGTGCCTTGACTGCAGAGTTTCGGATTTTATCTGTTAGTCTTGGGATCATTTCCCCCTCTCCATCAGATGGTAGATCTGCTGTTTGGAATGTAACCAGTCAAGTGCGGTAGCTTTAATGGGTTGTCATCAGGTTTAGATACACATGGTTCTGACTCTGGCATGTTCACCCAAACTCGGCACTAAACCATCATTCGGCTTGATGATAATGGTAGAGCGATGCATTACCCTGGGGGGAAAGTTATTGATTGTGTTTGAATGCAATTCTGCTGCGGCTGAAAACCCTGTGTGAGCTGCAATATCAGCAAATCAATTCTACTGACTTTCCCTCAGTTCACACCCATACCCATTCATCCCACAGCCCTGTACTCAGTAAACTAACCTGGTTTCTGATGTGCAAACACATCCAGTTTCATAATCTCATTCTGCTGAGGGTCTCTCCCTGATGTCATGCTTCCAATATGTTACATTACTCAGATCCTTTAACATATTAATTTGAATCATTTCCTTTCCCATCATAACATCTTCTTTGTTTGAAGTGAATGTTTGTTCCTATGTTTTTCTCCCTGACCATGACTAAGACCTCGGTCGTGTCAGTGATGCCAGCCTTATGTCATTTCAGAGCCAATGAACTTGTGCACTTTGCGTTTTTGTTCACTTCCCAATGTTCAGCGCTCACTGCTGGATAGGGCGTTTGAGAAGATTCAACACACGTCTTTGGAAAATGTTCAAAAACAGAAATTGCTGAAGAAACTAAGGAGGTTTGGCTGCATCTTGTGAAGTGAAAGCTGAGTTCATCTTTCGTGTCCAGCGAAAGTTACGGAGAAACTTTGCAGGGCTGGCAGCATCTGCAGAGACAGAGAAACAGAGTTAGCTTTTCAAGTCCAGTGTGACCCTTCAGAATTGAAAAGGATTGGAAACTGGGCATTTTAGTTCCTTGCCACAGAGGTGGGGGGTAGGTGACAGGGAAAAGAGGGTGTGACAAGAGATAAACAGGCTTTTAGCAGTGGTGAAAAGAGAAGATGGTATAAAATGAGTTTAAATTACGATGTGAATGGGGGAAAGGGGTTCTCTCTAATGAGTGCAAGATAAAGAAGACAAAACCACATGAGGTCATACGGAGGCCAGGAGGGAGAATGTTGAACATGTGTTATTATGTAGATCTGTCCAGAGATACATTTTCACTGTAGAGATCACTGCCGTCAGGCAAAGGAATTCAGGTGCTTGCCGGCTTATTGGCACTATTAAGATTTTCATGCTACCTTCGTTCTGTAACATAAAGAAGAAAACAAATAACAGGATGAAGTTTGGGCTGAGCGTTATTTACCTGTCACTTTTAACATTGTTTCAAATTTGCAGTGCTTATCTTTAAATGCTTGTTCTTGAAGTTAGTATCAGATGGTTTGTAGGAGGTTGGGGTGACATTATAGTAATTTACAAAATCAGGGGAGACTTGAGCAGGGTGAAAAGCCAAGGTCTTTTCCACAGGATAGGTAAAGTAACTGATAGAGCCATAGGTTTATGGTGGAAGAGGGAAGATTTAAAAGGGAGGAAGAAGGATTTTTGTTTTGCACAGAGGGTGACGTGTTTATGGAATGAGCTGCCAGAGGAAGACTGGCAGATGCAAGTACAGCTCCAACATTTAAAAGACATTTGGATGAACATGTGAATGGGGACCGTTTAGAGGCATATGGGCCAAATGCAAGAAGATGGGAATAGTTTAGTTTGGAAAACCTGGCCGGCATGGACAAGTTGGACCAAAGATTGTGCTTGTATGCGCGATGACTGTATGAATATAGAAAGCGAAGAAAAGGGAAGAAAAAATGTGATATAAGACAGGGGGAGATTGGTGTCAGGGACTGTCGGTCTGGTTTATATCAGACAGGGCGAGATTGGTGTCAGTGACTGATGGTCTGTTTTATATCTTTTTACCCTTAGAATTTCTAAGCTCTATCCATACTGACTCTACATCCCCTGATTCTAGGTCGCCCCGTGCAAGGGACTGAAAATCATCCCTTACCAACAAGGCCACCTCACCCCCTCTGCCCGTTAGTCTGTTCTTACGATAGCACGTGTAGCCTTGAGTATTCATTTCCCAGGCCATGTCCACTTGAAGCCACATCTCAGTTATCCCCACAATATCGTATCTGCCAATTTCCAAAAGAGCCTCAAGCTCATCCATCTTATTTCTAATGCTTCGTGCATTCATATATAGTATTTTTAATTTTGTTACTATCCTCACCCTTCCCAAAAACTTCTATTTCACTCAACCTTACAGCATGATCCCATTTTCAGTTTTCTGCCTCATTGATACAGTTGACTTTCTTGACTTCCCCTTTTCTAATTTTCCCTTCAATTTCCTTCTCAAACATCCAGTTTGTCCCCTCCCCCCAGGTACTTAGTATAAATGAAGCTGTGTTGTATTAGCAAACCTGCCTGCGAGAATGCTGGTCCCCCAACCTATTAAGGTGCAAACCGTCTCTCTTGTATAATTTATGCTTACCACAAAAAATACCCCAGTGATCCATGAATTTACATCCTTGCTTCCTGTGCTAGTTCCCCAGCCACACGTTTAAGTCCATTATCGCCCTGTTTCTGGCCTCACCAGCCCGAGGAAATATAACAAACTCTGACAGTGTGAGACAGATTGGAGGCAGGGATGACAGTTCACTTTAAAGAAAACAGTCAAATCGTACTTAATACACAAGCGTTATCAAAGAACCGCGTGTATATTGAATAGAGAAGCAAACTTGATGGGCCGAAAGCAGTACATCCGTTCTCGTTTTATGTTTCACAATGTTTAAACATATTTTGGGATATGAGCATTGTATGGGGATAACTGCATTGAGGAGATGTTCGGCCCTGAAGTAGCATGAGGAAAGCTCAACGTATTGAATGACCTCCTCCTTTCCCGATGTTTCTGTGCAGTATGTGGGAAAGCTCTGTAAATGTTGTCACAAGCTCTCAGGTGTTAGGAAGGAGGCCTCTGCAGGATCGATAGGACTGCGTTTCCCATTCCCTTTTCTGATAACAAGGCTGGTGCCAGGTATTCTGGCCGGTTTTATCCTTTAAGATCTCAGAGCGGTTTGATACGATTGAGTGTCTTACTTGGCCGATTCAGAGACCATTGAAGTGTTGATCACATGTCTGTGCGTCTGGAATCACTTTTAGGCCAGACTAGGAAAGCACTGGAGATTCACTTCCTGAAAGTACATTGGGGAAGTAGATCGATGTTTACAATCAACATTGGACATAAGATCACTATTACTGACACCAGATTTTCGGACTCAATATTTTATTAATTGTTTCTAACTTCCACCAGCTGCTGGAGCATTGACCTGGTCTGGATTCGTAATCCAATGATATTTCCACAACAGCACCATCTCCACATGGGGACCTACCGGAAACCACACTGAGCAGGTTATTTCAGTACTTCTTGACAGCTCTGTCCAAAAGAATTCCCACCAATTTGACTGTCGTGATAGGAGTTCGAGGTGGTAATTGGTCAGATTGTAATTATTCTCCTCTTCGGGGACTGGACATAGCTGAGCAATTTTCCACAGGGAGATGTCAGAGTTGGATCTGGAATGAAACAGCTTCCCCAGGTACGCAGCTTGTTGTGCAGCACAAGTCTTCAGTCCCATTGCAGGAATGGTTTCAGGGCCTTTGTTGCATCTACTGTGTTCAGCTGTTTCTTCATGTCACATACACAAAATCGAATTTCTTGAAGACTGGCAACTGTGAATCTGTGGGCATCATGATGAGTGTGAGTTGGATCATCCAGTCAACACCTCTGGCTGAGGGTAGTGCAGACACCATATCCTTGACTTTTTTTCACTGATTAAGAGTCGTTCCGATATTTAGGATGAGGATAGTTATGGCGTCCTCTGCTCCATTAAATTGTTTAATAATCCATCGACATTTATGTTTGGATTTAGCAGGACGGCAGAGCTTAGATCCGTTCTGTTAGTCTTGGGATCATTTCCCCTTCACCATCAGAAGTTATTTCTGCTGTTCGGAATGCAAACAGTCACGTGTGGGTTGTCAACAGGTTTAGGTGCACGTGATTACGACCTTGGCATCAGCCCTGTATTCAGTGACCTAACCTGGTTTCTGATGCGGTAACACTTCCATTTTCATATTCTCAATCTGCTGAGAGCATCTCTCTGGTGTCACACCTCCAATTTGTTACTTTATCTCAATCCATTTAAGGTAATAATCTAAATCGTTTCTTTTCCACAATGTCAACTTAGGTATTTGAAATGAATGTGCTTCCCTCTGTTATTCTCCCTGACCATGATTAAGAGCTCTGTAGTGTCAGTGATGTCAGTCTTATGCAGTTTTAGAATATAGGAACTTGTGCACCATGCATTATCGTTCAGTCCCTAGTGTACGGCGCTCCAGGTTGGACGGGATGTTTGAGCATCATTGACATCCTTCATTGGAAATAGTCCAAAAACAGAAATTGCTGAAGAAATTACTGAAAATGTTGCAGCATCTTCTGGAATGAATGCAGAGTTAAACTTTCAGGTCCAGTGACCCTTTACAAAGCTCCCAGTTTCTCCAGCAATTTTTGTATTTTTATTTCCAAAATCCATAGTTATTTGTTTTAGTGAAAATTTGTTCTGTGCCTATTCATTTCTGGAGAAACTCACCAGTTCTGTCTGCATCTGCAGAGACAGAGAAAAAGCATTAACACTTCAAGCCCAATGTGACACTTCTTCAGAACTGAAAAGGATTGGAACCTGGGATTTTTAATCCCTTGTCAGAAATGGGGGATGGATGACAGGGAAAAGAGGGTGCGGCAAAGATAAACGGGCTTTTAGCACTGCTGAACGAGTGGATGATGTAAAATGGGTTTACATTAAGGTGTGAATGGAGAAAGGGGTTCTCTCTATTGAGTGCAAGATAAAGAAGACACAACCGCACAAGGTCATAGGGAGGCCAGGAGGGAGAATGTTGACTATGTGGCATTATATAGATCTGGCCTTAAATACGTTTTCACTGTCGAGATCATCGCCCCCTTTATACAAAGGAATCCAGGTGTTTGACTTCTTATTGGCGCTAGTAAGCGTTTCATGCTGCTTTAGTATTGTAACATGGAGAAAACACAAATCACCATATGAAGTTTGGGCTGAGTATTGTTTACCTGTCATGTTTAATATTGTTTAAATTTTCAGTGCTTATCTTTAAATGCTTGTTCTTGAAATTAGTATCAGATGGATTGTAGGAGGTTGGGTGGTGACATTGTAAAAGCTTCTAAAATCATGAGAGATATGGATAGGGTAAATAACCAAGATCTTTCCAACGGCATGGGGGAGTTCAGCCATAGAAGGCACAGTTTTAAGGTGAAAGAGGAAAGATTTAAAAGGAACGAAGGGGCAACTTTTTTACACAGAGGATGGTTGGGTATGGAATGAGCTGTCAGAGGAAGTGTGGTAGATGCCAGCACAGGTACAACATTTAAAACTCATTTGGACAAACATATGAATGGGAAAAATTTTGAGGCATATGGGTCAAATGAAAGCAGGTGGGTCGAGCTTAATTTGGAAAACTTGGCCAGCATGGACATTTAGAAAAGATTCTCGCAGGGTCTGAGTGGTTTTGTGAAAGGGAAATTATACTTTTCCCTGGAAAATCATGCAAAATATTTCTGGAGATGCCAGTGAATGTAACAAGCAGACTTCATAAAGGGGATCTGGTTGACACCAGGCTTTCCAGAGATTTTCCACAATGTATTACATAATAAAAGTTCTTACACATGACAGAAGGTCGTAGGATGATGGATAATGTATTAACAAGGGATGATGATTGGTTCGCACATAGAAATCAGAGAGTCTGCATTAATGAATCTTCATGATAAAGGTGTATCTGCTGGAGTACCACAGCTCTGAGTCCGATGGCATCAGTTATTTACAATCTATACTGATAGCCTGAAAGAGGGAGTTGAGTGCAACATAACATCCGAATTTGTGGATGACACTGAGAACCAAAGGCAGGCTGTTATTTAATGGAGAGGACTTCCAGAAAAGGAGCAGTACAAAGGGATTGGAGTCTTCCTGAGTATGAAAGATAAAGTCAGCATGCTGGTGCAATAAGTAACTGGGTTGTTTCAAAAGATGGGTTCCTGGGACGAAAGGTTTGTGTTAATGAGAATCTCTACAATCGTGAGGCGATCATTCATTGGGGTTTAAATGAATGAGGAGTGATACTGCTGAAAAATACAAGACACAGAGAGGGGTTGACACTGTAAATGTTGAGAAGTTCTTACCATTCCTGGGTGGAGTTCCGAAATGGAGGACATAGATACCGATTATGGAATATCGATTTCAGTCTGAAATGCAAAGTGATGTCTTCTCTCAGAAGGTAGTGAATGTCTGGAATTCCCTAACTCGGAGAGGTGTGGAGAGACAACAAATTTGGACTATACAAACACCCAGCGGGTATATATAACTCATTCACTCTCCTCAAGGAGTCGGCAAGAAAGTGGAGTCGAGTCCTGGAGTAGATCAGCCATGTTCGTATTAAATGACAGGGCAAGCTTGAGGGGCCGAATAGCCTACTGTTGTTCCTACTGTTACTAATTTCACATGTTATGCTTTTGAAAAGTAACTGGTTATTTTCCTGGAAGTTGTGTTATGTAATGCTACATTCGGATGAGCAGAGGATTAGTTTGAGTTTACGCTGGGTGGGGTATGGGGGCTGTAGTTACAGCGAACCTGGGTCTGGGACATGGCTTAAATTTGGAGAAGAAGTTACAGAGATGGGAAGCCTTGAAACAGGGATTGGAGGTGAGGGTCACTTCCTGATCCAGGCTAGATTTTCCAAGTACATTTCCAAAACTACACCTAACCATCGGAGTGGCCTCGATTTGCAGGTCCGAAGGGCTGAATGGGATAGGAATGGCCATTCGGCCCTTTGACACTACGCCACCAGTAAATGAGATCGTGGCTCATCTCATTGTGGTCCCAGCTGCACTTTTCTCTCCATGCACCATTATCCCTGATTCACCTGTCTGTGGAAAATCAGATGAAGCCAGCCTCGATATAATATAAAGATTCAGCCATCCCAAAATTCTAGGAAAGTGGATTTCCACTTGACTGAATTCCCACTTTGTGAATTTCTTCTCACTCCATTTGTGACTGAGGATGAAGGGTATCACTATTTCCTTTTCTCGTCCCAATCCTCCACTGCTCACAGCAAATTTTAAATGAAACCATGTTGGTGATATGACCGATGATAAAGGTCTCAGACTGGCTTAGGTTCAGTGATAAGAAGTCAGGCAGATTTCTTTCGTCAGCCACAAGTTACTAACAGAACAAACGGAGGAGTATGGTGGATCTGTGGGTGGCACTGCTTCCTCACATCACCAAGGAGCTGGGTTCGATTCCAACCGCGGGCAACCCTCTATGTGGAGTTTGAACATTCTCCCCGTGATCGTGTTGGTTTCCTCTCAGTGCTCCAGTTTCCTGCCACAGTCCAAAGATGTGCAGTTTAAAGTGGATTGCCCATAGTGCCCAGGGATGTGTAGGTTAGGTGGGTTAGTAATGGGAAATGTAGGGTTACATGGATAAGGTAGGTGGCCACGTCCAGGTAGGATGCAGTTTACTGCATCGGTGCGGACTTAATGGACGGAATTTCCTGCCTCCACACTGCAGAGGTTCTATGACAATGACTACAAATTTGGCCTATACAAACACCCAGTGGGTACATACCTAATCCACACTTATCAAGGTCTTGTATGTTTTATTCTCATTCCAAGCGTACCCTGTCAAAGCCTTCATAATATAAGCCCATGAATATGTGAAATGAAACATCTCTGAACTGCTTTCAATGTAATTATATCCTTTCTCAGATAAGGAGACACAAAAAAAAATCTCACACTCAGATCATAAAGTTTATATTTGTTTTCTCAAAGTGCTGAGTGTCTTTGGAACACTCTTTCCCACAGACCGTTGGAGGCAGAAATATTGAATATTTTTGAGGCACCGACAGAAGGTTCATGAATAACAACAGAGTCAAGGATTATCGAGGAATGGGCAGCAATTTGCAGCGTAGAGGAAAATGTAGTCAGTGGTGGCAAATTACACCGGTCCAGAACATCCAGGAATATAATGCAAAATGAAATGATAATATCGATAAAACATTAAGGGGGAATCCAAGATACCGGAGATCCGGAAGGTCTGTTTTGCTGGGCTCTGCATCATAGCACGGGCAAAGTGGTTCTCTAACCCATCCCATCCCAGCCATTTACGTAAAATTCAACACTAAAAGAGCGATAGAATCTTTACTAATCCCGTTTTATCATATGGAAATGACAAAACATGGGAAAGGATCGAGTAAGTCCCAACACACAGTGCACCCGTCAGAAGATTCGAACATGCCTGAGGCTGTAGCTGCAACCCACTCTGCTCGTTCCATAGACCCAGTTACTCACCAGACCTTGGTCACTGAGTTCACCAAGTTATGCGAAATGATTGAAGTAATGATTGAAGAAGGGTTCAGCAGTGGCTAGATCCGCTCTCAGCCGTGCTCCAAAAACATGAGCAGCAACTTGACAGCCTTGGAAACAGAACAGATTATGCCAAGCGCTGAACTGCAGCGACAGAGACCGCGATCAGTTCCTTTCAGGAGAGGATCCTCGCCTTTGAGAAGCAGGTCCATACCTTAACTGACCATGATGACGACCTCGATAACAGGGATAGGATGAAGAATGTTCACATCGTCGGTTTGCTGGAACCGATGGAAGGTGGTCAGCCAGTGAGTTTATTGAGAACTGGCTGCAGCGATTCCTTCACTTCAAAACTGAAAAGGGACAGGTCAAGACTGAGACAGTTCGTCGGGTTATGGTGCGGAGGTCAGACTCAGATCAACGTCTTCGCCCTGTCCTTGTGCGGTTACATAGTTATGGGGATAAACATAGGCAGATGGAATCTTCCAGATCCCAGGGGAAAGATCTGATGGCTTTAATTCACGAGGGCTCCAGGATGATGATCTTTCAGGACTTTTCAATGGCGGTGATTCAGGAAAGAAAATCTTTTGATGATATCAAGAGAAGAGTAAGGGAACTCGGAGTCAGTATTCCTTAATATACCCAGCGGTGCTCCGTATTGCTTTCAATGGATCCATACACTCGTCTGACTCTCCAGAGGAAGCGAAAACTTTGTGACATTTTAAAGTAAGATGGATGTTTAGATAATCATGTTTCTCTCTTAAGGAAATTTTCTTGGATTTTTCTGGTATTAACCAGTGTTAAATTATAGTCGGGGATGGGTAGAGTACTCACTTATAACTTCTTCATTAGTCTTACTACACTTTTTCTCTTTCCTTGCTTGTGTCTGGGGAGCAACCCAAGCTGGAGCGGGTTACAAAGGTAGTTGTGATGACTAAATACCAACCAAAGGGCAGTTGAAGCCCAATTTTTGTCGTTAATTGCCCTGAATGTCATGTTGGTAGCAGGCAGAGGATGAAGCTTTGGGGTATGTAACCGTCCCCACTAGACGGGCGTGGTGGGGGTGGGGGGGGTGGTGGGCAGGTGGGGGGGAGGGTCATTGGCACTTTGGATTTTGTTTCACTTTTTGGTTTTTTTTGTGTGTTTAGTTTTGGAAAGTTTTGAGAGCTTGTTAGATGTAGTAGTCTTAGTTCATGTTGTTTTTAAGCTCTATGAGTCTTTTTTCATTTATGATCAGTGATGTGTAATTCGGGTTCTTCCTCTCTAGAGCTCAAATGTTGCTACAGTGTGTGATGGATAATGATGTGCTTAAATGGGGTACCTGGAACAATAAGCGGAGCCATCGTCCAGTCAAGAGGAAAAATGTACTGTCTAGTCTTAGGAAGGAGAGGGTGGATGTTGTCCTATTGCAGGAGATGCACCTTGATGACAAGGAACATTTGATATTACAGCAGGGCGGATTTGATCGGGTTTATTTCTCGTTTTATTAATAATAGGAGTAGGGGAGAAGCCATATTGGATAGGAAGAATCTTCCAGTTAAATTACTAGATTACATTAGACATTCACAGGAGGGTCATAATCCCCAAACCCTTGAACTATGGGAAATAATACATTATTTTGAATAGTTATTGCCTCCCGGTGCACCCTCTTAAAACCGTGGTAGATGCATTTTCCAAATTAAGTTATCTTGTCTCATGGTGCATTAGTGTAGATGATTTCAACTGTCTTATGTACCCCACAGTGAACAGAATGTCCAAAGGTCACCCAATACCCTCGTCATAATGTAAGCAATTAGTTGGTTCTTGTGCAGAACTAGAGCTGGTGGATGTCTGGAGGCAGATCCACATCACAAATAGGGATGTTATTTTCTCCTATCACCCACATAAATGCCACACGAATGTTGATCTCTTCTCCATCCCTGCAACAATCTTAGATTCGGTGGCATCCTGCACAATTGGGAAAATTACCATTTCTGACCATGAAGCAGTTTCACAGTTTTGAGACGCTGGCGAATGGATCCTTTTTTTTTCTTAAGGCTGGTTAGTTCATTGAGTATTTCTGTAAAGATTTCAGATCTTTCTTAGCCATTAATACAGATTCAACCAGTAACACATCCATTTTTTGTGAAACTACTAACGCTCATGCCAAGGAAATAGTTATTCATCAGGAAGCGGCAGAAGGGGGAGCAGGAACGCTGGTTTGAGGCACAGCTGAGGACAGCCGAGAGTGCATACTGTGATAGCCCCTCAGTGCCTAATCTGCAGAGGATCACAACGCTTCGGTCTACAGTGAATTCCACGCTCACACAGACAGCCAGGAAGGAACTTACTTTTGAAAAACAAAGGCTGTTTGAACATGGTGATAAGCCAGGCAAGGATTTAGCCTAACTTGCCAGGAAGATGAGCGCCCCCTCAAGCCATTACCTCAATTAGGGAATGTACTGGGATCCTTCCCTCCGATTCCAAAAAGATTAATGCAGCCTGTCCGAGAATTTTCTCCGAATTATTTCAGCCTGAACATTTTGCGGATAGATGGATTAAGATGGAGTCATTTTTCAGGAACCTGGGTTTTCCAGGAGTAACCCCTGAATAGGTGTTGTGCCTTAATGCACCATTGTCAGCACGGGAAAGTGTGAAGCAGCTTCAGAATGTAAAGGTGCACGTTCCTGACGGATTTCTGAGTGAATTTTATAAATAATTTATAAACCTATTGTCACGGCTGATGTTTAACAGGTTCCATCACTCATACAGTCACGAACCCCTCCCTCCATCCTTTAGAGAGGCTCATATCTCTCTGATGCTTAAGAATGGAAGACCCTGGATGATTGTGCTTCTTACACGCCAATCTTACTTTTAAATTTTGGTTTCAAAATCCCATCTGTGACCTGTACATTAAGCTGGAAACTTTGCTGCCTTCCGTTACCAAAGAGGACCAAGCATGCTTTATAAAGGGCCACAGATATTCCTACAATGTTAAGAGTTTACTCAATATGATCCAAGAGTGTCAACAACAATCTGTCCAGGGATTAATGATCTCTTTAGATGAGAGAAGGCATTTGATTGGGTTGAGTGGCCGGATCTCTTCTGTACATTAGAATGGTTTGGTCTATGCAAGGTTTTTATCAAGTGGGTGAGGGTCCTTTACCGTGATCCTCTGGCTGCGGTTCTCACTAATGGTGTGGCCAACCAGTAATATTACTATTTCTCCAGGCAGCCGACAAGGTTAACATCTTTCACCATTGTTGTTTACGTTGGGAATTGAGCCACTGGCGGAGGCCATCCGTAGGGATGCCAACATATCTGCCCTAGAAGTAGGATAGAAGTCACGTAAGATTACATTGTATGTTTTTTTGTCAAATTCTGCAATTTCGGTAGTTCATGTGATGCAATTCATTGATTCGCTTGTTGTCTTTCCGGGCGATAAGATTGGAGGCCATGCCTATGGGAGGTCTTAGGGAAATACCTGATACTGTGGGCAAATCCTGGTTTCCTTTTAAATGGTCACTGGGGTGGTTTCTCTATTTCAGTATATTCATTGCATCTGTCTTTGATAATTTATTTCACGTGAACTGTATCCATTTGTTTGACAAAATTAAACAAGACCTTCAAAGATGGGAGGCATTTCCAATATCCTGGCTAGGTCGGGTAGCTGTTATTAAAATGAATGTTGGGGTAAATGTAGGGGAATGGGTCTGAGTGGGTTGCGCTTCGGCGAATCAGTGTGGACTTGTTGGGCCGAAGGGCCTGTTTGCAAACTTTAAGTAATCTAAGATGATTTTTAGAAAAAAATGGCTGATTTAGCTCTTTTATTTGGCACCATAAGTGATTCTTTATCAAGCTAACAAAATTGCAACTGCCCCACAGATTTTGGGGAGTTCATCTCCCCGATTAAAAGCAATCAATTAGATTTTTTTCATCCTATGTGAGTGCCTGGGCCACTGTGGTCTCGCCATCAATATGGCTCGACATTGAGCCCTATCAAACAAAGTGAACCCTTATTAGTCTGTTGTTCTTAGATAAAATGACAACGTTTATGGAGTATTGTCATAAACTAATGATGATCAATACTGTTAAAACTTTAAGGACAATGCGTCAGATCGAGGGCAATACAGACCAAAACATGTTTCTTACCCCTATAATTGGTATACCGGGTTGTCAACCGGGGATAATGGATTCCAGGTTTAAAGTGTGGGCACTGAGGGGGATACCTTGCTTGAGTGATTTAGAATTAGTAGAATCCCTACAGTGTGGAAACAGGTCATTGGGCCCAGCAAGTCCACTTCGACCCTCTGAAGAGTAACCCACTCACACCCATTCCCCTACCATCTTATATTTACCCTGATTAATGCCCCAAATTACAGATCCTGGAACACTATGAGCAATTTAGCAATGGCCAATTCATCTAACCTGCACACGTTTGTAACTGTTGGAGGAAACCTACGCAGTCACAGTTGAGAATATACGAACTCCACACAGCCAGTCACCCAAGGCTGGAACCAAACCCGAGACCCTGGTGTTGTGAGTCAGCCGTGCAAACCACTGAGCCACCACGTGTTACTTTAGGGAGAAACAATGATTTCATTTGGTCAAATAACTCGTTAAGTATGGACTACATAGTAGAGACTTCTTTTTTTTTTCCAGATTAGAGATATGATTTTTAATAAATTAACGGAGACTGATAGATCCGATACAGAGAAGTGGGTTCTTTTTGCTAAGAATACACTCTCTGTCAGTACCCTTTATCGTCAGTTGGATAATATCCCATCAGACAAGACTATGCAACTTCGTGACGTCTGTGCGAGAGAGTTGAGGGTTTAGATCTCTTCAGAGACATTTGAGGATATTTGTGAAAATTCTCAAAGGATTTTGATCTGCAAGAGTACACATTGCATGCAGTTGTAAATTCTTCATAGGGTCAATCTGACACCAGTGTTTCTCTCAAAATTCAAAGTGGGATTATCTTCAGCATGTCCTAAATGCAGAATGACAACAGCACTCTTGCTCATTGCATAATATCCTGCTGCAGGCTTCATATATATTGGAGCACTGTGTTCGGTGTGGTAGAGTGGGCCTTGGGGACAGAATTGGAGATGGACCCGGTTTCTCTTTTCCTGGGCCTGCCCAGAGTATCTTACGCATGGGAAAAAAAATTCTTGCTTTCTGTGCTAGGAAACTTATTCTGTTGTGTTTGATGTCTGAAAACTCCTTGGGGCTGTTGGTCTTTGTAAGCTCCTCATGGAAAATATCCCTTTGGACTTTCTCACCAGTATGGTGCACCAAAAAACAGAGATTAGTATAAGTCATAGAGTCAGAGAGATGTAAAGCATGGAAACCTTTGGTCAGACCCATCCATGCCGACCACATATCCCAAACCAATCTGGTCCCACCTGCCAGCACCCGGCCCAAAACCCTCCAAACCCTTCGTATTCATATACCCATCCAAATGCTTCTTAAATGTTGCACTTGTATCAGCCTCCCCCACCTCACCTGGCAGCTCATTCCATACACGTGCTACCCTCTGTTTGAAATAATTGCTCCGTAGGCCTCTTTTATATCTTTCCCCTCTCACCCTAAACCTATGGCCTCTCGTTCCGGACTCCCCGACCCCAGGGAAAAGACTTTACCAATTTACCCTATCCATGCACATCATAATTTTGTAAACGTCTATAAGGTCACCCCTCAGCCTCCGACGCTCCAGGGAAAACAGCCCCAGCCTGTTCAGCCTCTCCCTATAGCTCAAATCCTCTAACCCTGGCAACATCCTTATACATCTTTTCTGAACCCTTTCAAGTTTCACAACATATTTCCGATAGGAAGGAGACCAGAATTGCACGCAATATTACAACAGTGGCCTATCCAATGTCCTGTACAGTCGTAACATGATCTTCCAACTCCTGTACTCAAGACTCTGACCAAGAAAGGAAAGCATATCAAACGCCTTCTTCATTATCCTATCTACCTGCGACTCCACTTTCAAGGAGCTATGAACCTGCACTCCAAGGTCTCTTTGTTCAGCAACACTCCCTGCGACTTGACCATTAAGTGTATAAGTCCTGCTAAGATTTGCCTTCCCAAAATGCAGCACACCGCATTTATCTGAATTAAACTCCATCTGCCACTTCTCAGCCCATTGGCAATTTCGTCAAGATCCTGTTGTAATCTGAGTTGACCTTCTTCGCTGCCCACTACACCTGCAATTTTGGTGTCATCTGCAAACTTACTAACTGTACCTCTTATGCTCGCATCCAAACCATTTATGTCAATGACAAAAAGTAGTGAATCCAGCACCGATTCTTGTGGCACTCCACTGGTCACAGGCCTCCAGTCTGAAAAAACAACCCTCCACCACCACTCTCTATCTTCTACCTTTGAGCCAGTTATGTATCCAAATGGCTAGCTCTTCCTGTATTCCATGAGATCTAACCTTGCTAATCAGTCTCCCATGGGGAACCTTATGAAAACCCTTACTGAAGTCCATGTAGATCACATCTACCCCTTTCCCCTCATCAATCCTCTTTGTTACTTCCTCAAAAAACTCAATCAAGTTTGTGAGACATGATTCCCCACGCACAAAGCCATGTTGACTATCCCTAATCAGTCCTTGCCTTTCTAAATACATGCATATCCTGTCCCTCAAGATTCCTTCCAACAACTTGCCCACGACCAACGTCAGGCTCACTGGTCTATAGTCCCCTGGCGTGTCCTTACCACCCTTCTTAAACTGTGGCACCACGTTATCCAACCTCCAGTCTTCCGGCACCTCACCTGTGACTTTCCATATTACAAATATCTCAGCAAGAGGCCCAGCAATTACTTCTCTAGCTTCCCATAGAGCTCTAGGGGATACCTGATCAGGTCCTGGGGACCCGTTTCAAGACATCCTTGGGTATTTATCCACCTTTACCCATTTTAATACATCCAGCAATTCCTCCTCTGTAATATGTTCATTTTGCTAGGTGTCACCATCTATTTTCCTACATTTTATGTCTTCCACAATAAATACTGATACAAAATACTCGTTTAGTATCTCCCCCATACTTCCTGTGCTAGGAAGAATATTCTGTTATGTTGGATGTCTGAAAAGCCCCCGGGTCTGTTGGGTCCTTGTAAGCTTATCATGGAGAATATCCTTTTGGACTTTCTCACGAGTATGGTGCACCGAAAAGCAGAGATTTATATAAGATATGGCAACCCTTTTTGGATTACCGCGGTACAGGCTTATCTGCCAATCTAAAAAGGGCTTTTACATAGCCATGACGATATTGTCTAATGAATCTAGTATGAAGAATTATGAACATATGTATGTGTAATGCTCTCGAAGAACGAGAACAATCATTTTGTTATGCTGAGCTATGTTATTTATTTATTGTTTATTGTTTATTTTTGTTTTTCTTTTGTCCAATTAGAGACTTTAACTTGTTTTGTATGTACATGCAAATGGGTGTAATTTTGTTCAGTTATTTGAGTTGTTTTGTTATTGGTTTAATATAATAATAAAAACCTCATTTTCAATAAAAATGTTTGTTAAAAAAATAAAAATGCCAGAATTGTTAGAATAGAGTCCCAAAGGACTCTCATTAGAGAGCCTACTCATGGTGGTTTATCCTGAGCGTCACCACACCCCAGTGACAGGGTGAGGTTGAGAGAGCATCCCCTTCATGGTAACTTCTGTCAGTGTGGGGAATTGAACCTGCCCTGGTGTCCTCCCTCTGCATCACAAACCAACCATCCAGCCAACTGAGTGGGAGACTGTGTAACTGTTACACACAGAATCAGTCACAGACAAAGGGCAAGAGAAACATTCATGACAAGGAAAAAGGTATATTTGAGATAATCGTCATGGTAACGGCTGAGGATAAAAACGTTCTCTGCTAGAAATTGTATTTTATAATGAGACAAGTTTTTGGAAGCTGCCTTTGGCTGAATACAATAAGGTGAGACAAGTGAAATAACCAGAATTACTAATTGTGGTTTGATATCGATGACCATAAAATAAGTGCATGTTTTTGATTGGTCTGTGGAAAGCATACTGACTGTTGCATGAATTTATAAATCAGATGAAATATATTGTAAGGAGAATCCGTCCCCATGGGAAATGCCTTCTGAACACATGCGAGATGAATCCCAGGGTATGAAGTGTCTGAGAATCGTCTGCTCAGTAACAGGAAGCTGGGGGTTGAATGACTGAAAGTTCCTGTAACATGGAGCTGAGAAAGCCATCGGATCGCCCCCGAACGTATTGAATGTTGGAGCATATTTGAAGTACTGAATGGCATCATGATGGATTTTAATTGTGTGTGATTTGAAAAACGCACATCTCTACTCCATCATTTTACATGTTACACACTGGGGCACAGCCGTTTTTCTGTAAGTGGGAATAAGTTGGAACATTATCTGGAACATTCCATAATTGGCATTCTCCAGAATATTTTATAACTCTGTGTGTGTGTGTGTGTGGGGGGGGGGGGTGCATTAGAAAGGCAAGAGAGAAAGAGAGAGAAGGTGCTGCATGCAGTAGTGAGAGTGGTGGAGCATGAGCCTTGTTCGGGGGTCGGTGCTATAACAGATATACAGTGAGTGTGAGGGAGCAGAGAAAATATGGTGACCCTTATCCTGACAGAGTGGGGAAGATTATTGATGCTTGTCCTGTTTTGCTGGACATTTCTTCAAACCGCACACTGCACTGACCTGGGTGAGGAGTTCAGACCATGCTCGGTGGGTCTGGTGGTGTGATCCCTCTGGGAAGAGAATGCTCCCCCTCTGTACTAGCCCATCCACCAGGACCTCCGTGCCCCTGTTGACAAACCGTGGTGTAATTTCCCCTTAGCTGCTATGCTCGGGGCAAACTGTGCAGGGCAGTTCTGAACTGAGAAAGCACATCCATGTACCCATTGGCTTTTTAAAGATGGCACAAGTGTCAGGGGTCACAGAATATCCGGGGCATCCCGGCAATGGTGAGTACCTCCAGTCTTGATGGGTTGGAGAATCGGGCTGGCATTGTATGAGACGGACATTATGGAGTGGGGTGGGTAGTTAATGAGGTGAGTTTGGTAAGATAGCACCAGGAAACTAGCTCGGCCTTGTGCAGACAACCCCTCTGTCACACTTAATTAAAATTCACTGCGACAGTTTTTTGTTAGATTCAGCCCAGTGAGGCGAAGACTCTGCTGTCTTAACTCCTAGTTACAAAGCTGCAGAACAAATGCTCATCCAAAACTCTCCATCGCCTGAACTCATAGCAATATCCCTTTCACTCATAATTCTTCGAAATACTGACCCGTGTTGCATGATACTATCGAAATGTCTTCATTCTGAAACCTGTGAACATATCCTTCCATGACATTTTATCTCAGTCTCTCCACCCCCCCCCCCCCCCCGCATCCTATCTCCACCCCAAAACACACACATTTACAGTCATATTGCACGAGACTGCCAGTATGACTGGTCATTTGGCCTAGCTGGTCCATGGCAACCAAAATGTACATCCAGACTCACCCCATTTCCCTGCCCTTGTTCTGTATCCCTCTAATCCTTTCCTATCTGTGTATTTGTTAAATTGCCTTTTCAATGTTGTTATTGTACCCACCTCAATCACTTCCACTGACAGCTCAGTCCATATGCGTACCACACTATGTAAAAAAGTTTCCCCTCAGTTTCCTTTTTATATTTTTTATCCTTTCCAAACATTAATGGATGTCCTCTCGTCATCGATTCACCAAACTTGAGAAAAACGTTTGAAGTATTCACCCCATGCACGCCTCTCATGATTTTATAAGGGCTACACTTCGATAAGAACCCCCTCGGTTTCCTACGCTGTAAAGAAATAAGTTCTAACCTGTACAACCTCTGCCTATAACTTAGAGCTTTTAGCCCAGGAAACATCTTTGGAAATTTTTCCTGCATACTTTCTAGTTCAATAATATCCTTTCTAGAGCAAGATGAACAAAACTGAACACAATACTCCAACTGCAGCCTTACCAACATCCTGTACAATTGCAGCATAACGTCCCAACTTCTATACTCAATGCGTTGATGAAGGCCAATGTGCCAATAGCCTTCTTCACTGTCCTGTGTATCTGTGACTCAAATTTCAGACAACCTTGCACCTGATCTCCAACGTCCTTTCGTTCCACTGCACGTCTTAAGGCACTATCATTCATCATTAAACTCCTACCTGGATTTGACTTTCCAAAATGCAAGACGCCACACTTATCTATATTAAACTCCATTTGCTATTTCTCAGTCCACTTCCCCAGCTGATCAAGGTACTGCTGCAATTTCTGATAACGTTCCTCACTGTAAATGATGTCTCATAATTTAGTGTCATCTGCAAACCTACTAACGTTGCGTTGTGCACTCTGGTCCAAATCATTGATGTAGATAACAAACAGCAATGGGCCCAGGACCGACCACTAAGGCACTCCACTAGTTACAGGCCTCCAGTCCGACAAGCATACCTCCACCATAGCCATTTGTTTCAGAACATTAAGCAATTGTGTCGCCAATTTGCCATTTTACATTGGAGTCCATGCGATCTAACCTTCTAGAGCGGCCTACCATATGGAACCTTATCAAAGGCCTTACTGAAATCCATATAGACTATATCCACCATCTTTCCTCGTCAACCTTCCAAGTCACTTCCTCAAAAATCTTGATCAAAATTTGTAAGGCATGATCTGCCACGCACAAAGCTATGCTGACTGCTCCAAGTCAAACTCTGTCTTCCCAAATGCATCTATATCTTATATCTCCGAAACTTCTCAAGTGGTTTCCGAAACAGATGTGAAGCTAACTGGTCTATATTTCCCAGGTTTTTCTTTGCAGCCCTTCTGAATAAGGGCACTACATTTGCTACTGCCCAGTCTTCCGAGACCTTGCCCCTGAACTACCTTCTCTCGCATTGTGGAGTGCTCTTAGATATATCTGGTCAGGACCAAGAGATTTATCTGACTTTCTGCATTCTAATATGTCCAACAGCACCTCTACTGTGATATGGACTGTACCAAGATATCACAACTAACCTCCCAAAGGTCACAGGTCTTCATGTCTTTCTTCATGATAAACACAGAGGGGAAATTGAGGACCTCACCCATCTCTTGAGGTTTTAGACATGTTTGCCCATTTTGGATTGTAAGGCGTCCTATCTCCCTCTAGTTGTTCTTTTTATTTACTATACTGAATTTGGATTCATCTTAATCTGCTCAGCCAAGGCTATATCATACCCCATTTTTGCCCTGCTGATTTCCTTCTTCAGTAAACGTCTGTAACCCCTGTGTACCTCCAGAGATTCCCTTGGAACCAGCTGCCTGAACTTGAGTGACGCCTCCTTTCTTTCTGGTCAGAGCCTCAATATCTCTTGTCATCCAGGGTTCTCTCTTCCAGCCTCACTTTCCCTTCACCCTCACAGAAACATGTAGACCTTGAACTCGAGCTATCTCACTTTTGAAGCCCTCCCACTTGCCCTGGATCCTTTTACCTGGAAACACACTACTCCAATCAAGCCCTGCAATCCGCAGTCAAATATCAACAAAATTCGCCTTGCCCCAATTTAGAACTTGAATCTGTGGACCAATTTTGTCCCGACCATACCTATTTTAACATTAATACATCTCTGGTCACTTTTCCCAAAATGCTCCCCCACTTTACCTCCGTCACCTACTTTCCCAACAGTAGGTCAAGTTTGTCCCTTCCCGAGTAGGACCCTGTACATGCTGCTTGCGGAAGCTTTCCTGAACACACTTAACAAATTACGTTCCATCTAAGTTCTTAACCCTCTGGAAGTCCCAGTCTATGTTAGGATAATTAAAATCACCTGTTATGACAACTCTATTGCTCCTGCAAGTCTCGCCAGTCTTCCTGCATATTTGTTCTTCTAATTCCCATTGATTATTTGAAGGCTTATAGTGCAACCACTATAACGTTACCAACCCCTCTGATTGTTTGCATCATTTACAAAATCTCATTGGATATTACCTCAGTTATTTCATCTTTAAATATTAGAGTGATACGCGCCTTAATCAGAACTATTGGTATTTAAATTGTTTCCATTGACATCTCTTCCTCGCAGTGACTTTCACAATCACAGCATCCCTTGTCAAGGCACAGTGGAGATATGGAGCTGTAAATGGATGGGAGCTGCACATCCTGTCAGTTCCAACAGTGGTTGCAAGTTTCCCCACACTGAGCTGCGATCTCACACAGTGTTACCGAATAATGCAACAATCTGGGTTTATATATGAATGAACTAGTGCGGACTGCACAGCCTCCCACGCTGGACATTTAACCTAGGATTATAGATCCTGCATTGGTGTGGACTGCACAGAGTTTCACTCTGCAAATAGCTGGGTTGCATTCAGCAGACACTAGCCGGATCTACACAGTGGTCCATCCTGAACATGTAATGGTTATGTGAGTTAGAGTGCGAATGTGAGAGAACTAAACATCTGGCTACACCTTTATTTTATGTTTTCATTCTTGTGATTGGACTCTTCAAATCCTGACTCATCCAGTCAGACCCGACCCTCTGGATGAGTCATGGTAACTGTTGTTACAGTATCTGTGTCGGCAACATACCAACAAATGGAGCAGAGGCTGCAGAGAGGACAGTCCCTGTGAAAGGGAATGAGGGAATCACCATCAGATCAGCCGTGGTTTTAGTGAATGGTGGGGCAGGATTGAATGGACCACTCATGCAACTTATCTTATATTTCTGTTTGTTCCAAGCAAACTCCCCTTCTCTCTAGTGTCCCATCCTGGTGGGGAGTGAGTCACCTCCTCCTGTTCCTGCGTAACAGGATCCTCGGGCGTCACTAGCCTCCAGATTTCCCTGTGCCCCAGTTTTCAGCAGTTGAATAACTGCCTCCTGATCCGAAGTTTGTGTAAGTAGATGTCCTACTCCTGCTCCTGAGTAACAGGCTCCAATATCTCTGTGCTCACCTGCTGCTCCTGTGGAATGGAGGTGAGGGACTGAATGGCCTCTTCACATTCTTTACAGCTTTTTCTTGACTAAAGGCCTTTTCCCGTTTCTGTAAAGCACCATCAAAATCTGAATGATGTATTTTTGTATTTGACTCTCTGTGATTGAGCAAACAAGCCGATTGGCAGAATTCAGATGCTGAATGGCCTCCTCCTGTTCCCGTGTTATACACTGAAGAGTCAACAGACTCTCAGAGATGTACGGCACGGAAAAAGATCGTTCTGTCTGGTCATCCATACCGCCAAATATCCTAAATTAATCTCGTCCCCCTTGCCAGCAGTTGGCCCATCTCCCACTAAACACTTCCCATGCATGTATCCATCCAAATGCTTTTTAAATGGTGTAACTGCACCTGCCTCCACCACCTCTTTTGTCTGTTCAATCCATACACACAGCAGTCTATGTGTGAAAATGTTGTCCCACATTTCCCTTTTTAAATCTTTCTCCTCTCACCTTAAACTTTTGTCTTCTAATTTTGGACTCGTCTATCCTGGGAAGACATTGACTGTTTACCTTATCTATGCCCCTCATGATTTTATAAACCCCTTTAAGGATCCCCCCCGCCAGTCTCAACACTTGAAAATAGCCCCAGCCTATTCAAATTCTCCCTAAAATCTAACCCTCCAACACCTGCAACATTCTTTTAAATCTCTTCTGCACCCTTTCAAGTTTGACAACATCTTTCCGACAGTAGAGAGACCAGAATTAAAGGCAATATTACAAAAATGGCCAAACCAATGTCCTGTACAGATGCAACATGTCATGCAAATGCTTCGACTCAAAGCACGCACCAATAAAGGGAAGATCACCAAGTGCCTTCTTCACTGCGCTGTCTACCTTTGACGGCACTTTCAAGGAACGGAGAACCTGCACCATTAGTCTAGCTTTGCTGCATCACAGGGCAGCGACCTGGGTTTAATTCCAATCTTGAATGACTCGCTGTGTGGAGTTTGTACATTCTCCCCGTGTCTGTGTGAGTTTCCTTCGGGTGCTATGTTTTACTCCAACTGTATAGACATATACAGATAAGGGTAGATTGGCCATGCTAAATTGGGAAAGGCAGGCTCAGAGGGACAGGGCAGGTTTTTGTCCAGTGGGATACTGTTTAGAGGTTCGGTGTGGCCTCGATGGGCCGAAAAGCCTGTTTCCCCACTGTAGGGATTCGATAATT
Organism: Chiloscyllium punctatum; assembly: GCF_047496795.1. Classification (NCBI taxonomy): domain Eukaryota; kingdom Metazoa; phylum Chordata; class Chondrichthyes; order Orectolobiformes; family Hemiscylliidae; genus Chiloscyllium; species Chiloscyllium punctatum. The sequence continues at coordinate 29,476,173 of NC_092751.1, forward strand.
TCAATGGAGTTCTCCTTCACTGGCAGCTTTCGATAGGGCACTACCTGTAAGTCTTACCTTGATTTGTCTTGCCCAAATGCAACACCTCATATGTAACTAAAATATACTCTATCTGCCACTCCTCGGTTCACCTCAGCAAAGTCCCATTACAGTCTGAGAGATCATTCCTCACTATCGACCTCACCACCAAATTTGGAATTATCTACAAACTTACTGACCATACTTCATATACTCAAATGTAAATGATTTGTATCAGTGACAAAAGGCAGTGGACCCACTATTGATCTTTGCGGCACGCCACTGGTCACAGGTCTCCAAGTTTAATGAACAAATGTCCATTATCATGCCTGTCTCCAATATTCAAGAAAATTTCGGATCTAAATGGCGAGTTCTCCCTGGATCCCAGCCAGTCTAACCTTGCTAACCAGTCTACCATGTAGAACATTTTGGTAATCTTACTGAATTCCATAAAGACAACATCCACTGTCCTGTCTTCATCAATCATCTTCATCACTTCCTCAAAAGATTACACCGAGTCAGTGAGACGTGATCTCCAATGTACAAAGCCCTCTTCAGTCTTTGTCTTTTCAAATGCATTTACATCCTTTCCCACAAAATCCCCTCCAACAATTTAGTCTCCATTGACGTCAGGCTCAGCGATCAATGGTTACCTGTTTTTTTTTCCCTTACTTTCTTAAATAATGACACTATGTTAGCAGCCCTCCAGTCTTTTGACACCTCACCTGTGGAAATCAATGATACAAATACATCAGCAAAATGCTGACCAATTTCTTTCTTAGCTTCTCACAAACATTTGGGATACAACTGATCTGTTCACCTTTATGTGTTTTAAAATGTCAAACACCTCCTTGTAATATAGACACCTTTCAATGTTTCACTGTATATTTATTCATTCTCTCGCTCTTGTAACCTCCTCCTCATTAAATACTGAGGAGAATTTTTTGTTTCATATCCCTCCAATCTCGGGTGGTTCCACAGATAGGTAGACTTACTGATCTTTAAGGGGCCCGGTTCTCCCCCTAGTTAATCTTTTACCATTAAAGGATTTGTAGGATTTCTTCAATGCCTCGTTAACCCTATTTCTAAAGCCATCTCATGTCCACATTTTTCTGTCCCGAATTCCCCGTTGACTATACACTTATTGCCCTTATACTCCTCTCGGGATTCACTTAATCTCAGCTCTGTTTACCTGACATATGCCTCCTTCCTTACCTTGACCATAACATCAATATATCTAGCCATCCAGCACTCCCTGCACCCACCAGCCTTGCCCATCTCTCTAATAGGAACACGTTGGCTCTGGACTCTTTGAAACCATGTTTTGATGGCCTTGCATTTCCCAACCATCCCTTTCCCTGTGAATAGGGTATTCCAATCAGCCTTTCACAGGGCTCGCCTAACACTTTCAAAATTGGCCTTGTTCAAAGTTAGAACTTTAATGTTTACATCAGGTATTTCCTATTCCACAACTAATTTAAAACTAATATTTATGCGAAACAGATTTGAAAGTTAAATCAACACCTCCTGCCCCTCTAAAACGGGCTCGAAAGTCTGACTAGGCTCCTCCTGTCCCTCTGTAATAGACTCAAGAGGCTTAATGGCCTCCTCCAGTTGTTCTAAACACACTCGAGAGGCTGCATGGCCTCCTCCTGTCCCTGTGTAACAGATCCGAGACACAGCAACCCATGGATTACGAGCAGCCGTTAAACTGTATCTGATGGAGGTCCATCCTTTCTCAGATACAGAAACACAGACAACACAATGTACTGCAGGTGCCCTCTCAGTTACACTTTATGCAGCTGCAGCAACACATCTCTTTGTTCTGAATGATTCTGTTGACAAAATGTGCCAATATTCCAGCTTTCCACCTTTTCAAGTAGCAACAGGCTAATATGGGCTGATTGGTCTTCTCTTCTCCCTCTGTAAGAGGCCCATTGGGAGAGAATTTCTTCGGCCTGTTCCTGAGCAGCAGTCCCAATGCTCTATCTCAAGGTTATGAAAGGATTTGATAACAGGACATTAAAACCAGGATTGGCCGCACACTGGTCAATAAGCACCGTACTTTGTGTTCAGGTATCTAGAAACTTGCCCCCCCCCCCTCCCCCCCCCCTTTTTTATGCAGCCAATCTGTTATTTTATAACTGCCTCCTTTCATAAACAGAATGGAAACATACATAGACCCCTGCAGTGTTCTGTTAATACTCCCATATACAAGGAAAAAAAGATATAAAATATTGAAAGATTTATGGTCCATCCCTCAGCAACCCTCATCCATTGCATCCAGTATATGAAAAGTGATTTATTGAACTGGTTAACTGAGCCTATTTGTTCAGTGACTGCGATTAATGCCACTCTCCATGGATTCTAATTATCCCAGTGGAGGGTTTCCATCTTTTAATGATAAAAGGGCTCCGTTCAATGTTTCAACCCATAACATGAGCAGAGCATCACCGACAGCACTGACAGGGATCAGCAGATCCAGAGAGAAGGGGAGGAGAGATCAGAATCTGAGAACATGAGACTGGAATGTTCCAACAATGGATCAGAATGTGAGAACATTAGACTGAAATATTCCAACAATGGATCAGAATCTGAGAACATTAGACAGGAATATTCCAACAATATACAGGAGCTTAGCCGATTATGTTTGGTATTTTTCTGCATTTGATTGGATGTCATTATCATTGCGGATCTATTTCGCTCTTCTCTTTATTCAATACTTTTATTATCCCTTCCTGGCTATCGTTGGTGTTCCTGGTGAGTGTCACTGTCCAGATTTTGTTTTTTTATAAACCAGTTATGACTGTATTATAGTTATTTCATATCGTCTACACTTCCTGCCACTATTATTGTTCCAATCCAATCCAATCTCTCAATCTAGATATTCACTCTACAGACCACTGCTAACTGCATCAATGAAGGTGTTCAATTGCTGTCTCTCTCTCTCTGCTCTGGCAGTGTTACTCACGGATCTCCATGTTGAACTATTCAGTTTCAGGGGAGAATCATAATGCATCGTATCATTGACTTTGCTGTTAAGAGCATGGAGGTCACTGTCGACTGTTCTGGTTACAAACTCCACTTCCTTCCACTGTTTCCATCCCATCCCTGGCCAATATCTGCAGCTGAAGCAGACAAGTCACAACTGTGGGATATCTCTTTGACTATGAGCTGATTCTTGACACCATTCCCTGACATTTCTAACTTGAACTACTCACTACTCCAGAATATATCTCACTGGTTTATTGCATCTGCTGTTTGAACCTTGAGCTATGAAGTGCAGGCTTAATGAAGCCAATAACCTGCTGCTGACGCTCCAGGCTTCAAACCTGCCGAAGCAAATCTGATTCGACCTCACACCAAACTCCCATCCATCTCTCATTCATGTGCATGCGGATGTATATTGCTATTTTTCTGGCAATGCCTTTATTTTAACATTCTTGAACACTTTACCTCATCTGTCCATGAAACTTCCCTCATTTTCCCTATTGATAACCAAAAAGCCTGCCAGTTGTTCTTATTTAAAATTGTTTTCTCCATGTGCGTTCCTTCTCAGACAATGAGTTTCGCATTCAACCACGCCTATCGCGCACACTCTCTCAGTCTCTGATGAACACACAGAGAGAGCAAACCTTCACATTATAGGCAGTAATCAGATGCAAGTATAGTTAGCATATGTTAGTATAGTTTTCAATCCTCTTCAGATAGTGCAGTTCACTGAGCAACACACTAGCATGGTGTGCACAGTTCTCCATGCTGGGCACTCATCTTGTCCCAGTTTATGTTTGTTTGTGGTGTTCGGTGAAGCAGGTTCAGAATTTGATGTAACAAACCATTTCAGCTGATCTGACAATGCCTTTATTCAATGTTCTCATTCTTGTAATTTTACTCACGAAGATCTCACTTCTGCAGTTAGTCCCACTGCCCTGTCTTTTTCCCCATATTTACACAACATCTTTTCAGTTAATTAACTGCCTGTTTCTGTCTTTAATGTGAATCTCTCTGTCCCTTTGTATCTTTCCCTGGCCTTGGGTTTTGTCTCCCTAGTGTATAGAGTGCTGGCATTGTGTAGCTCAGAAATAATGAAATGGCGTGTGTCAGGCTGTTGTTCACTTCCCGGTGTCTCCCATGTGATGGTTCATGGACAGGTGTGTTTCAGAAGTTATGAGACACATCCTTGTAACTTGGTGTGTACCTGTGGCTGTCCCTCTTAGGTGACCTTGCGATCAGTAACACGAGGAAGACCACTGAGTAAAGGACCAGGCATCTGAATTGCCTGACAATGCTGTCACTTTTTTAATAAAAGGTTATTTTCTCCTTATTTTTAGTAAGAGGTCTTAAATGCCAAACTTCCTACTGAAAACGGCTCAAGTAAATAACTTACGGGGGTTTAGGGTTTTTAATAAATATTGGTAACCATGGCCAGCTCGCATAGACCAGGCTTTCTAGGTTTCTTTTCATTGTAGCAATAACAATCACCAGGTGCTTGGGGTCCCAGAACGGGTGTAAGTTTTAGTAAATTATCCCGAGCTGCTATTCTCTCTGGAAGCTCACTTGATGCTCTTTCCTCCTGGATTGGAGAACTGTATGCAAGAATGCATGTCTGAATGTTCCTTTTTGCCAAGGGGTGTGTTTAGGTGATTGTAGTATATTGGAACAGTTCATTTGTAGAAGGTACTGTATCCATTATTCCGTTAAGGTTTCCAATAGTTAAGTTAGTCTAAATTCCTCTTCATTGTGTATGGATTTTGATTAGAGTGTTTAAATACATTGTGTTTTGCTTAATGGTGAGTGGTTTGACGAGTACCATCACATCTGGAACACCCACTTCACATCTACCTTTAAAATAAGAAAAGGTTGGCATCCAAACTACCTCCTTAAACTAGTTTGATTCAGTCTGGTTGGTCTGTAACAAACTGGGGTCTCTTGTCTGGTTCTAAATCGATAATACCAAATTGTGTTTAGAATTACAATCCCTACAGTCTGCAAACAGGCCGTTCGACCCAACAAGTCCACACCGACCATCCGAGGAGTAACCTACCCAGACCCATTCCTTTACCCTATTATTACACATTTACCCCGACTAAGGCACCTAACCCACACATCCCTGAAAACTACAAACAATTTAGCATGGCCAATTCACCTGATATGCACACTTCTGGATTGTGGGAGGAAACTAGAGAATCCAGAATAAGCTCATGCAGACATTGGAGAGTATGCACTGGGAGGCTATTGGGTTCAAAGGTCCCGTATGTTAGTTGTTAATGTCTTTGGTTCTAGATGTTGAATTCGGTTGGTTTAAACAGTGTGTTGAGTATAAAGACAATTTCAGTCACTAAGAGTTCTCTGGGTATGGAAGAAGTAAAGCTAGGGGTAATGAAGGGAAGCTGTAGAAATTGACAGACAAGCTGAAGTTGGGGTTGTGTTTGTCTGTGAGAAAATGAGAGATAAGTACAGCTATAGCTCGGCAATTATATTTGGTGGAACCGCCATCAGAGTCTTTGGAAATGGCTAGAATTCAATTTCAAATGAGGCACCTTGAACATGAAGAGGAATTGAAACAGTTTGAATTATGATGAAAAGTAGAAATAAAAGAAAAGGAAATGAAGACGAAAGAGAGAAAAAAGAGAGAAGAAAAGCAAAGAGTTTCAACTTCAAAATTTAGTAATTAGAGAGGAAAGTTGACATAGAAGGTGGAGATGAAGGCAGACAGTCGGCTGGATAAGGAGGATAGTGAGGATGAGCAACCCTATATAGCCAAAGGTCTGATGGGGATCTGTTTAAATACATCCAGGTATTACCTAAATTTGATGAGAACGATGGAGGGAGCCTTTTTAATATCATTTCAGAAAGTGGCCAAACAAATGCAGTTGCCAGAGAACATATGGATTTCGTTGATTTAAACAAAGCTGATAGGCATTTGCATCCCTATCAGAGGAGGTATCTGCTGAGTATGAGGAGGTAAAGACATACGTTTGAAGTGCATATGAGCTTGTGCCAGATGCTGACAGACAGTGTTTCAGGAATCTAAAATGGCATGCCTGGTGAAACGCACGTTGTGTTTGAAAGGATCAAACAAATTTTGAAAGGTTGGGAATGGTATTAAAACAGAGCAAACCTATAACCCTTAGAGAGATTCTTATTTTCGAGAAGTTCAACAATTTACTTCCTGCAGATTTAAGAACTCATGTGGAAGAGCAGAGAGTAACAATGGGAAGGTTAGAAGCTAAAATGGCTGATGATGATGATTGAGTTCAGAAATCAAAGTTTGGTTTCTGTGAGAGATTGAGAAGAATGTGTGAGATTTTCTTAGAACATATCCCTGTGAGCGTAAGGTTTACTGGCATAGGCCAGGAGTAGCAGGTAAAGAGGTTACAGCATTAAGAGGTAAAGAAGGATGTAATTCTTTTATGCTGAGACATGAGGAGCTATGTCATTCAGAGGGACTATTGGAGAGATGAGAAGTGCTCCATTATGTAACGTGTGGTTGGAGTGTCCAGTGGAAACATCAACAGATTTGTTCCACAATGGGGAAGGAGGCCTTGAGCTTGGTGTTGGCGTTACAACATTTCAGCATTTAAATTGCAAATAACTTATTTGAGACAAATAGTTTCCACTGATCGTAACCCCTTAAAGTTTTTGGAGAAGTTTAGGGAGAAAAATACCAGTCTGTGTCGACTGAGCTTATTATTTCCGGCATTCAATATGAAATTATACATGTGACAGGGTTAGAAAACCTAAGTTTTGACACGTTGTGGAAACTTGAGTGAAGAAAGACAAAGGCATTCTGTGGTAGGAGTAAAATGACTGAAATCGAATCTCGTTGTGAACATTTGTATGCTCAGAGTCAATGTAATATATATGCATTGCAGTCAATAGACTATAGACAATAGGTGCAGGAGTAGGCCATTCTGCCCTTCGAGCCTGCACCACCATTCAATATGATCATGGCTGATCATTCCGAATCAGTATCCTCTTCCTGCCTTATCTCCATAACCCTTGATTCCACTCTCTTTGAGAGCTCTATCCAACTCTTTCTTAAATGAATCCAGAGACTGGGCCTCCACTGCCCGCTGGGGCAGAGCATTCCACACAGCCACCACTCTCTGGGTGAAGAAGTTTCTCCTCATCTCTGTCTTAAATGGTCTACCCCGTATTCTTAAGCTGTGTCCTCTGGTTCAGCACTCACCCATCAGCAGAAACATGATTCCTGCTGCCAGAATGTCCAATCCTTTCATAATCTTATATGTCTCAATCAAATCCCCTCTTAGTCTTCTAAACTCAAGGGGATACAAGCCCAGTCACTTCAGTCTTTCAGTGTAAGGTAATCCCGCCATTCCCGACAGTCTATTCATAGAGGAAGATTAGGAGGTCTAAAATGAATCCCTTTTTGTATATTTATGGATCATTATATTAAAGGTGGAGTTGTGAGTATACTATCACTATAAAAAGGTGATTTTCTATTGGGATTTTTTTTTGAAGAGAGGTTATAAAGACAGAGGTGCAGAACTGTTGTCTGAAAACAGTTTAAGTATATAATTGAGAAAGACTTTAGGTTTTATTAAAACATTGGTAACAACGGAAGGGCAGCGTCCAGGTCTCCCAGACCAGGTTTTCTCGGTTTGCTTTTAGCTGCAGCATTCAGAAGCTGTTGGAGATCCCGGAAAGGATTGGAAGTTTCAATACATGATCCCCAGCTGCTTTTCTCTCTGAGATCTCTGTTGATGTTGATATATCTTCTATCGGAAAACTGCATGTAAGGATCTGTATTTGAATGTATCTTTGTGCCAAGCAGTGTATACCAAGAAGTTACGGGATCTATTGTTTGTGTCAGTGTTCAAACATATAAGCTATCTCAAAATGTTCTTTTCTTTAATTGTATTTTAACTAAAGCATTTGAATAGATTATATTTTGCTTAATGTCGAGTGGTTTGACCAGTCACAACATATCAGGAACGCAAACTTCACAACTATTTTTAAAATAAGGCAAGGTCTAAGCGACCTTCTTAAAATATTTTGCAGGGATCTGGTCTGGTCCACAACACTTATAGATGAGGAGTTTCTGACTGACTCTTATTGAAAATTTGGTGGAGGGGTTGGGGATGGTTTGCTGGAGGTTGTGCTGTGAGCTGCCTGAGACATTCAGGGAGACATGAGGATTTACTGACCCATCTTTGGGTGGAGCCTGGGGACTGTAGTTACAGCACCTGCGTCAGTAACATGAGCAACAAATGGAGCAAAGGTTACAGAGCGGGGAAACTCTGAAAACACAGTTAGTGTATGTGTGGAAAGGGATCTGTTGGACCCAACCGAGTTTTCCATTAACAGCCTCGCAAGCTACACTTAATCCAGGAGCAGAGTGTGAGGGGACATGTATTGAACAAGGAGCTGGTCACAGAGCAGTGTCACCTCCTTTAACGCATCCTGCAGCTTCCACCCCGGGGAAAGGACGGTGCTGCCAGTGGCTGTTAGGGTCACAGTTTCATTCAGCTTCTATGTTCTGGAACTTTCCAAGCAGGCCTGGGTGACATAGCCATCATCTCCCAGTATGTTGCCATCAATGTAACCATTCGGTGATGAAGATATATATATGGTGGATGAGGTAAATACATCGTTTCCCCCACAGCAGGGAGCTGCCGGGTGTATCCAGTATAATGGGATTCCCGATGGTGTACATGGCATCTGCAGAGTACCCATGTCAATGGGGAGAGGTAGAGGAACTGAAGGAGCTCTCTCTCTGTTAATGTTACCGTGTGTCCATGCACAGTACACTATGTTGGTGAATACCTCTTGTCCTGACAGCAGCCACAGTTCCTTCATTCACAAGCAGACAGCATTCCCATCGTCTTCGGGTCTCCATGTAGAAATGAATGAATGTATCTTGGATAATGGCCGTCCCCTTAATACATGTTTGAAACAGCATCCCCATCACCAACCAAACACTTCAAAATATTCCATGTGTACGCAGAGCAATGGGGTCACTTGGAGTGTCTGGGAGCAGACGATCAGGGATGGAGCAAAACCTCCAATGTCTGAACGGTGCTGAGTGAACCCCCCAGTACACAGTATCATTAATCCCTGTAATCCCTCTCCATTTCAGTAACATACTGCCTTCCATTATTCCTGTAAATGAAATGACAGGTTATATCATGTTCTATTGCACCTGCCAAATTATTCTCCATTGCCTTTACCTCTCTGTATCTATCTGTAGACCCTCCACCCTCTCTTGATAATTTAATCTCTTGCTTATCACAGCAACATGACCAAACTCAGTATCTGTATATCTGTTCCATCCTCCTGATCATTGATATAGATTGTAAATAGTTGAGGACCCAGCACTGGTCACTGTGCGACTCCACTGGTGACGTTCTGTCAAACTGATTAAGACTGATTTATCCGGAGTGCCTGCTTCCTGTTTGATACACAGTCCTCTCTCATTACTGTGTAACACAGTGGAAAAGCTGAATATGAATGAGGAGAATCAGTCAGGAATCCAACCCCTCGAATCTGCTACGCCATGGAATACAATCATGGCTGATGTCATCGCGGTCTCTGTTCCACATCCCTGCTATCTCTCGATCGTCAAACTCTAGTCTCTTGTTGGAGATTACGGCTGATGAAAAAAATATCCTCTCCATATCTACACTTTCAATTATATTTCGCATCTTACAGACCTCAATGAGCTCTCCTATCGTTCTTATAAATTCGAGAATAAAGGCCTGAACTGCTCAATTTCTCTTCATAAGACAAACACTTCAAATATGGAATCAATCTGATGAAGCTCTTCTGAATTGCCTCCAATGGAAATACCTCATTCTGTAGGACACCCAAACTGTACTCCAGTTGCAGCCTCACTAATGCCTTGCATTGCTACAGCAACACTCCCTATCTTTCTACTCTATCCTTTTACAAATAAAGGATGAAGTTATACTTGCATTTCTCAGTATTTGAAGTACCCACAGGCAGGTTTTCTGTGATATGAAAGCAGGCACCCAGATCCCTCTGCACTTTAGCACTTTGATGTTTCTCACCAATTAGATAATAATTTGCCTTTTTATTAGGCTGGCCAACTTGAATAACCCCATATTTATCCACATTAATTTTCATTGCCAAATGTTTGCCCATTCACCCAACCTATTCATATAGTTTTTAAATCTCTTGCATCATCATTTCGAAGTAACTTTCCACCAATGTTAGTGTCATCTGAAAATGTAGCTATAGTATTTTCTATCCTGTAAACCGAGTAATAATATCGATCCCAAATGGTTGAGGCGTGAGAACCGAAATCTATGGCACCCAACAAATTGCATTTTCCAATATAAAATGATACATTTAATTCATCTGACTGCATTTTGTTGGTTAACCAATCCTCCATCCAAGACAATCAATTACTCCTAAACTGATGCTGTCTGATCTTACCACTCTTTGGAGAAGCGACATATCCGATGCCTTCACGAAGACCAGATATATTCCATCTCCAGGATTCCCACTATCCACCTTGTTTGTCACATCTTTAAATAACTCAAGAAAACACTTCAATCATGATTTATCTTTTGCAAACCATGTTGAGTCCGATGGATTGTGGTTTATGTTTGCAAATGTCCTCAACAATGGATTCTAATAATTTGCCTTAAATTACAATACTTTATTGTTACATTTTACTCCCTAATGTATTCAGTTATTATAAGTTCTTCCCTTTTGAAAACCTTTACGTTTTCTTTGAATTCCTGTTTGATAGGCAAAAGAGATGTGCTCCAATTGCTGCATAAGCGGTATGTGTGGCTGACTGGACTCATCATTTTGCTGGTGTACAAAATCGATGGGATGAAGTCTTTCTGGGGTTCCCATGTTGTCATCTCCAGGGCCAGAATGACCACCTCCTGTTGATGCGTTAGAGGGTTGGGGGATTATGGAATCTACCCGTTGCTGTGTAACATTTTGAGGGGCTGAGGGGTCTTCTCATATTTCTCCATAATCGGTGGAGATAATGAATGGTCTCCTCATGTATCCCAGAGATGGGACCAAGGGAGCGATTGGTCTTCTCTTGTTCCCATACAACAGACACGTGTCTGAATTACCTCCTCCTTTCTCATGAAAAAAGTCTCAGATAGTTTTTATCCTAACACATTTCCCTTGCAACAGATTCGGTGGGTCTGAATGGCCTCCTGTTATCCCCGTGTAACAATCTCCAGTCACTGTGTGACCACTTCCAGTTCCTATGTTACGGACTTGAGGAGGCTGAATAGACTGATCCTGATGCTGTGTAACAGGATACTGGTGCAGCATGGCCTACTCTGTGTCCAGTGTTATAGATTCGAGGGGCTGATTGCCTCCTCCTGTAAATATACATCCGGCTCGAGGGGCTGAACAGTGTCGTCCTATTCTGGTGTAACAGGCTCGAAGGCCTGAATATCCTCCTGTTGTTCCTGTGTAACAGGCTGGAGAACGGAATGGATTCCCCCACGATCTGTGTAATTCTCTTCAGTTTTTGACTCCTTTCTGTCATCTATGTTGAAATAAGATCATCCTTTATTTTTGTAAACTCCAATGGCTATTGGATGAACCTGATCATCCTTTCGTTATAAGCTAGCACTTTCATTGCAGGAATCAGCTGAGGGAACCATCTCTGAGCTGCTTCCAATATAACAACATCCTTTCTTCATTGAAGAGATTAAATCTGTACACACTACTCCAGATGTGATCTCACTAAGATCCTGTACAGCAGCAGCAATGCTTTACCAGCCTGTTGTAAGGTTCCCTCCCAGGTTAGAGCTGTCTCAGCTCTCTGGGGGAAATACAGAGCATTTATGAACGATCATTGTCCTTCTCTACTCCACTAGCATAACGGGAGATCTGGAGAAAATTTCACAATGATGCTTAAGAAGATCATAAATGATGTGGCGAGATGATCTCGGCCATTAATCTCCCCAAATCCCACATCGCTCAGATTCTCCAGAATCTAGTAAGGTGGAGTGCAAAAATAGCAAGGAGAAGGAAACATTGATGGGAGTAATATATCAAACTGAAAGCTGCAATACAAATGTAGGACATGTTATAAAACGGGAAATGAGATATACACATTTGTGGCTACTGCAGTAATAACGTACTGTTTACATTATATCTAAACTGTGTTAACCCAACTGAATGCTAAGGCTGGGAAAATGGATCTCATGACCACGTGTGAAATGGTTACATTAACATTATGTCGAGCACTGAGCTAGAGATCTGGTTATTTAGAAATTGATGTTGGCTGATCAAAAGAACTAATTGAAAACTTTGCTGTAAAGGACCTTTTGGGAACAGTGACCGCAATGCATTGGTTTTCCTTTATGCTGTTTGAGTACACGGTAGTTTTTGTTTTAATTGAAGTAACTGTCATAAATCTGAATCGTGCAAGCCCTGAAGGTGTGAGGAGAAATTGGGGACTGCAGATGCTGGAGATCAGAGTCGAAGAGTGTGGTGCTGGAAGATCAGAGTCGAAGAGTGTGGTGCTGGAAGATCAGAGTCGAAAAGTGTGGTGCTGCAAAAGCACAGTCAGGCAGTGTACTAGGAGCAGGAGAATTGACGTTTTGGGCATAAGCCCTTCATCAGGAATGAGGCTTATGGATGAAGGCGGCTGAGAGATAAATGAGAAGGCGGTGTGGCAGGAGGGAGGGAGCTAGGAATGCGATAGGTAGATGAAGGTGGGGTTGAAAGTGATAGGTGATGAAGGGAGACAGAACGCCTCATCTACTACATACATTAAAGCCAGTGTGGTCTTCTCTACGTTGGTAAGGCAGGTGGATCATTTCAGAGAACATATCTGGGATAGCCACATTGACCAACTCCACTGCCTTGTGGCTGAACACTTTAACTCCCCTTTCCACTCTGCCAATGACGTGAGAGTCCTGGGCCTCCTCCATCACCAAACCCTAACCACCCGAAGCATGGATGAAGAAAGGTTCCTCTTCTACCTTGTGACCCTCCAACCACAGGAGATTAATGTAGGTTTCACCAGTTTCCCCATTTACCCTAACTCCACCTTATCCCAGTCCAATCTTCCAACTCAGCATCCTCCCCCCTTTTGAACGTTCCTATGTGTTCATCTTCCTTCCGATCAATCTGGTCCACCCGCCTCTCCGACCTAATCCTTTCAGACTCACCTTCAACTATCTATTAGATCACAGGAATTAGCTTAGAAAAATGCCAAGTACCGTAGTAAGCCAGTGGTTCGGAGAAATATAGGACCCAGCAACGGATGACCAAGAAAAGAAAATCAAAAAGCGAAAAAGCATACAAACAAAAGAAAAATATAAAGACTGCTAAAAAAAAAGTACATCAGTGTATGAAACAAAAATAAAAACAAGGTCAAATATGGAACAGCGAGTGTGCTGACAGAATAATTTATTGAAGACAACAGAGATATCACAGGGAAAAGAAACAGTTTCTTTGTGTCTATCTTCAAGGCAGAATATCCAGAAATTCTCCCAGAAATACCAAGTGACCATGGGACTTGTGTCAGTAAAATCTAAGATCATTCTTATCAGTGTTGAGGTCATGTTTTAAAAGAAAGCTGGATTGAGTATTTATAAATCTGACCGATCAGATGTCCTTGATACAAGAATTTCAGAGGAATCAGCAATAGATGTATTGATTGCATCGCAGATTATCACGTTGTTTTCCAATACATTCCCGAAAGATATTGAACCAATCTGGATAAGGCAAAGGTTACAAATATTATCCAACAGTTTAAGAAAGGATGAAGATGGAGAGTGGTGAACTACAGATCAGTAACTTGTCATCCGCGGTCGGGTGTCTGTTGGGCTCGATTATAAAGAACGTGTTACTGGATATATAGAAGGTAATGGGAAAACTAGGGAGGATGATAATGCATCGATGAAACGAAAACCATAAGTGGCAAACATTTTCTGGAATGGTTTGAAGATGATTCTTTTGGACGTAGGCAATGAGGAGCTAATGGATAACGTATAGTTGGATATTCAAGAGGATCTTTTTTTTAAGAACTCTCCCACTAACATCATCAGAAAAGTTAAAGTGAAAAGAATTGGGAAGAATTGGGCGGCACAGTGGCACAGTGGTTCGCACTGCTACCTCACAGCGCCAGAGACACGGGTTCAACTCCCACCTCAGGTGACTGACTGTGTGGAGTTTGCACATTCTCCCCGTGTCTGCGTGGGTTTCCTCTGGGTGTTCCGGTTTCCTCCCACAGTCCAAAGATGTGCAGGTCAGGTGAATTGGCCATGCTAAATTGCCTGTAGTGTTAGGTAAGGTTTAAATGTAGGGGTATGGTTGGGATGCACTTCGGCGGGTCAGTGTGGACTAGTTGGGCCGAAGGGCCTGTTTCCACACTGTAATGCAATGTAATCTAAACACAAGCAAATAGGAAACGAAAAATTAGGTTTACATTCATGTGAATGTAATTGAAATATAGAAGATGCCATGCGCCAGCTGCAAAGAGTGTTGCTGAGACTAAACTGAGAGTATTGTGTACCGTTTGGAGTCCCAATCTAAGATAGGATATACTACAGACGAACTGCAAAAGGTATTCTCCAGATTAATCCCTAAAATGGCAAGATTGTCTGATGTGGAAACTCAGCCTGTGATCTCGAGTTTCAAAAGATGAGAGGTGATTTTCGTGAAACTTAGAAACTAAGAGCGGAGACAACAACCGAGGGACATGGAGAAGTGCAAGCAGGAGAGATGAGGGAGAATCCCATGATATTCTACACCGACAAGTCGAACAGAATAATCAGCAAACAGTTAGTGTCCATTAGAAACCAAAGGGGCAATCAGTGTGTCAACCCGGGGAACATTGATAGATTGTTACATGTAAACATCACAGCTGTTTTACTTGGGAGAAGGAGGATGCAGGTACAGAATTCGAGAAGATGGACTGGAAAGCTCTTGGAAAGAGATTGATGTAAAATACGAGCAGGTGTTTGAGGCTTTGTCTGGTATAAAATTGGACCAATCTGCAGGTCTGGATACTGTTGGAGTCAAGGGAGGAAAGACGCTGACTGGAAATTTTAATTAGAATCTGACAATAGGGGAGGTGCCCGAGAACTGGAGAACAGCTATTATGATTGCACTTCACAGTAAGGGTGGTGAGATAGACCAGGAAACTCTAGACGAGCGAGTATTAAATCACTGTTCGGGAAACTACTGGAGAAAATAGAGAAGGAGAAAATTGAACTCCAATCAGAATGGCAAGGTTTGATCAGGGATAATCATCATGACTTTATCAGAGTGAAGTCACACTAATGGAGTTGATTGAATTAGTTTGAGGAGGTCGCTTATTTAGTTTTGATGCAATGCCTTTGACAAAGTTCCGCATGGGAAACTGAAAAAATAAAGTAAAATCTCAGAGTATCAAGGATAACTTGAAACATCACAGCGAAAATTGTCTTAGTGTCAGGAGGCAGAGAATGGTGGGAGAAGGCTGTTTGTGTGTTTGGAGACCAGTGTCCCCTGGTGTACCACAGGGATCAGTGTTGTGTCCCTTATTGATTGTAGCATTCATAAATGGTATAGATGTGAATCTGGACGGGGAGTGGGTGTAGGGGTTGGAGTTGTGATAAGCAAGTTTGTGTTTGACACAAAGATTGGCCGGGTGGTTTGTAGTGAGGAGGAAGTTCTGATTTTAAAGGAAAATACAAGTGGAATGATCAGATGGGCAGATCAATGGCAGATGGAATGTGATCCTGATAAATATGAGGTGATGTACTTTGCAAGGAGGAACCAGACATGGGGTGTACACAATGATTGGCAACACACTAGGGAGCTCACAGGGTGTTTCTCCACACATCCCTGAATGTGACTGAACAGGGTAATGGACTAGTTAAGAATTGAACCTTGGGTGTCGCGTTTATTAATCAGGGAGTAGATTATAAGTGTTATACAGGGTTTGGTTTAGTCCATGATGGAGTACTGTATGTTGTTCTGGGAGCCTCATTACAGGAAGGATGTGATTGTACTGGAGGGGGTTGCAGAGGAGATTCACCAGGATTTTCCCTGGGATGGAGCCTATCAGCTATGGAGAGAGGCTGGATAAGCTCGGGTTTTTTACTTTTGACAGAGAGGCTGCGGGGGATGTGATTCAGAAGGATCAGTTCACAAGGGGCATCGACAGGGTGGAGACACAGCATCTGTTCCTTTTAGACAGAGGGTCAAGAACAAGGGAGCACACTTTTAAAGTGAAGGGTTTGAGGTTCAGAGAGGATTTAAAGATGACTTTTTCTTCACCCAGAGGGTGTTGGGTTCTGGAAAGTACTTTCTGATAGGGGAGTTATCAAGGTTAACCTCTCGACTGTTAAAAGTACTTGGACAAGCACTTGGAAGTGCCATAACATTCCAGGCTATGAACCTTTTGTCGGAAAGTGGGACTAATATAGGTCGTGCTGTATTTCTGTTGGCACAGAGACTATGCTCCTGTGATTGTATGATGTAGAAGGTCAATGATTGAGCAGCTTAACACAAGAATTGATGGGTTTCTGAAGATAATGTTCACAAAGGTTATAAGAGTGAACTGTTATAGCTTGTCAAATTATGTCAATGTGAGAAGTATGAAAAACAGTGCAGGTTTTTTCCAGTTTGAAACCAGAGAATGGAGAATGGGAAACAGGGAAATGGCAAAACTATGAATCCACTACTTCAGTTCTGTCTTCACAGAACTTTCTGACAATACCAGGAAAACCAAGTCTGGCGTGGAAAACGAAATAGTACGTGGAACATAGAACATAGTAAGTAAATCGTTTGGGAGAAATTATTGGGACTGAAAATAATGGTCATAGACAACACTAACACAGGTTTATGAAATGGGAATTATGTTTGAGAAACAGACTGGGAGAGAAATGAAAGAGAAGCAATGGATGTAAAACATGTGGATTTTCAGAAAGATTTTGGTAAAGCTCCAAGCCTAGTTTGCAAAATCAAATCTTCGTGGATTGGGGTGAACATATGGCCACGCTTCTAGAATGGGACACCTGGCAGGAGACAGTGAATAGAAATAAACAGACACGTGAAGCAACAGCCTGACATTGTATTTAAGGTCTGATTCTGTGAGTATGACTATATCCCTGACACCCCATACCTTTCCCAGATATCTCCTCTCTCACCAGCAGGACAGACAAAGCAGAAGTGGTGGCACCGTGGGATACAGTTTGAAGGGAATTGTTCTGGGAGTCCTCAACAGTGACTCTGTATCCCATGAACTCTCATGGCGTTAGTTTGCACATGGGAAAGGAAACTTCTTGCTGATTACCATGTACCAGCCTCTCCCAACTGATGAGTCAGTACTTCTCCAAGCTGACCAACACTTGGAGGAAGCGCTGAGGGTGGCAAAGGCACAAAATGTACTCTGGGTTAGGGATGTCAATGTCCACAAAAAGAGTGGTTCAGCAGCAGCATTACTGATTGAGCTGGTTGGGTCCGAAAGGATATAACTTCTCGACTCGGTCTGCGGCAGGTGGTGAAGGAACCCACAAGAGGGAAAAGCCATATTTGACCACAGCCTTAAAAATCTGCCAGCTGCAGAAGTATCTGTCCATGACAGTGTCGGATAAGAGTGACCACCGCATAGTCATTGTGGAGATAAAGACACACTTGCATGTTGAGAATAACCTCCACCATTTTAGGTGGCACTGTCACCATGCTAAATAGGACAGACTTCGAACAGATCTAGCAGCTCAAGTCTGGGTTTCGATAATATGTTGTGGGTCATCAATAGCAGCAGAATTGTACTCCAGCACAACCTCATGGCCTGGCATATCCCCCTCACAACAATTACCATCAAGCCAGAGGATCAACCTTGATTCAATGGAGTGTGCAGGAGGGCAGCAGCAGCACTGGGAATACCTGAAAATGAGGTGTCTGCCTGATGAAGATCCATGACTACCTGCGTACCAAACAGCATAAGCAGTTCGTCATAGACAGAGCTAAGGGATCCCACAACCAACGGTGCAGATCTCAGTTCTGCAGTCCTACTTCTAGTAGAGAATAGTTATGGACAATTAAACAAGTCATCGGAGCAGGACATTCCACAAGTATCCCCATCCTTAATGATGGAAGAGCCTAGCACTTCAGTGCAAAAGATAACGTTTATGCATTCGCAACAATCTTCAGTAAGAAGTGCTGAGTGGATGATCCATCTCGGCCTCCTCCAGTGGCCCTCAACAATTCAGTTACCAGTCATCAGCCAATTTGATTCACTCCACACGATATCCAGTTCAGTTGGAGACACTGGATACCTCAGAGGGTACATACCCTGACAACATTCTGGCAATAGTTGACTGAAATGTTGTTCTCCAGACCTTGTCACTGCCCTCACCAAGCTGTTCCAATACCGTTACAACAACATTTCCCCGATTACATGGAAAATTACCCCAAGTATCACCTGTATATAAAAAGCAGACCAAATCCAATCTGGCCAATTACCACCCCATCAGTCTACTCTCGATCATCAGTAAAGTGGTGGAAGGTCTCAGTGCTTTTAAGCAGCACCTGCTCAGCAATACCCTGGTCAATGACGCCCAGTTTGGGCTCCACCAGGGCCACTCAGCTCCTGATGTCATTACCGTGGTTCAAGCATGGACAAAAGAGCTGAATTCCAGAGGTGGGGTGAGAGTGACAGCCCTTTAAATCAAAGCTGTCTTTGACCAAGTGTGATATCAAGGGGCCTTAGCAAAACTGGAATCAATGGGCATCAGGGGCAAACTCCCCGCTGGTTAGAATCATACCTGACACGTAGGAAGATGGTCATGGTTGATAAAGGTCAGTCAACTCAGCACCAGGATAAATCTGTAGGAGTCCCTCGGGCAGTGGCCTAGGCCCATACATCTTCAGGGCTGCTTCCTCAATGACCTACCCTCCATTTTAAGGTGAGAAGTGGAGATGTTTGCCAATGATTGCACCATGTTCAGCAACATTTGTGGCTCCTCAGATACTGAAGCAGTCCATGTTCAAATACAACAAGATCTGGACAGTATCCAGGCTGACAAGTGGCAAGTAATAGTCACGTCACACAAATGCCAGACCGTGAACATCACCACTAAAATACAATCTAACCTGCCCCTTGGCATTCAATGGTGTTACTGTCACTGAATCCACAGTGGACTGCAGCGGTTCAACAAGGCAGCTCACCACCACCTTCTCAAGGGGAATGAGGGACAGGCAACAAATGCTGGCCCAGCCAGTCACACCCAGATTCAGGAAATAAATATTATTTAAATAAAATAACAGAGGAAGGTTTCTGGGATATCACAGAGATCGGTGCTCAAGTCCCAGTTGTTCACAATACCCATTAAACATTTGGTTGCAGGAATCAAATACAATATATCCCAACCTGCTGATACAACTAAAGGATGTTGGATTGCGAGTGGGTGAGGAGGTTGTAAAAAAGCTTCAATGTGACTAAGACAAGAGGAGTGAATGGGCAAATACGTGGCAGATGGACAGCAAGGTGGGTTATGTGACAGTGTGCCCTTTGGTTGGAACAAGAGATTGGCAGCTTTTCGTTTGAAAAGGGATTGTTTGAAACATGTTGATCTGAAAAGCAATGTATGGGCCTTTTTGTTGTTTCCTTCTGCGCGGCCCTCCGAGGTCCCTGCAGCACAGTGAGGTCTGAACCCACAAGGCAATACTGGGAATGGCATTCACACGCTGCCCAGTATACATAGACCTACGAAGTGGGGAGCTGTAACATTCCAAAGGATCTGGATCTCCCTGTACACCAGTCACTGAAAGCAATATTGCAGGAGCAAGAACCAGATTGGAAGATCAATGATGTGCTGACCTTCATTTCAGGGGGGATTTGAGTCCAGGAGTAAGGGTGTCTTACTACAGCTGTAGAGAGCTTTGGTGAGACCCTATCTCAAACACTGTGCAGTATTCTGCAGATTTGGTCTCAGTACATAATAAATGACAAACCTGACATTGAGGGAGAGCAGTGAAGGATGACCAGACCGATCTTTATGATGACAGGCTTGTTGTGGGAGCAGAGTTTGGGGCGACTGAGCCTGTATTCCATGGGTTTTAGGAAAATGGGTGGAGATCTCAGTGAGATATATAAAACTCTGACAGGGTGAGACTGATTGGAAGCAGGGATAATAATTCCCCTGGCTGTGGTGTCTAAAACAAGGGTCCACACTATTAGGTACAGACAGACCATTCTGCAATGAGATGACAATAAATGTCTGCACACAGTGACTGGTGAACCTGGGGAATGTGCTCGAACCTGGAAGCCAAGACACTGAATATAAATAAGGATTTAGAGACAGTAAAGGAATGGTGGGAGAGAAGGAGAACGATATGGAAATAAAGGGCCAGGTATCATTATATCGAATTGGGTAGCAAACTCGACAGACCAAATGGACTACTGCACATCCTACTTTATAGCTTCCCAAGGTTAGTCACAAGCTCTCAGATGTTAGGAAGGAGGTCTCTGCAGGGTCAACAGGACTGTGTTTCTCATTCCCTTTTTCCGATACCGAGGCTGGGGCCAGGTGTCCTCTCTGGTTTTATCCTTTAGACCCCTGAACAGTTTGATACAATAGAATGTCTTGTTTGGCGGATTCAGAGACCATTGCAAAGTTTATCACATGTCTCTGTGTCTGCAGTCACGTTTAGGCCAGACCAGGAAAGCACGGGAGATTCACTTCCTGATGGGACATTTGTGAAGCAAATTGGTGAGTACAATCGACATTGGCTTGAAGGTCACTATTTACGGACACCAGATTTTGCATCTTAATATTTTGTCAATTGTGTTTAACTTCCACCAGCTGCCAGTGCATTAGCCTGGTCTGGATTAGTAATCCAGTGACCTTTCCACAGCAGCACCATCTCTACATGGGGACCTATCTCAAATCATATTGAGCAGGTTATTTCTGTGCTGTTTGGTAACTCTGTCAAAAAGAACTCCCACCAATTTGACTGTCGTGGTGGGTCGGAGGGGGAGGTAACTGGCCAGATTGAAATTATAATCCTTTTAGGAACTGGACATAGTTGAGTAATTTTCCACATTACCAGGGAGATGTCAGAGTTGGAGCTGGAATGAAACAGCTTCCCCAGGGACACGGCTTGTTGTGCAGCATAAGTCTTCAGTCCTATTACAAGAATGGTGTCAGGGACCATTGCCTTTTTCGTACGTACTGTGTTCAGCTGTTTCTTCATGTCACGAACAGCAAATTGAATTGGTTGAAGACGAGCATCTGTGATTCTGTGGGTATCATGGCGAGGGTGAGGTGGATCATCAACTCAACACTTCTGGCTGAGAGTGGTGCAGATACCACATCCTGGTCTTTTACACTGATGTGCAGAGCTGTTCGATTACTGAGGATGGGGATATTTGTGGAGCCCTTTGCTCCAAAAATTTGTTTAATCATCCATCACCATTTATGACAGAATGTGACAGGATTGCGGAGCTTCGATCAGATCTGTTTGTCAAGAGTGGTAGCTTTAATGGGTTAGCATCACGTTTAGGTTCACGTGGTTCTGACCCGGTCATGTTCACTCACAGTCATGACTGAAACATAGATCGTATTGATGGTAATGGCAGACTGTGGAAATTATTCGAGGCTAAAAGTTACAGGTTATGGTTGAATGCTGTTCTGCTTCTCCTGCTGCTGTAGTCTACAGCGCTACATAAATACGATACGCAGTTTTGAGCTGCAATATCTGCAATGCAATTCTGCTGTCTGTCCTTTAGTTCACATCGAGACCCATTCACCCATCAGTCATGTACTCAGTGACCTACTCTGGTTTCTGATGTGGTAACACTTCTATTTTCATATTCTCATTCTGCTGAGGGTCTCTTCCCGGGTCATGCTTTCAATCTGACATTCTGCAAAACCAATTAACTGTTTTTAATCAATTGTTTAATTCGTCTGAATCTTTTTCCTTGAGTAATACCATTTTCTGTGTTTAAAGTGAATGTGTTTCCTCTGTTTCTCTCCCTGACCATGATAAAGAGCTCTGTAGTGTCAGTGATGCCAGCCTTATGAAGTTTCCGAGCCAATGAATTCTCTGGATTCCCAATCATCTTCACCACATTGTATGTTTCCTCTTTTGGTTTGATGCCTTATGGTTGCCGTGTCCTGCCATGAGTACGTTTCATCACCTTTGGGAGAATTTCTGATATCCTCCGAAATATCCCCAGAAATTCCTGCTTTTGCTGTTCCATGGTCTGCCCTGCTCGGCTCCCTTTCCAATTAACTCTGGCCAGCTCCTCCCACCTGTCACTGTAGTTACATTGTTCAATTATAATCACATTACATCAAGAAGAGACCAATAGATATAAACCAAAAGAAGGAGCTTTGAGAGAGGAGACGCAAAAAAAAATTAGTAAATTTCTTAACTAGATACAAAGAGAGAAAGAGCGAGACAACATAGATGAGAAAATATGAAAAATGAGAAAACTAGATCATCGAAAGAAGTAGATGCACATCCCTCAATGTTTTGGCAATTCCTGTGTGCCGTGGTCCTTTGTATCGTGCATGTACAACAAAGCAATATGTTCAAATGCTGAGTCTGATGCCAGAATTTTCATCTCCAATAATATGACAGACACTAGCTTTGGAAAGTATCCAACAGGCCAATATATTGAATTCTGGTAGAAAGGGGATTAACTGAAATAAGTTGGGACACCAGAAGCAAGAATTTATAACACATCCTGATAAGAATGAGAGATTGGAGTGGAGAATTCCAGAAAAACAGGGAACGTTGAGGGAAGGGGAACATATCATTTTAGATGAGAATAAAAAGACGTTTTAATGATTTATCAATTTATATATATCCTATGCATCACTTTTTGTTAACTGTGTCTCCGTTGTTCATTTAGAATGTGTTGAGCACATATGAAAAATGTTACTTATCTGCACACACACATTATTTAAACAGTGTATATAAAATCATTCTTCTGCCATTGAATTGGTCCTGTTGTTGTGTTACCAGGATACATGAACACCAGCTGGCCACCAAAAGACATGACCCATTATCACTATGTTCCATACATACAGGCAAAGAAGTGCACCACTTTGATTGGGACAACGCACACACATACTAAGACACTCAAGGACGTTCTTAGAGGAATGGCATTCTGACCAGAAGTCTGTCAATAAACACATCAGTTTAGATCCTATCTACATTCTCTTGTAAAACAAAAGAACTGGAAATGACATCACCCATCTTAAGAACCCAAGACCTATAAATAGAGAGGCGCAACATACCACCAGCACTTCAGCAGAGACTCTCACTGATGATGTTACCTAGTCATAGTGTCGAATCGTCAGAAAACAAACCTTCGAGCACAGCGAGCTAACTTGCATACATACAAACTGTTATTTTTCTTTTATTAGTGGAACTTGGGAGTTCTTTGTCACTCATGTATTAACAGATTACGAGGTGAGGTGAGCTTTTTAGGTTTGTGGTTTTAATTAACAGAAGTGCTCGACATAGATGTCTGCACAGTTTGGGGCCCTGCTGTATGGGACTTGGACAGATTTGAACAGATTTCTGGTACAAAATGTCCCAGCAAATTCCAACACGTTGCAATTAGTGACCTAAATCTTCAAATAAAACCGGTCAGAAATTCTTTTTAATTTTGTTTACTGGTGGTGGTTTAAATTAAAAGTGAGGGAAAAGGCTTTTAACATTACTAAAGAGGTTCCCAAATTTGCCAAGAAAGTTTAGAAAGACAAAAGGAGGATATTTTTTAGAATTAGCAAATAGGTTGGAATTGGGTTTAACCAGGGACCAAAGGAAAGCTGAAATTGTAATGGAGTTAGTAAAGCACTTTGATGTATCAGAGAAACAGACAAGTGCAGTCGAGTTAGATAAAACTTAAATTGCAAATATGGCAACTGAAGTTAGAAGATAAAGAAAGAGACGGAAACAGAGAGAGAAAAAAAGTGAAGGAGAGGAAAAAGAAAGAGAGAGAGAGAATTTGAGAATCAGAAGTTGGGAATTAGACAAGAAAGTCAAATTAACAGGATGGAGATGAAGGGAGAACGTCGGGATGTATACAACTATGTTAATGCCTTGCCATATTTCAGTGAGAAAAATGTCAAAACCTTTTTTATTTCATTTGAAAAAAATGACTCGGCAAATGACGTGTCCAGTGAACTGGTGGGTAATGCTCATTCAGACTAAGCTGGTGGGCACACCTGGTGAGGTATGTGCAGCGCTGTCAGATGAGGGGTCAAGAGATTATCAAGATGTCAAATTGGCTATTTTGATTGGTTATGAATTGGTACCAGAAGCATATAGACAGAGGTTCATAAAAGTAGAGACGGAACCAGGTCAGACTTATGTTAAGTTTGAAAGAATTAACTACAGTCATTTTGATAGATGGGTGCTGGACTTAAAAATAGATAAGACCTGTGAGGCTCGAAGGGAGATTATTCTGCTGGAGAAGTTGAAAGACTCACTTCCAGAGATGGTAAAAATTCATGTGCACGAACAGAAAGTTCAAGAAGCGAGAAGCGCGGCAGAAATGGCAGGTAAATATGAATTGGTGCATGAGATTAAATTTAGCTTCCAGGAGAATTTTCATGCTATGAGGGATAGAAATTGGAAGAAAGGCAGTTCACACATTGCAAAGCGAACATTAGCGCACAATAGTTTACCACAGGTGAAGAAAGAAGCCCAAAGGGGTTGAAAGGAGGTGAAAGGCCTCAGGTGTTCTCAATATAAGGGCGTGGAACACATAAAATGACAGTGCTGATGTTTTAAGAAGGGCACTGGGAAAAGGTGCTTTCATTGAAGTAAGCTGGGACACACTGTGATGGTCGTTGAAGGAAGGCACTTTGGGGAAAGATGCGGTAGAAGAGGCTAAGCCCAGTGGCATTAGTGAAACTGATAAAGGAGACCCCAAGTAGAGCCGAGGAGCTGCAGGAGAGTGCACAGCCGAGGCAGGGTCTGGGTATGGAGTCGGTACCTGATCTCTGAAATAATTCGCCACAGTAGATAAAGTTTACTTAGAAAGATCAGGGGGAGAAGGACAAGAAGTTATAATTTTGTGAGATATGGGATCTGCTCAGTCTCGAATAGTTGAGAAGTGAGGCGCCGGAAAAGCACTAAAGATCCGTCAGCATCAAAACAGCAGGCCAATCGAATATCAGGCAGAAACCGATTGTCAGGAATTTCGTGGGGGGACAATGGGGCTGAAAGATAATTACGAGGGTAGTAGCTGGGCTGGTGGGAGGGTCACTGGGAAGGCGATAAGAAGATGTAGGTGGGAGTAACAGTGATATTTCGGTTTGGAGGGTGGAGTCGGTCGGTGGGAAGGAAGCTGGCCAGTTTGGGCGGTTCAAGAGGGCAGTGCTGGGTTGAATGGTTCAATCTGGCAGAAGTTGGGGAGGGGAGATTTGGAATTTGGTGAAGTCAACGTTGATGATGGTTCTAGTTTGAGGGAAGGCGATAAGAAGATGTAGGTGGGAGTAATAGTGATATTTCGGTTTGGAGGGTGGAGTCGGTCGGTGGGAAGGAAGCTGGCCAGTTTGGGCGGTTCAAGAGGGCAGTGCTGGGTTGAATGGTTCTATCTGGCAGAAGTTGGGGAGGGGAGATTTGGAATTTGGTGAAGTCAACGTTGATGATGGTTCTAGTTGTCCTACCAACTATCCACAACACCCTCCTCTCCGGCCTATCACCATCACACCCCACCTGCGTCTACCTATTGCCTTCCAAGCTCCACTCCCACTGTCCTATTTATTTCTCGGCCCCCTTCCCCCTCCCTTACCCCACCTCTCACTTTCCTGATGAAGAATTTATGCCTGAAACGTCAACTCTTCTGCCCCTCAGATGCTGCCTGGTTGGCTATGCTTTTCCAGCCCCACACTTTTCAACTCTCACCTCTAGCATCTGCAGCCCTCACTTTCCCTGGGCCTCTAATAGTGAGAGATGAAAGTATTTTCACTCTTTCTGACATATTAATCAAGATCGTAACAATTTGTGGAATGGGGTTAGAAATTAAGTATTCCCTTGTGTGACATCAGGATGGAATGCCAAATCAAGGTTGGGGAAGTAACAGTGACAGTGAGTAACAGAGTGTCATTTCCAGGAATATAGTTTATTCTTGTGAACGATTTAACAGAATCCAAGGTCGGAGTGGCACCCCTTGTATTGGAGAAGGCAAAAGGAAAACTAGGGAATTGGGGAGTTAAAAGAAAAATACCCAGGATTTTTCCAGACTGTATAGTAACAAGATTCCACTGTCATAAGTTAGAGCAGGAAGGAAAACCAAAATAAAAAGCCAAAGGAGTTGATGATTAGTGAACTGACCCCCTGTTTGATGTCACGGTGCAGGAAAAACCTGAACAGGCAGAGGGTCAGGCAGAGGGGTTTAGTCCTGAAAGGCTAATGGACTTACAACAGATATATACACACACATTCACACACACATACACATGCACACACACAGAAAAGGAATCAGAATATATTATCGAACGTTATTAACTTAAATATAGAATCATAAAATTAAAATGGAGACCCCGATAGGTTACTGCAGAAGGGAAATGGGCTG
Organism: Chiloscyllium punctatum; assembly: GCF_047496795.1. Classification (NCBI taxonomy): domain Eukaryota; kingdom Metazoa; phylum Chordata; class Chondrichthyes; order Orectolobiformes; family Hemiscylliidae; genus Chiloscyllium; species Chiloscyllium punctatum. The sequence goes on from NC_092751.1 coordinate 29,502,706, forward strand.
AAGTGCACCAGATTGTTTTAGAGGTAGCGTACAGTGTTACGGTTAGCACATAAACTAACTGCAGGGGGTCACTTAGGTGTACAGAAGACTCAGGCTAAGGTACAGAGGCATTTCTAGTGGACTGGAATGCACAAGGACGTGGTTATTTTTTGTTGCACATGTCAAACATTCTAAACGATAGGTAAGTCACAGACAGTAATAAAACCAGCACCTTTGTTCCCAATTCCTGCATTCGAAGAACATTTTACGGAGGTTATGATTAGTTGTGTCGCTCCCCTATCTAAAATAAAAGTGGAAACCATTATTTGCTAGCCATAATGGATGTGTCTACGAGATTTCCAGAGGCTATTCTATTATGGACTGTTAAGGTAAAAAGGTAAGTGAAGGGGTTGGCGGCTTTCTTTACTCACTGTGGGCTCCGCAGAGAGATTCAGTCAGACCAAGGTGTCATTTTACCGCTCAGCTGTTTAAGGAAGTCATGGATGGCTTAGGCATACAGCAGTTTTCATCAAGGGCATCCCATCCTGAATCCCAGAGATCCTTGGAGAGTTAACATCAGACGCTGAAGACCATATTAACAGTGTATTGTCAGGATTACCGGAATGATTGGAATGAAGGTGTCTCATTGAATTGTTTGCCATTAGACAAAAATTATTTGCCCAAATAAATCTACTCAGTTTACTTCCATTGAGTTAATATTTGAAATGAGAGGTCCTTTGGAATTAATTGAATATAAATTGCCAGGACCGAAGTCAGAGATCTCACACTCGGATTATATATGTGAGGTGTGGGAGAGATTAGATGGAGTAGGTGAGTTCGCTGAACAGCACCTGAAGGGCACAGCATAGAATGAAGCACGTGGCAGATGAAAACTCTGAAATTTTGACGATTTCCTGTGGGAATGAAATATTAGTATTGCCACTAGTGATAGGAATTCCCTTCAAAGCCAGGTTTAGTGACTCAGGAACAGAGTTATAGTCAGATGAACAAATGGTGTAGTTTATCTGTATGATGTAGTGACCTTTAGCAAGTGATTGAAAGCTCACATGTTACAGTTGGCAGAGCATGTTGAACGATAACAAGAAGCAAACTTGGTAATAAACTCAAAGAAAACAGAATTCACGAAGGCAGAGGTGACGTTCTTGGGATATTACATTGGACATGGAAGTTTGACCCCATGGAACATAAAAACGAAGTGCTTTGAGGAATTTCCACGACCATCCTCGAAGAAAGAGATGCTTCAATTTTTGGAAGTGAGTGGATTCTCTCGGAAGTTTGTTCCAAAATTCAGCAGCGTATTGGCACCACTGATGGACTTAGTAAAGAAGAACACAGAATTGTGGTGGACAGTACAATGCCAGGAGGTATTTGAGAATGTTAAATCAGGATTAATCACCGCACCTGTTTTAGATATACCAAGTATTCTGAAACCCTCGGGATGTCGGGGTCGGAGATGTATTGATACAGAAAGATGATGATGGGATTGAATGGCCAATTGGCTACTTGTCGAAAAAACTCAATATCCACCAGAAACAAAATACAACACCTCCATGACTGAAAAAGAATGATTAGGTTTCGCACTGGCCTGACAATATTTTAATGTTTATGTGACAAACAAATTGTCGGAGATGGTTGTGGACAACGACAAACCTCTCGCGTTTTTTGGAATATTTAAAGACCAGAATATGAGAGTATTTCATTGCAGTCTTATCACACCGACTTTTAACTTACACAATGTACATGCTGTGGGTCCTAAAATGTAATAGCAGATGTGTTATCGCAGATTTAAAGGAACAGGTGTTGATAAGATTTGACTTATCCCAGTGTTTTATATGTGTGCAAAATTAATATGAATCATTTAAATGAGATTAATTCTTTTGTAATTCATCACAATGTGATTAAGAATTAGATGAAAAGAAACGAAGCCATCTTTTCATTTGGATGGTTCGTTTTTTTCTGCAGGGGGGAGGTGTTATGAAGCCGAAAGCATGTCAGGTCACTTTAAGACAGAATGGGTTTTGTTGAATAGAAAGTACAGCACAGATGCCAGCTAAATGTCAGATTGTTCCATATGTCACAATTAGCTGGGAAATGATACCTGAGTTTTTGTTGCTGTTTTGACAACAATTCAAATACAACCAAAGAGTTTAAATAACGTTCAGGATACCAGAAGCCAACGGAATTTGAATATTATCGTTTGGGTACCTGGAAAGCAATCAAATGTGAGAATTATTGTATCATTGGAAGTATATAAGCCCCGCATTTGAACACTAGAGGGAGAGCCACTGCCATCCAACAGCAGAGTAACTGCTGTAGAGCAGGAGTGCTAACTGGCCATCTTAAACACTCTCTATCAAAGACACATGTTCATGTAAAACTACTTGCAATAAAAAACATGACCCAGGGAGATCAGCAGCTGCAAGAGTGAACACAGTGGGGAAGATGGAGACTGTGTGCTCTTGAGATTGTAATGTTTAATATGTAGGCTGTTGGAACAGAATATTTTTGCAGAGTTGGAGTCAGATAGTAAGTAGTTAAGAAAAGAGGAGCTTGTATTTGTGAATAGTTGTTGTTTAGTGTTCACTATTAAAGTTAAGAAACTAACTTGTTAATTTTTGTTTAAATAGTGGAATGTAGGAGATCTGTGTCGCTCATATTTTAACAGATTACAAGGTGAGCCGAACTTTTCTGGGTGTTTGGTGTTTGGAAGAAGAGGAGGAACATACTACAGCGAGACTTCAGAGAACTAGGAAGAAGGCTAAAAAGCAGGACGTCCAAGGTGGTTATCTCCAGTTTGCTTCCAGTTCCTCAGGCTAGTGTGGCCAGAAACCGGGAGATAATGGACTTGAACGTGTGGTTGGGGAACTGGTGCAGGAAGCAAGGTTTCAAGTTCTTGTATCACTGGGGTATATTTTATGGTAACCATAAATTCTACAAGAGAGACGGCTTGCACCTTAATAGATCAGGGATCAGCATTCTGGCAGGCAGGTTTTCTGCTGCAACACCGCTACATTTAAACTAAGTAGCGGGGGGGAGGGGACAAGCTGGATGTTTAAAATGGAAATTGAAGGGGTAGTTAGAACAAGAGAAGTCAAGAAAAACAACTGTATCAAGGAGGCAGAAAACTGGAAAAGGCATCATGCTGTAAAGTTGAGTGAAATAAGGGTTGAGGGGAAGGGTGAGAGCAGTAACAAATTAAAAATTCTATATATGAATGCACGAAGCATTAGACACAAGGTGGATGAGCTTGAGGCTCTTTTGGAAATTGGCAGATACGATATTGTGGGGATAACTGAGACGTGGCTTCATGGGGACAGGGCCTTGGAAATGAATATTCAAGGCTACACGTGCTATCGTAAGGACTGACTGACGGGCAGAGGGGGTGGGGTGGCCTTGTTGTTAAGGGAGGATATTCAGTCCCTTGCGCGGGGGGACCTAGAGTCAGGGGATGTAGAGTCAGTGTGGATAGAGCTTCGAAACACTAAGGGTAAAAAGACCCTCATGGGAGTCATCTATAGGCCCCCAAACAGTAGTCTGGATGTCGGATGTAAGTTGAATCAGGAGTTGAAATTGGCTTGTCGCAAAGATGTTACTACAGTTGTTATGGGGGATTTTAACATGCAGGTAGACTGGGAGAATCAGGATGGTATCGGGCCTCAAGAAAGAGACTTTGTGGAGTGCCTCAGGGATGGATTTTTAGAGCAGCTGGTGCTGGAACCGACCAGGGATAAGGCGATTCTGGATCTGGTATTGTGTAACGAACCAGAATTGGTCAGTGACCTCGAAGTGAAGGAGCCATTGGGAAGTAGTGACCATAATACAATAAGCTTCAATCTGCAATTTGAGAGGGAGTGGGTACAATCTGAAGTGACAATATTTCAGTTGAATAAAGGGAAATATGGAGCTATGAGGGAGCAACTGGCCAAAGTTCAATGGTGCAATACCTTAACAGGGAAGACCGTGGAGGAACAATGACGGATATTTCTGTGTATAATGCAGAAGTTGCAGGATCAGTTCATTCCTAAAAGGAAGAAAGATCCCAGGAGGAGACATGGGCGGCCGTGGCTGACGAGGGACGTAAAGAAACATACAAAGTTAAAAGAGAAAAAGTATAACTTAGCGAAGATAAGTGGGAAAACTGAGGACTGGGAGCTTTTAAAGAACAACAGAGGATTAGTAAGAAGGAAATACGCAGAGAAAAAATGAGGTACGAAGGTAAACTGGCCAAGAATATAAAGGAGGATAGTAAAAGCTTTTTTAGGTATGTCCAAGCAAAAAAATGGTTAGGACAAAAATTGGGCCCTTGAAGACAGAAACAGGGGAATACATTACTGGGAACAAAGAAATGGCAGAGGAATTAAATGGGTACTTCAGATCTGTGTTCACTGGGGAAGACACAAGCAATCTCCCTGAGGTAACAGTGGCTGAAGGACCTGAACTTAAGGGAATTTACATTTGCCAGGATTTGGTGTTGGAGAGACTGTTAGGTCTGAAGGTTGATAAGTCTCCGGGACCTGATGGCCTGCATCCCAGGGTACTGAAGGAGGTGGCTCGGGAAATCGTGGATGCGCTGGTGATTATTTTCCAGAGTTCAATAGAATCGGGGTCGGTTCCTGAGGATTGGAGGGTGGCTAATGTTGTGCCACTTTTTAAGAAGGGTGGGCGGGAGAAAGCAGGAAATTATAGACCAGTTAGTCTGACCTCAGTGGTGGGAAAGATGCTGGAGTCTATTATAAAGGATGAAATTACGGCACATCTGGATAATAGTAACAGGATAGAACAGAGTCAGCATGGATTTATGAAGGGGAAATCATGCTTGACTAATCTTCTTGAATTTTTTGAGGATGTAACTCGGAAGATGGACGAGGGAGATCCAGTGGATGTAGTGTACCTGGACTTTCAGAAAGCTTTTGATAAAGTCCCACACAAGAGGTTAGTGAGTAAGATTAGGGCGCATCGTATTCGGGGCAAAGTACTAGATTGGATAGAGAATTGGTTGGCTAATAGGAAACAAAGGGTAGTGATTAACGGCTCCATTTCGGAATGGCAGGCAGTGACCAGTGGGGTACCGCAGGGATCCGTGCTGGGACCGCAGCTTTTTACAATATATGTAAATCACTTGGTCATCATGTTAGAGCATCAATCTGGAGACACTTAAGACTGCCGATGCTGGAGATCAGAGTAGAGCGTCGATTGCTGGAAAAGCACAGCAGGTCAGGCAGCATCCGAGAAGCAGGAGAATAGACGTTTCGGGAATATGACATTCATCAGGAATCAGCATCAATTATCTCATTCTGCCCCTGTGTAAGTGCATTGAGGTGGGAATGGCCTCCGACTGTTCCTGTGTAAGTGACTCAAGGGATTGAATGGCTTCTTCCTCGTCCAATTGGACAGGGCCAAGGGCCTGACTGGGTTACCCCTGGTTCCTGTTTGACAGCTCAATGTACTGACAAGTGTGATGATGCTGTAGCTCTTCGAGGTTATTTTGTCCTGGTTTCTTTTAAGAGAGTGATTGAACGATCGTTACCAAGCTGGCTAGTTATGACTTTTGAGTAAACAGCGAGGGAGGCCTTAGGTTTATTTCAATGCAGCCTGAATGGGTGTGGCCAGCTTTCGCAGATTAGGATCTCTGGGTTTTGGTTTCTCAGTAACATCAGAAACTATTGGGGTCTCAACAGAGTTGGAAGCTTCAGGGAATGTTTCCTGGCTGTTACTCTCTCTGAATTTTCTCTTGATGCTGTTACATTGCATCTGGAACAGACATTTTACATTCCATTTAAAGTAAGAAAACATTAGAGTCTAGGCTATTGCCTTCAAATCTTTTCGAGGAGCTCTGGTGTGGTCCATCACACGAGACTTCTCTTCCTGAGTAATAGGCCGGAGGCACTGAATGGGCTGTCCCTGTTCTACTCCAATAATATCAATGGGCTGAATGGCTTCCTCACATTCCTGTGAAACCAGCGTGTGGTGCTGAATGAACTCTTGTTTTACTGTGGCAATGTGCAGTGTCAGGCAGTGTTGTTACATGAATATTACCGACACTTTAACAGCACAAGCCTGAGTGGTGTCTGGGTCTTGCTGCACATGGACACAGACCAGTTCAGGAGCTGAGGGGGGCAAAATGTTCTGAACATAGTGGAATCTTCAGCGACCATCCCCACTTCTGATCTTATGGTGGGGAGGGTGGGGGCAGGGAGACATGGATGAAGCAGTTGAAGCTGTTTGTGAAGAGGAAGCTACCCTGAGGATCTCCCACAGAGGTGACCCAGGACTGAGATGATGACCATCTTCCTTTGTGCCACGTTTGACTCCAAACACTGGAGAGTTTACTCTGATTCCCAGTAAGTTCAGTTTTGTTAAGCTCCTTGATGTGTCAACCTCTTTTGTTCATATCAATAAACCATGATATAGGAGCAGCAAGTGTTTTCTTCAAACAGGTGGTATTGAATGTCAGGATTTCTCTTCTCAAAAGTGTTGGGGAGTGAGATGACTGAAAGTATTTGAAGAGGAGGTGGATGGATATTGCCCTGTCAGAGAGGTGAGGGCTATGAGGAATTGGGTATGAAAGAGGATTTGAGGCCACGAGCAGGTCAGTCATGATCTTAGTGAAGAGCAAGGCAGGCTTGGGGAGTGAACGACCTTCCCCTGTTTCTGATGTTCTCCCATTCTGTTATTGGAAAGTTAGTGGGTGTTATTTTCATGAATGCTCTGTTGTTGCATATTGCAGTCAGGGAGACCAGAGGATTCTGTGAGCCATCTCTGGGTGAGGTATGGGGGTTGTATTCTCAGTGAACTTGGGTCTAAACATGACCAACAAATGGACCACAAGTTGCAAATAGGGGAAGCTCTGTAAAAAGAGATGAGGGGCTTCTTTCATACCCGTGCCTGGGTTTTCCAATTACATTTCCCAAATCACCTCAAAGCGTGTGTGACATTTTTGAAGGGCTGAATGGTCTCCTCTGTTTCTGTGCACCAGTTTATAGCAGTAAGTAGCATCTAAGTGCTCCTGTCTAGCAGGTTTGATGGGCTGAATGGAATACAGAAACATGGGACTGAGGAGCAGGAGTGGGTCATTAGTTACTTTAAGCCTTCTCCACCTGGCAATAAGATTGTGGCTGATCAGGTTGTGGTCTCAGCCCCACTTCCCTGTCTATATCCCATTGCGCATGACTCACTTCTCTGTCAAATATTTAACTAATGCAGCTTTCAATCAATGTGAACATAGAGGCACGATAAACTTCCATTGAAGAGAATTCCCACTTGAAAGGGCCATTCAGAATTATTCGTCATCTTTCTTATCGAATCAGAGAGTCATGCAGAACGGAAACAGACCCGTTAGTCCTAACTTTTCACTCCGATCAGACATCAAATCTGATCCAGTCCCATTTGCCAGCATTTGACCAATATGCCTCTTCTTTCAGATCTTTTAAATGTGAGATTGTAACCACCTTCACCACTTCTTCTGACAGCACTTTCGGTACACACCACTCTCTGTGTGAAACATATATCTTCAAGTCCATTCTAAATCAATCCCCCTCGCCTTCAAACTATGCTCTCTTGTTCTTGACTCCCCAATCCTGGAGAGCAGAACATGGCTGTTCAGAATATCCATGCCCCTGATGGTTTTATAAACCTCTATAATGTCACCCTTCAGCCTCTGACACTCTAGGGGGAAACACCTCAACCTAACCAGCCTCTCCCTAAAGCTCAAACCTCCAGTCCTGGAACATCCGTGTGAGTTATTTCTGCAGAAAACCGAATTGTACACAGTATTCTTAAAGTGGCCTCACCAATATCCTGTACAGATACAACATGCCACCACAACTCCTATACTCAATGCTCTGACGGATTAAGGCAAATGTGCCAAATGTGTTCTGCACCACACTGTCTACCTGCGACTCCGCTTTCAAGGAACAATGCACCTGCAGCCCTATGTCCCTTTGTTTCACAACACGCCCCAGGACCTGACCATGATATAATGTCTGCCCTGATTTGCCTTCCCAAACTGCAAAGCTTCATATTTATCTAAATTAAATTTCATCTGTTACTCCTTGCCTCTTTGTCTCATCTAATTGCGGTCTTGTTGTACTCTGAGATAATCTACTACACCACCTTTCTGATGTCATCTGTAACCTTACTAACTATGGCCCCACTATTCACATCTAAATCCTTTACATAAATGATGAAATGCAGTGATTCTTACAGCACACTGCTGCTCACAATCCTCCAGTTTGAAAAATATCCCTCTTCATTCAAGCCATTTGTGACTAGCTTATTCTGTATCTTATGTGACTGAAACTTACTAATCTGTCTACTAATCAGAATGAAATACTAGCTATGAAGAGAGGCTGAGTAGGTTAGGTTTATTTTCACTAGGTAAAATTAGATTGAGGGGGGACCTGATTGAGGTTTGCAAAATCATGAAGGGTGTAACCAGGGTGGACAGAGACAAGCTTTTTCCCAGGGTGAAGGATTCAATACTGAGGCATAAAGGCTACACCAGAAAGGGCATGCAATAGGCAACATCAATGTGTGCAAGATCAGCATTATTTGAAGTTAGAGAGTCCATTCCTCAGTTTAATAATGGGCTGGGAAGATGCTGTTCATGAGCCGCTGGTTTGTGTGTTCAAGCTTCTGTATTGTCTGCATGATGGAAGAGATTGTAGGAGATCCAGGGTACGATGGGTCTTTGTAAATGCTGTCAGACTTTCCACGGCAGTGAGCTGTGTAAATGGAGACAATGGATAGGACGTTGGTTTCCGTGATGGCATGGGCTATGCACACAACCTTCTGTCATTTCTCGTACTATCCTGGGCAGGTCTGTGGCCACATCAGGTCATTATGCACCCAGATACTTTGCTGTCAGTGGTGCATTTGTAGAAATTGGTGAGGGTCCTTGTGGACATGTCAAATGTCCTGAGCTGCCAGAGATAGAAGAGGCGTTCTTCTGCCATCTCGGCTGTCATATCTACGTGAGAGGTCGGTTATCCTCACTCCAAGCAACTTAATGCTTTCCACTCTTTCAACTTCAGTTCCATTGATGCAGATGGGGGCATGTTCTCCTCATTTCTTTCTGAAGTCATTGATCAGTTGGTTAGTTCTGCCGACGTTGAATTAGAGAATGCTCTCAGTGCAGCACATCATTAAGTCCTCTATTTCCGTTCTGTATTTTGACTTGCCATCATTACATACCTGTCCTACTATGATGGTGTCTTCAGTGAACATGTAGATGGCATTTGTTCCAAATTTGGCAATACAGTTGTGGGTGTACAGGGGTATATTAGTGGGCTGAGGACACATCCTTTGGTATTTCAGTGTTGAATGTTATCATGGAAGAGACACACTTACCTATTTTCACTGATTGTGTACTGTGGGTCAGAAAGCTGAGGATCCAACTTCAGAGGGCGGAGCCGAGACTAAAGTCAGGAAGTTTTGTGATTATTCTGAAAGGAATAATGGTGTTGAAGGTGAATCTATAGTCAATGAGCAGGAATCTGACGTGGGTGTCCTTGTTGTCCAGCTGTTCCAGGGATATGGCACCCGCTATGGACCCATTCCACGGGTAGGAAAATTGTAGGGGATCGAGGTAGGCTGGGAGATGGGAACTGATGTGGACCATGACGAGCTTCTCGAAGCACTTCACTCCCCTCAGTCTCCTGCGCTCTGAAGAGAAATGTCCCAGCTTATCCAACCTCTCCCTATGACTCAGACCCTTGAGTCCGGGCAACATCCTTGTAAAGTTCCAGTTTAATACCATCCTTCCTACAGCAAGGTGACTAAAACTGAACACAATGCTGAACTTGGAAATATTTGGAACTGTAAGCTTTACTCTGCTGCAAATTATTATGCTGCTGTGATATTGCTTTATTTTTTGTGTTATTCTGAAATCTTATTATTCATTGAATCCTCTGACGGCAATACCCTCGGGTGAACGTCCTCCTGACTGCTTGAATTTGAATCAATCTATTTTGTTTGGACTGATATTTTGAGGCCGCTGTATGTCAGAAAACAGGAAGAGATGATGGATGATTATGCAGTGTGTGTCCTTTACTGGACCAGCTTGTCTCTCCAGGCACCTAAAGCTTTTATTGTGGGCCAGAGTACCTCAGAATCGTTACATCACAGAAGGAAGCTATTTAGCCCATTGTAGGTCCATGCACATAGAACATTACAGCTCAGTACTTGCAACATCCTTCAGCACTGCCGACAGATCCACCGACCTTACTGTCAACCGTAAATTTACTAACTCATCCTTCTATACACTCATTAAGGTTATTCAAAAGGACAAACAGCAGTCACTCCAAAGCAGATGCTTGCAGTATACCACTAGTGACTGAAATCCAGGATGAACATTCCCCATCAACTACCACCTTCTGTCTGCTTTCAGCTAGCCGATTTGTGATCCAAACGCTAAATCGCCCACAATTCCACGTCTCCATATTTTCTGGGAGATAGTAAGGACTGCAGATGTTTGAGATCAGAGTCGAGAGTGTGTCGCTGGAAACACACAGCAGGTCAGGCAACATCCGAGGATCGAGGAGAAAATGAAAACTACAGACGCTGCAGACCAGAAAACTGATTCCTGATGAAAGGCTACCAAGAGAAACATCAACTTGCATGCATCGTGGACGCTGCCTCATCTGTTCGGCTTTTTCAACACCATGCTCTCCATATTTTCTTCAATAGCCTACCATGAGGGACTTTATCAAACGCTTCACTGAAATCCACATACCTCACTTTACCCTCATCCACCTGTTTGCTCACCTTCACAATGAACTCGGGAAGATTTGTGAGGCATGACATACCTTTCACAAAACCTTGTTGACTATTCCTAATCAAATGATTCCTTTCTAGATGATGGTAAATCCTATCTCTTATAATCCTTTCCAACACTTTACCCACAACCAAAGTAAGACGGGTATCTAATTACCAGGGTTGTCTCTTCTCCATGTCTTGAACAAAGGGCCACATTTGCTGTCCTCCAGTCTTCTGGCACTATTCCTGTAGACAATGGCGATGTAAAAATCCGAACAGATGGTTGCGTAAACTCCTTCCTAGCTTCTCAGAGAGTTCGAGGATAAATCCCATCTGGCCCAGGGGACATATCTATTTTCACACTTTCCAGAACTGCTAACATCTCCACGTTACGAACTTCAATCCTGTCTAGTCTAATAGCCTGTATCTCAGTATTGGCCTCGACAGCATTTTCTTTTTCCATTGTGAATACTGATTCAAATATTAATTTACAGCCTGTCCTATCTCCTCGGACTCCACACACAACTTAACACTACTGTCCTTGATTGCCATTAATCTTCATTTGTTCATTCTATTATTCATGACGCACTGATAGAAAGCTTGAGGGTTTTCCACGATCCTACTTGTCAAAGACTTCTCATGCTCTCTCCTGGCTATTCTTAGCTCTTTTTTAAAGTCCTTCCAGGCTGACTTGTAACTGTCAAGTATCCGAACTGAGCCTTCACGTTTCATCTTTACATAAGCCTCCCTCTTCCTCTTGACAAGCGATTCAACTGCTTCAGGAAACCACAGCAGCATCACTTGACCACTTGCTCCTTTCTTGACATGTATAAACTTATCAAGGACATACAGTAGCTGTTGTTTGAAAAACCTCCACACTTAAATTGTACCCATCCTCTGCAATTTCCTTCCCCATCCTATGCATCCTAAAACCTTTCCTAATCGCATCATAATTGCCTTTCCCCCAGCTTTAACTCTTGTCCTGCGGTATACACCTGTCCTTTTCCATCGCTAAGGTAAACATAACTGAATTGTGGTCACTATCAGCAAAGTGTTCACCTACCTCCTAATCTAACACCTGGTCTGTTTCATTACTCAGTACCAAATCCAATTTGGCCTCGGCCCTTGTTGGCCTATCGACACACAGTGTCAGGAAACAATTCTGCACACATTGGACAAAAGCTGACCCATATAAAGTAAGTGAACTGCAGCACTTCCAGTCAATATTTGGAAAGTTAAATTCTCCCATAACAACTACTCTGTTATTTTCGCTCCTATCCAGTATCATCTTCATAATCCTTTCCTCTATATCTCTGGAACTTTTCAGAGGGCAATAGAGAACTTTCAACAGGGTGACCTCTCCATTTTTGTTTCTAACATCTTCCCATACGACCTCACTAGACGAGTCCTTATCAAGCATCCTTTCTACCAACGTAATTCTGTCTTTGATTTTCAATGCCACCCCAAACCCCACCCCTGCCCCACTGTTAGTACCTTCCTTGTTATTATTGAATCATCTAAACCCCGGACCCTACAACAATCGGTCCTATCCCTGCTCTATCCATTTCTCCAAAACGGCCAAAACATCAAGCTGTACAACTGCACAATTTGGAAACAGGGAGTGATAGGAGGGATGTTAAAAGAGGGTGAGTTGGATAGATCAGAAGACAGCATGAGGGGAGATAGACAGGAACAGACAGAAATTGGAAGTTTTATTTAGAAATTCTCACTGACTGCAAGGCCTTTATCTATTGCCATACCGTTTGAGCATTGTGCAGATTCTGGCTGTGGTCCCAGAGCATTTATCGCCAATAATATCACATAGCTGAGTTGCTGACAGTTAAACAGAGTCCAAAAGGCCGAGTGATTTTTCTTTTTCTCTACAGTGATAAGGCGATTTAATTTAAATAGACTGGGTGAACAACAACAGGAACTGTAAATCGTGATCGATACTGAGGTACTGCGCCAGAGAATCTCACTGAGGTGGATCACTATCAGAGGGTAAATCAGCATATTATCTGTGAGCCAAATAATGATTGATAAAGATTAGACACCACTTCCATGGTTTTGTAATACACATTTCAATTTATGTAGCTCAATATCATGAGTGTATCTTATTTCTTTGTACTTCCCATAGTTTAGTACGAATAGAAAATCATTTTGTCCCCGTATTTTGTGTTCAATAAACAGATTTTACTCCTCATTCCTCACTTTAGATATATCCTTGAATCTGTTCTTCATATGCGGTATAAAGAATAACATTCCAATACTGATGACTGAGGAATATTATTGCCCCTCCCTCCAGTCTGAACTGCCAAGTCTCACAATTCTCTCTGTTTCCTGTCTCCTCCACAATGCCATAATCACACTGTAATTGAAGTCCAGTAAATGACATTTCATCACAGTTCACTAACATCGATAACATCAACAGCACAGGCCTCATCTGCCTCTCTCTAAACCTGGAATAACAATGTGAATTGCATTTGTCACGTTCAATTCTCTGTTAACATATCCATGCTACTTGTCTGTGACAACCCCACGCTTCTCAGACGCACATTCGCCTCAGATCATGAACTATAAAAATTGTATCAATGTTTTATTGAAATTATGATGCTTGATCAATAGTTCCAGGATGTATGTTTCCATTTGTAATCAGAGACGTTCTGATAAACTTATGGCATTACTTCTGCATCCACGACAGATTGAATGGTTACACTCAATTGATCTACCAGACCCAAGATTTCTTCCATCAGTCACCCTCACATATCCCATCCAGAAAATGACATTGTTTTAAATTTGAATAAAACAATATTGAATTGAAAGGCGTTGGCTGGAGCTATTTGTTCAGTGACTGAGATTGATGTCAGTCTCCGTGGATCCGCGATGTGTCACTGGAGGGTTTGCCTCTTCTATTAATTAAGGACTCGGTTCAATGTGTTATCCCAGTATGGGCAGGAGCATCAATGACTGGACTAACAGGGATCAGCAGCTCGAGAGACAGGGGGAGGAGAGATCAGAATCTGAGGGCATTAGACTGGGATGTTCCCATTAATGGATCAGAATCTGAGAACATTAGACTGGAATATTACAATAACAGACAGGAGTTTATCCTGGGGTTTTTCTACCTTTCTCAGCCTTGGATATCATTAGCATCGTGGGTCGAAGATATCCTTTGGATTATTCAAGGTGGTTATTATCCCATCCTTGTTATAGTTGGTGTTCCTGGTAAGTCATTCCATCTGACCATTAAACTGAATTGAACTGAATTGCTGTTCATATTCAAATTTTAAAATTTGGAAGTCATCAATTTCAGATCCAGTCAAATATTTTATTTCTTACTGATTATAACTAGCAAATTACTATTCACAAGTTACTCAACAATACGCAAGGAGAAACCAGACTGTTCCTAATCTCCATTATCTTTTTTCTTCATTCATATTTACATTTCTACATATTCTCCCCACTCACTAATCCTGTCCAAGGCCACTGTCAGGATATTTCAGTCACCTTCTCAGCTTCAATGCAACTACTAAATAATCCATCGTTTGTGCCTTTTGTAGATCCAGATATAACCGTTTCAAGTCCCTTCTAACTATGCTTACGTCACAAAATATTTGCACTTGAGCTGGTTAATTTGTCCTTTCCACAGACTCTGTCAGATGGACAGACAGTGCATGGTGGTCAAGTCATTGACTCATAATCAAACGGCACAGATTAATAATCTGTTGGTATCACATGAAGGAAGTTGATGGAATGCAAATGAAGTCATCACCACGAGTTTTCAACACAAGCATATCTATTTGCTTTAGAGAAGGCAATGGGTTATCCTTCCATGTTGAGGAATCTGTGTGACTGCAAACCCACAGCAATGGGGTTTACTCTTTATTATCCTGTGCATTAGCTGAATCAGCCACTCAGTCCAAGATCAGCATAACATGCTGGCCTGACCACGGCTGCACACATCCCGTGAGGGAAGAACAAAAGGAAAGATAGCTCCCTTTCTCTGCCTGATTTCCATTCTCCTGTAAGGCATTTTCTTTCAGGTAGGTGACCATTCCCTGTTTCAAGTGAATTCTTTCTGATTGAGCCTCCCTCTGAACGTGATATGCATCTCCATCGACACCTCTGGTAATGACCGATGCACAGATGCAAGAAACTTCAAAATTCCACATCATTCGCAGTGCAGAGAGAAGGAATGGTTTTTTTATACCACGGGAAAGAAGCTGAGACAGCTAAGTGAGGGAACAGAATTATTGTGATCAACCCTAGAGTGTTGTTGAGATAGTATTTGGGGTATTGCGCACAGATTTTCTCTCCTCTATAAGGAATAATCTTCTTTGCAGAAAGAGTATAAAGGAGTTTCACCAGACTAATTGTTGGGTTGATTGTACCATCGGGAATGCATGAGGATTATTCTGTAGCGCTTTGAAGAATAAGAGGTGATTGCATTGAAACGTAAGGTGATGGACAGTCATTCATTATATTCCAAACAGAACTAATACGGTGATAAATTCCATGTTTTTTTTTTTAACTTGGTTTACATGATTCTCGATGGCTTAAAAGATTTTGAGAACGTTCCTCTCACTACACGCCACTCCCCATTTCGATTGAGAGAGAGCCAGTCTTTAACTAAACTCTTCCAACATTAATACAGTGCATTTGGTGTGTGATCATACATAGAACTTCAAGTTATTCACCATCGCAACAAGAGCCACAATACCTTCATTCTAAAACAGTTAACTATCCCCACCAGCTTCTGACCCCAACGGAGAACATGGGTCTTTCTTCTTGGAGATGGAAGATGCCTCCTTGAGGCTTGGCACAAAACATTTGGTTTCCTCCCTCACTGCCGGCAAAACACGTTAAAGTATCATTTGTTCCACAGGCAATGGAGCCACGAGGAACATTGTGAGCAATCTATGAGTGCAGTCTCTGCTCTATTCGTTTTCCAGGTTGGAGCATCAATGACACCCTCTTATTCATGTAAAAGCGTCTCGAGGGGTGAATGGTCTCCTCCTGGTTCCATAGAACAGGTTTAGGGGTCTTACTGGACTCTGCCTGCTCCTGTTTAACAGTTCAATTTACTGATCAAACGCCTCCTCTTCCTGTGGAACAGGCAGGAGGATTGAATGGGCTGTCCCTCTTCTTGATCAGTCATTTCGATGGGCTGAATAGTTTCCACATATCCGCGTGTAACCAGCTTGAGATGATGAATGAGCTCCGCTTTTAACTGTGGAAATGTGCAGTGCCTGGCCGTTCTGTTACATGTATGTTACCGACACTTTAACAGCACAAACGTGAATGTTGTTTGGGTCTTGCTGAATATGGACACAGACCCGTTCAGGAGCTGAGTGGGGACAAAATGTTCTGAATATTGTGTGATCTTCAATGATGACTCCACTTCTGATCTTGGGATAGATGAGGGGTGACGGGAATGGAGGCACATAGACGTTGACGAAGGAGCTGAAGATGTTTGTGCTGAGGAAGTTAATCTGAGGATCTCCTGAAGAGATGTCCGGGGACTGAGAGGATTGTTGGCCACCGACCACAAACACCTTCCTTTGTGCTCTGAAAGACCCCAAAGAGTGAGGAGGTTAGACCTGATTCCCATTAAGCTCAAAAAATTAGGTGGTCCCGATGACACCCTCAGTCAACTACTGCATTGATATCAAGGCCATTCATTCTTTCCTGAGCCCCTGTGTTCACCTCTTGTCCAAATCAATAGGTAACGGTGTATGTGTAGAGAGTGTTTTCCTCTCACAGAGGGTAATCAATGTCAGGGATTATCTGGACTAGAGAGTTAGGGGAGCTACATCACTGAATGTATTTAAAGAGGTGGTACATGAATCTTTGACCTGTCAGAGAGCTGTGGAGTGTGAAGAACTGGGCATTATGGAGGGGTTAATGCGAACAGTAGATCAGCCATGGTCGTATACAATGGCTTGACCGTCCGAATTCCTTATGCTTTCATTTCCAGTAATTTCAAAGTAAACGGCTGTAATTTTCCTGGATGTACTGTATTTGTATGTTGTAATCAGAGAGAGCAAAACATTTTTGAGTCATCTCTGATTGAGGTATGGAGCTTTATGCATAACGAATCCTGGTCTAGACCAGACCAACAGATGAAACACAAGTTGTAGAGACGGGGCACTCTGTAAACAGACGAGAGGCGTCTTTCAAAACCGGCCTGGATTTCCAAATAATATTTTCCAATCCATCCCAATCTGAGTGTGACAGATGTGAGGGATTAAATGAAATCCTGTGTTACTGTGGAGCATTGGCCCCCATCTGCACCTTGCAGGAGCTGTGAGAGGCTGAATGCACCATAGTAACACGGGACTGTGGAGCAAGAGTGGGTCATCAGACACTTTGTCACGGCTCTACCATGCACTATGATCTGATTAAGGTCTCAGCAGCACTTTTCTGTCAGTACCATTTCCCTACATTCATTTGTCTTTCAAATGCCTTACATAGACAATTTTGAACAAATGGAAATATCCAGGCATCACAATTTTCTGTGGAAGGGAATTCACACCTTAAAAACCTTTTGAGAATCTCTTGTTCGTGTTCTGACCAATGTTGGAGGGTCACTCATGTCTTTTCCCACTCCTCTATTGGTGAAAGCAAATTTTAAATGTAACCAGTTGAGTGCTGTGTCCAATGATATAGGTCTCAGACTGAGTAATTTTCTAGAAAAATCTGAGACACAGAAAGTTGAACTGTGAACAAATGGTAAAATGATAGAGTGTCTCAAATATGTTTCTGGCTTTGAATTTATTCTGCTCACACTAATGTCTGGGAATGCGGATTTCTTCCCGGACCAGTTGGATTTGGATTGGTCTGAATTCCCTTTGCTTCGAGCTGTACAGAAATTCATATGAATCCTAATCAGGAATCCTCCACGAGTGGTAAAGATGACTCAGGATTTTTCTGCTCTTACACCTTGTTTTCAGGCAGAACAAAGTAAGAGAGAGAGAGAGACCAATTGGTTGCTGCTCCAGAAGCAAGTAATATTTTTCTCCGTCTCTGTGTGGAAAAATACAAGAATGTCAACTGAACACCAAACTGGGCCATGTGCACTCTCCATGTACATTCCCTGGAATGGATGATAATAGACTGTATGCTGTATGCAGCATCATTGCTGTTGTTGTGCACAGTGCCTTGCATTAGCAAATGAAAATAATGTGTCCGTTTTATGATTTGATGGGATGCTTATATGCATCTGCGTAATTTTTAAAAATGGGTTGATATCTTCATAATATTTGTTTTAATACCAATGCATCTCATTCAAAAATATATTATCTAGCTTTAGTCTTCTTAACAAGAGAAAATATGTATCCAGCTGAAAGACTTCTCTGAAAATCGTGGTTCAGTAAGATTTCTCATCTCAGATCTAAACAGATAATCCCCGATAACAAAAGGCCTTCATTTCAGGAATGAGTAAAGGGAAGCATCTTTGAACATCTTTGAAAGGAATTGAATTCTTTTCTTTAGTTTAGAGGATCATAACTGCACCCAGTGTATCTGATGTGGTCTCAGCAATCCTTGCACAGATACAGTGAAATATTGCTAATTAAACCTCATACCACTTACCTTCTGAATCACGTGCTGCATCTGCAGACAGACTTCATATGATTCATGTACCAAGAATATGAAAAACATCTGCATCACAGAGTTCTGCAATCTCTCTCCATTTAAATTGTTCCCGACTAAAATAGACAACTCACATTATATCATTTCTGCTGATGGTTTGCTCACTAACCTTCCCTGTCTACATCATAATGCAGATTCACTCCCTCCATTTGAAGATCTATTGAATGATCATTTTGGTGTACAAGGTACATCAGCTTTGATCCATTCAGTCCCTTCATCCAGATATTTTACATAGATTATTGATCATTGATGACCCTACAGTGATCTCTGAGTCAAAACTAGTTACAGTTTTATTTTAAAAAATCATATGTCACTACTGCCTATTTCCTGTTAGTGACAACATCCTTGTTCCTGTGCAGCAGTTCAGTCGGGTTGAATGGCCTCGTCCTGGGCTGTGAAATGTACTCAACGAGCTGAATTACTTCATCGTTTATTCCTGTGTAATTCCTTAGAGTGGTAGAATGGTCTCCTCCCATCTCATTGCAATGATCCAGTCTGGCTGAATGGGATGGTCCTCTACCCTCTAATAGCACTGAGGGGTGGATTGGGGTTGGGTCAGCAGTATATCTCTGCAACTGCTTTGAGGGGTGGATTGAGGGAACAACTCATGAGGTAGGGACAGCAGTATATCTCTGTAAAAGCATCGATGAGTGGATTGAGGGAACAACACATGGGGTAAGAGCAGCAGTCTATCTATGTAACGGCCGGGAGGGTGGATTGAGGGAACAACACATTGGAAAGGGGCAGCAGTTGGCCATTTGGTGGCACCATTCAGAATACTCATGGCTGATCTGAGTGTGTCTGACCATCCGTTTCTTGTCTGTACCCAATAAACATTGACTCTCCTGTCCAGCAAAGATCAGTCAAGCTCAAACTAAAATACCTAAATTAACCGAGTCTTCACAGCTCCCTGAGGATGAGGACACCACAGATAGCTCAACAATAAAGGGAAAGGGACATCCTTCTTTCATTGTGGGACACATTTTTTCAAAACTGTGTTAACCTCATATCAAACCACTGCCCCTTTTCGGATATAGTGGTACAATAACGAGGAATAGACATTAACATTTCTGCCGTCCAATCTTTTCCCACATTACCACTGACTGTTTCCAATCAAATATGTTGCTGTTGCTGTCTCAGGAAGAGAATACCTGATAGCAGAACACCAGACGAGCATTAAAAAAAGGAGCAGAATTAGACCATTTGGTCCATCGAGTCTGATATTCCATTCAGTCATTTCTAATATGTTCCTCAACATCATTCTTCTACCTTCTCCCAGAATCCTTGATCTCCTTATAAATCAAAAAATTATTTATTTATCTTAATGGCACTCGTGTCTGTGTCTTAATGTGTATTTAAGTGTGTGCCCACGTACTTGTTATTTTTCTATTTGTGTGACTAAGTCTGTCTGTCTTTGTTTCAGCCTGTGTGTTTCTATTTGTGTTTGTGTCCATTTGTGTGTGACTTTTTATGTCTTTGTGTGCTTCTCCATGTGTGCATGCTTATCTCCTTGTATGCATTGTGTATGTCAGTATATTGGGGTATTTACCAACACGTCTGTGTATTTCAATGCCTGCATCTCTGTGCAATGGGATATCTGTTCTTCTACGAGTGAGAGAGATGAGGTTGGAACTGACAGTAGGTTTGAATTGAGAATTGCCCTTTACTAAACACTGCTCCTTATTAGGTTGGAGGGATGTGGATGTTTCCGAATCTCCACCCAAGGCCTCCTTGTCCTCTCCGGCTCTCTCCAGGATCCTCCCACATATCAGGGTAGGGGGTTGAGGGAACGGATATCTGGCACTCCACCACCCGGCGTGGCCCTTTCTGTCCTATTCCAGGCTGTTTCTCCTGGAATGGGAGAAAGGGAAGGAATGAGTATGGGTGGAAGTGGATGGTCCTGCTGTTAGTGCTGGACTAGGTAAGGTGTGACATGGTGAGGTGGGCGGAGGGAGTCTGCCCATAGTGTTGTATCAATGTCGTGTTATTAGTGTGCGGGGCTATTGCATCAGGGACAGAAAATGTAAGGGAGGGAAGGTGCTGAATTCAACTGCGGGAGTGGTCATGCTTGAGCCTTTTTGGAGTGTGAGTCTTGGACGAGGGTCGGTGCTATAAGAGACAAACAGTGAGTGTGAGGGAGCAGTGAGAATATCCGGTGACACTTATCCTGACAGAGCGGAATGGATATTCATGCTTGTCCTATATTGCTGGACCTGTCTTCAGATCATCTCAGTATAGAGGTGAGCCTCCCCGAATGTCTTATCCAAGTCGATCACTAATAACGACACAGGCTCTGTCCCTCAGATTCCACAGAATGACTTTGGGTGGGTCCTACAAATAGCAAGGAGAAACAAACTTGTGTTATATATCTGAACCAAAACTATCGCGCAAATATTTTGCATCATATGCTCTGGAAATTATATATGCAACTATATGGAAAGGGAAGTTATGACATAGTGATATTATCGCTGAGCTCTTAGCCCAGAGACCCAGGTAATGTTCTGGGGACATGGTCTCAAATCCTGCTATGGCAGACTGTGGAATTTGAATTCAATAAGTATCTGGAATCAAGGGTGTACGATGATCAGGAATCCATTCCTGATTGTTGGAAAAACTCATCTGGTTCACTGATGTCCTTTAGGGAAGGAAACGGCTGTTCTTATCTGGTCTGACCTGCATGTCACTCCAGATCCAAGGCAACGCTGTGGACCCTTTAATGCCGTCTGGCATGGCCAGTAAATGCTGGTTATCCAGCTAAGCCCTCATCCTGTGAATGTGTAACAAATTCTCGTGGGTTCTGCAGTAATAATGGATGGTGTCAAGTTGCATCGAAACTGAGTTAACTAAGTGACTGCTAATGTTGTGAAAAATAAATTCCTTTAGTGTATATCAGGTAGGTTGGAGAGTATGTTGTGAACCAAACTAGTGAGCAGATTATTTCGGTTGGGTGATACTGATTAAGGATGATCAGCCATGATCATATTGAATGGTGATGCAGGCTTGAAGGCCAGAATGGCCTACTCCTGCACCTATTGTCTATTGTCTATTGTCTATTCTGTGGTCGGAAGCATTAATTACTAACCTTGCTCTGAAGCAGCTTTGGAGGAATAGTGATATTAATATGTTGTATATTACACGGCGTCTGCATTCAATGGGGAATGTTTGAACATTCTGGTCAAACATCATGGAAGCCCAGAGGTTAGAGGGTCAAGTTCACTCCAGTGAATTGGGAAAGTACAATATAACATTCAGTAGGAGAACAATGGTTGTTAGACCCATATAATCTTACAGCACGGAGACAGGCCATTCGGCCTAAGCTGGTCCTTTCCGAACAAAATGTCCATTCACACTAACCCCATTTCCCCGCCATTTCCCTGTATCCTTTTAATCCTAGAGGGCATCAATTTAATCCTTTCCTACCTGTGTATTTGTCCAAATGCATTTCCAATTTTGTGAATGTACCCGCCTCAACTACTTCTGCTGTCAGCTCATCCCATATGCATACCGGGAAATGGCGGGGAAATGGGGTTAGTGTGAATGGACCTTTTTTTCGGGATGGACCAGTTTGGGCCGAATGGCCTGTCTCCCTGCGGTAAGTGTATATGGGTCTAACAACCATTGTTCTCCTACTGAATGTTATATTGTATTTTCCCAATTCACTGGAGTGAACTTGACCCTCTAACCTCTGGGCTTACATGATGTTTGACCAGAATGTTCACACATTCCACATTGAATGCTGACGCCGTGTAAAATATAACATATTAATGTCACAATTCCTCCAAAGTTGCTTCAGAGCAAGTTTAGTGATTGCTCAATCCTGGGGAAGAAAAAGATTGAGTGCATTGACTCTATCCATGCCTCCCATTACCTCATACACTACTATCAGATCCCCCTCAGCCTCATACATTCTAAAGTAAAAACTCCTAGCTTGTTCAACCTCTCTCTATAACTCAGACCATTGAGACTTGGCAACATCCTTGTAAATTTCTTCTGCACTCTTTCCAGTTTAATAACATCCTTCCTCGAGCAAATTGAACAAAACTGAACATGACGCCACAAGTATGGACTCGCCAACATCTTGTATAACTGCAACATAACTCCCTAATTCCGATACTCAGTGCTCTAACTGATGAAGGCAAGTGAGTCAAAAGCCTTTTTCAGTGCCTTGTCTACCTGGGACTCCACTTAGAGAGAACCGTGCACCTGAATTCCCAAGGTCACTCTGTTCCACTACACTCCTTAAGGCCCTACCTTTCACCATGAATCTCCTGCCTTGATTTGACTTTCTAAAATGCAAGAACTTACACTTATCTGAATTAAATTCCATTTGCCATTTCTCGGCCCACTTCCCCACCTGATCAAGGTACTGCTGTAATTTCTGATAACCTTCCTCACTGTCCACGATACCACCTATTTTAGTGTCACCTTGAAACTTATAAATCATGCCTGTACATTCTCATCTAAATCATAGATATGTGTAATATATGAATATATGGTCCCAGCACCGACCCCTAAGGCATTCCACTCATCACAGGCCTCCAGTCCGACAAGCATCCTATCACGATTACCCTCTTCTTCCTATCATCAATACAATTTTCGACCTAATTTGCCAGCTCCCCCTCAATTCCATGTGATCTAACCTTCCAGAGCAGCGTACCATGTGGAACCTTATTGAAGGCCTGACTGAAATCCATATGGACTATACATATAACCATGCCCTTGTCAAAGTTACTTGTCACTTCATCAAAGCAGTCTAACAAATTTGTGAGCCATAATCCCCCATTCACAAGGCCCAGTCTTTCCAAATGCATGTATATCTTCTCCCTCAGAATCTTCTCAAGAACTTTCCTGCTACAGATTTTATGTTTACTGGTCGAAAGTTCCCCGGTTTGTATTTGTAGCCCTTCCTGAATAACGGCACAGCATTCACTACCCTCCATTCCTCCAAGACCTCACCCATTGGCTCCCGATGATACAAAAGTACCAACCAGGGCCCCCGCTATTTCTTTCCTGTCCTGCTGCAGTGTTCCTGAATATATATGGTCAGGATCAGATTTATAGAAATACTACAAAATCTGAAAAAATTATGTCTATTTATTTCAGGTAAAACACCCAAGAGTGAGAAAGTGAGTTAACAATGATTAGCATAATAATTTGAAGATTATATTAATCACTGGAAGTGACTTCAGAAGAATTCCACACGTTGTGGAATCCTGAGAATTCTCAGAAATTTATGATCCAGAAAAGGAGGGCCATGAAACGGGTAAGGAAATCAAAAAGCGACCATGCATGCAAACAAACAGGAACACAAAGACTGCAAAAATCTATGTTCTATATTTCAAAGGAAAGGAGAAAAGCATAGTTAAATGTGGAAATCTGCAATCAGGAGAGACGAGCTTATTATGGATAACAGGGGAATGGCCAAGCAAATAACCAGTTAGCTCGCATCTGTCTTCATGGAGGAAGATCCAGAAAATCACCCAGAAATACGACGTCATCATATAGGACTTGTGGATCGAAAGACATAAAGTCAATTTATATCAGTAACAAGGCTCTACTTAACATACAGCTGGATTGAGCATTGCTAACATTGACAAACCAGATATACTTCATACCAAAATCTTCAGAAATAAACCACTGATAGAAGTATTCGTTGCACTGTCGATGACTGTGTTTATTACGAAGTGCATTCTGCATAGTCTGGATCCAAGCACTATAGATGAACGGTAGTGATCCCAGCATCTACTAAGGGAAAAAGAGATAGTGTGGAGAAGTGCCGACCAATTAACTTGACATTTGTGGGGAAACTGTTGGAGTCTATTATATAGGATGTGATATTCGTTATTTAGAAATTAACAGCAACATTGGAGAGAATCAGTATGTATTTCTGAAAGGGAAATCATACTTGACAAGCTTTGGAATTGTTTGAAGTTGATTCCTACAGCATAGATAATGGGGAACAAGTACAATTGGCATATTCTAGATTATCAGAAGGCTTTCTATATGAACTCACGCAATGAGTTTGTAAATGCAATGAATGTGAAGGGTATTTGGAGGATTATATGCAAGTAGTAAGTTAAAGTTTGGATTGCCTTCCTTTAAGGGAGTCAGAATATAGATGTAAAGACATGTTGGAGCAGTTTAACAGCGTGTTGGTGAGTACTGTACCTGGAATATTGAGTACAGTTTTGGTCACCAAATCTGAGAAAGAATATACAGACCACAGAGGAAGTTCAATGGACATTCCCCAGATTAATCCCTCAATTGGCGAGATTGCGTGATGAGGAATCTCCGCCTGTGTTCTCTCGAGTTTCAAAGAATGAGAGGTTGGTCACTGTGAAATGTATAAAATTCACAAAACATGTGACAAGTTGGAAATTAACAGGATGTTTCTCCGGCTGCCTAACACACAATCAAGGGAAATAATGGCAGGATAAAGGACAGACCATTTAAGACTGCAATAAGGAGGAAATTCAACACGCGTAGTGGATTAAGTAACGCAGGACATGGAAACCTGCTGGCAGGGCAAGATTAGGGAGAATTCCCAGATAATATACAAGTGTGTCCAGCGGAACAGAATGACCAGGGAACAGGTAGGACTCATTAGTGACTTGCCAAATTTAATCCAAATAAAGTTTAGTGGTAGGAGACACGAGGTGGTGGTTGACTGCTTGTGTGACTGGAGGCCAGTGTCCAATGGTATACGACAGAGATCAGTGCTGTGTCCCTTATTATTTGTGATTCGGAGGTGCTGGTTTTGGACTGGGTGGACAATGCTAAAAATCGCATAACACCAGATTATAGTCCACCAGGTTTATTTGGCGGCACTACCTTTCAAAGTTCTGCTTCTTCATCAAAGCACACAATCACCTGATGAAGAAGGAGCGCTTCGAAAACTAGTGCCTCCGAATAAACCTGTTGGACTCTCACCTGATGTTGTGTGATTTTCAACTTTAATATTTGTGGTACTCATAAATGATGTCGCTGTGAATATGGACGAGGGGTGGAGAGTGGGATTAGTAAGTTTGTATTTGATACACAGATTGGCCGGTTGGTTGGCAGTGAGGAGGAAGGCCTTAAATTACGGGAAGATACAGATAGAATGGTCAGCTCGGAAGATCAATGGCAGATGGAATGTAACACTGATAAATATGAGGTGATACCCTTTGGAAGAAGGAACCAGGCAGGGAAGGACTCAATGAATGGCAGCACACTCGTAAGCTCAGAGGGTGCTTCTCCACACATCCCTGAATGTGATGGACAGGTTAATACACAATTTGGGAAAGCATAGGGGACTGTAAACATAACCTGGATTAATTGAGGCACAGATTATAAGAGCTATGCGGAACTTTGGTGATGCCATGATGGAATACTGTGTGTAGTTCTGGGAATCACATTACAGGAAGGATGTGACTGCACTGGACGGGGTCCAAAGGAGATCCACCAGGATGTTCCCTGGGATGGAGCATATCAGCTATGGAGAGAGGCTGGATAAGCTTGAGTTGTTTAGTTTGGAGGAGAGGAGGCTGAGGGGGACGTGATTCTGATGGATAGGATTACGAGGAGCATGGACAGTGTGGATGGACAGCAGCTGTTCCTTTTAGTCAAAGGGCCACACTTTTAAAGTGAAGGGTTTGGGGTTTAGTGACGATTTGAGGATTTCTTTTCATCCAGAGTGTGTTAGGGTCTGAAATGCTTTTCTTGAGAGGCGAGTTGTCATCGTAACCTCAAAACTATTATGTGCAATTGAAATGCCTTAAGATTCACAGCTACTGGTATTGTGTCGGAAGTTGGGACTAATTTAGAGAGTGCTGTATTTCTGATAGTACAGTCTTTGCTTCTGTGATTGTATGGCTGTGGAAGGCCAATCACTGAGTATCTTAAAATAGGAATTGATAGGTTTCTGAAGAATGTCTTAACAAAGTTTATAAGACAGAACTTGTGATATTTTCTGAAAATATGTTCATGGCAAAATTAAGCAAAAGAAATGTGCAGCTTTCCTACAATTTGATACCAGATAATTGAGGATCGGGAAATAGCAGAACTATGGAGCAAATACTTCAGTTATGCCTTCACAGAAGAAAACAAAACAAAAAGAAAACTTCCTAGCAATACTAGGGATCTTTAGTCTGGTGAGATAAGGGGAATAGAATGAAATTAGCAACTAAACAGTTTAGAGAAAGTATTGGACTGAAATTAATGGGCATAGTCAAAGTCAACAGAGATTTATGAAATAGGAATCATATTTGAGAAAATGGCTTTTAGCAAAATTATGGAGAGGCTATCACAAAGTTTAAATATATTAAGGGATATGACTATTGTATGGGGAAAACTGCACTGAGGCGATGTTCGGCCATTAACTAGCACAGGGAAAGCTCAATGTGTTGTATGACCTACTCCTGTCACCATGTTTCAGTGCAGTGTGTGGGAAAGCTCTGCAAATATTGTCACAAGCTCTCAACTGTTAGGAAAGAGGTCTCTGCATGGTCGACAGGATTGTGTTTCCCATTCCTTTTTCTTCTAACGAGGCTGGGGCCTGGTGTTCGGTACGGGTTTATCCTTTAAGACCTCAGTGCAGTTTGATATAATTGAGTGTCTTGCTTGGCCGATTCAGAGACCATTGAAGAGTTTAGCACACGTCTCTGTGTCTGGAGTCACTTTTAGGCCAGACCAGGAAAGCACGAGAGATTCACTTCCTGAAAGTACATTGGGGAAGGAAATCGAAGTTTACAACTGATATTGAACACAAGATCACTATTACTGACACCAGATTTTAGATCTTGGTATTTTATTAATTGTTTTTAATTTGCACCAGCTGCCAGAGCATTAGCCTGGTCTAGGTTAGTAATCCAGTGACATTTCCAAAACAGCACCATCTCTACATGGGGACCTATCGGAAACCACACTGAGCAGATTATTTCTGTGTTGCTTGGCATCTCTGTCAAGTAGAACTCCCACCGATTTAACTGTCGTGATGGGACTGAAGGACTAGTAAAGGGTCAGATTGCAGTAATCGTACTCTTAGCGGATTGGATACAGTTGAGTAATTTTCCACATTGCCAGGGAGATGTCAGAGTTGGAGCTGGAATGAAACAGCTTTCCCGGGGCACGGCTTGTTGTGCAGCACAAGTCTTCAGTCCTATCGCAGGAATGGTGTCAGGGTCTTATCTACAGTGTCCAGCTGTTTTTTCATGTCACGCGCAGTGAATTGAATTGGTTGAAGACTGCCATCTCTGATTCTGTGGGCATCATGGTGAGGGTGAGGTGGATAATCAACTCAACACTTCTGGCTAAGGATGGTGCAGATACTGCACCTTTTACACTGACGTACAGGGCTGTTCCATTATTTAGGGTGCGGATATTTGTGGAGTCCTCTCTTCCAGTAAGTTGTTTAATGGTCTCTCGACATTTATGCATGCATTTGACAGGCCGACAGAGCTGAGATCTGATTTGTCAGTCTTGGGATCATTTCTCCCTCTGTAT